>NW_009952891.1:368521-384352 GCF_000747805.2 Chaetura pelagica | reverse complement strand
GCCAGGCTGGTTTCTGGGGGTGTGTGTGTGTTTCCAGCCATCCCTGCTCGGGGAGAGGGCAGCTGGGGCTGGAACTGCCTGCTCAGCCGTCAGGAATGATGAGCCCGTTTTAGAGGAGTTGGAGGCCGCTCGAATGTCTCGACTGGCAAGATGAGAAGTGGTGATGGTGAGGGTGACACTGCCCATCAGCAGATTGGCAGTGAGAAATCTAACGGGTGAGAAAGCCTGTGAAACCTAATGGGTTTCCCTCATCCACCTAATGGGCACTGCAGCACCCAGTGGCTCCCAGCTAGTGGGAGGCTTCCAATGGTCTTTAACCATTAGAGTGGTGAGATCTTGGTCCTGCCCCCCAAGGGGACTGGAGAGGCAAAGGGCAGAAGCTGTTTGGTTGCTTTATGAAAGGGACAGTGGGTTGTGATTGCTCCTAAATGGGGGCTTGGGACCCTGGGGAGAGCTCCAGGGCTGTGCAGGGGAGCAGGAACAGGCAGTCTGGGGTGGAAACTCATCTGGATCATCTGCAGGAGTCCTGGCCAAGGTCAGACTTCTCCGAGTTGCTTCAAGTGAAGGTGTGTGCCCCTTGGCCTGAGGTGTTGCTGGAAGAGGTGTTCAGAGATGGTCTCCTTGAACCAGTGAGAACTGGGGAGGGGACTGGCAGTTGTCACATTCCAGGCAGAGCCTAAAATGGTGGTGGACTAGGCCAGGCACAGTGATTTTAAGTGGAAATGTTTTCAATGTTTTAAATGATAATTATAGTAGTTTTGGGCTGTATGTAAAGCTTGCTGAGAAACACTTGGTGAATATGCAGGATACCCTCCTGTTTGTTCCCTCTCAACCCACGTGCTCAGAATGGGGCTCTTATTTCAGCAGGGGCCCTTCAGCTTTCCAGGGTGTGTGACTGGAGTGGGCAGGACAGGAACCCGGGGTATTATGTAGCATAATGAATTAACCACAGTGTGTCAGTCATTCATTTCTAGGAGCTAAACAGACTCGTGTCAATGAGGAAAGCACAGGCTGGGAACTTTCCTTTCCCCAAGGCTTCTCTGTCAAAATGTTGTAGTGATGTCCCTGCACCCCAAGAAATCCCGGGGAGCATTTAGTGATTTCCCTGCTCTGTCCTTCTTAGGGGCTGTGACAGGAAGGAATTCCTGCTTGAAGGAAGGGAGGCAGCACTTTAGGAACTGATATGAGACTGTCTAATGTGGTGTGAGTACAGGTGGGGGTGAGACTGTAGCAAGGGCAGGGTGATGGAACAATGTCCCCAAGATGTCCCGTGAGTGAGGGCAGGTGGAGCAAACGTGCTCAGTCCTTCCCAGCTGCTGTTGTACAGGTGATGGGGCTGAGGGGGCTGGGTCTGCTCAGGGCTGCACTCAGGGAGGTGCTGGGATGTGCATCTTCACAGGCTGAGTGCCTGAAGATCTTGCCACAAGTGTGACTGGGACAGTTAACAGAGAGGGAGCTTCTCTCTCAGGACGTGAGTCCTTCCTAAGAAGATGGAAGGCGATGCTGAGTTTATGTTTCCTTAACAGGTCCTGCACCTGAAATTTCAGTTCTTAAATTCAGTTCCTCCTGTTTCTCTTCTGACTGGAGCCCTCTCTCCCAGCTCCTGTCAGGAATGGAGGGAGCTGTGGTTTCTGAGCCTGTTCTCCAAGCTCACTCCCTAATCAGCCATGCTTTCTGTGCTCGGGGAATCACACAGGGTGCAAAGCATGGCAACTCCTTTCCTTCTGCATGGAGCACATCTGGGAGATAGGCTCTGGGTGCCCTCCTGCCATTCAGCCCCCCCACTGTGCATGTTTCAGGGGTCCTTGGGACAGTCTTGTCATCTGCAGAAGTGCTCCCATTGCCAGTGTTGCTGGAAAGGATGAAAATAACTTTCTTATTTAAAGATATTATTATATATATTTTTCCCCCTTCTGCTGTGAATTGAGCAGGTAAATACTTGAATTGAAAGGATGTGGTTGTTGCAAAGATCTTCCAGCATGAGCATGGGTGGTTTAAGAAGAAGATACACAGACTTCTAGTAGCTGCTGTGACCCAAGACAAGTTTTATGCTTAGGGGTAAAGAGAAGTATGAAATCAGATGTTCTGTGTCTGTTGGTGGTACTGGTGTAAAGCCCTACCTTTGATTTCTTAGAATGGCTTTAATCAAGAGAGACTATCCTAGACTGAAAGAAACTAAGCTTTAAAAACTCTTGTTAATAGCATTTTTGTAGGGTCTTCACCAGGGCTGGGCACCACTTCTGGGGGTACTGCCACAGCTCTGGGGGTGCTGTCAGTGCCTGTGCAAAGCTGCTGGAAACAGGAGGACAGCAGAACTGGGAATCAACAGACAGAGGCTGAGGGGCCTCATGGCTCTGAGCAGCAGTCAGTGATGTTCTCAAAGGAAAGATTTTAACTGCAGTACTTTTCCTTTCTCCCTCATACAGTAAAAGTGGTGCTTTGTAGTGGGAATTGGTGTTGGCCTGCAGATTGTTGGAGTTTTGGGTTGGTTTTGCTGCCAGGACCTGATTTTGCAGAGGTTACACAGGCAGAGCCTGAAAACCATTGACCCTCCTGAAGGTTTCAGAGCAAGTTTGCAAACACAGACGTGTATGGACAATTATTTTTTGGCCTTCCAAAAACATGTGGCCAGCAACTTCTCCCTTAGGATGTGATACTTACCCTGCCCTTTTCCTGTTGTTCCCGACGGGCACTTGGGGTCTGTCTTGCAACTGGTGAGAAGCTGTGAGATTTTCAATGGCAGTGTCAGATCTTTGCATGCTCTGCAAAGGACCTGCCTCCTCCTCTGATCAAAGGGAAAGTCATTGTAACATAGGAAACCACAACCCATTTTCCTCCACAAGATGAAGTCTCTGAGGCCTGGGGAGCACAGTTTGTGCTCAGGCACAGGATGCTCAGTGGAACTTCTTGGTTGCTGGTACAGTTTTGCTTTGGGCTCATTCATTCTGAGCTGCCTCCTGGTTGTAGCCTAAAATTGGTTGTATTGTGGTGGTGAACAAGGGTTGTTTGTGAGCACAGCAGGCCTGGGCTGGTCACAACTCTGAGTGGAGGTGAGAAGGAAGCTGCCTCATGGCTTCATCTCCTGCGTGAGGCCTGGCTTTAGTGCAGCTGTCTTTAATCTGAACTCTCTCAGCAGGCCTGAATTTAGAGTCAGAAAATAACCAGAAATAACCCCAAAAGATGGCAGTGTAATTAGCATCTTTGCAATTGTGAAGAACAGCTGCGGGCTGTGTGTGTTTGACTTTGTACCTCTTGAAACATGGTGAAACCTGAGATGATCAGAGAATGAAGAAGCCAGCTGGGGCTCTCCATGCTAATTAAGTGATATATTTCTCTGTTACCTATTGTGATTAATAAGGTAGCTCTGCATTCCTAACAGTTATGTTTCCTTTATCTCTTTTGTACATTATAAAAATTGAATAATACCCAATTATCTTATTGATTAAGAGAATGTAAGATCATAAAGCATCTGTCCTGAGACAGTGGTATGTGAGACATACCACTGGTCCCTCTGGCCTGAACCAGTGTGCAGGTAGGCATTCCCTATAGTGTGTGTTCCTGAACTTTTTGTGATACCCAGTCTCTGCATTTAGAAAGCAAATCTGCTCTACATGGTTTGGAAGGAGTGTTTTGGAAGATGTGTTTTGGAAGGAGTGTTCCAGCTTGAAGTTTACACACTTAACCTTTCTCCTTGCATTCCATCTCACCCTCATAAATTGCACCCCTTACATAATACCATGGTACATGCACACTCCATGCTCCAGCTGTATTTCATCTTGATATACTTTTGCATTGCTGTGGTCACAGAGAAAAAGAATTGTACTTAAAATGCAAACTATGAGCAAAGCCTCTTTGCTCTGGGATGTTTTCCTTGAGCTCTTGTTCTGGGAGTCATTGTCAAGGCTGGGGCTAGATGTGGAAGCCCTATGTTGAGCACTTCTTCTCAGAAAGTCATGAGAAACCCATCCAAGTCACACTTTACCTCGTGTACTTCCAGGGTGGAAAAACTGCTCCCAACCCTCTGCTCGTCGCATCCCTGGAAGGGACTGCACTTCCCTTTGGGATTTTGTTTTCCCCAGCCTTTGTGATATCGGGGTGCTAATGCTGTAAAGGAGCAAATCAGGGCAAAGATCAGGGTAGAAACAGGGAGCAGTTTGTGTCCTGGTGTTGTGTGGAGAGGCTGGTGCTGGGAAGCACCACCAGTTTTGCCTGATTCAGCCACAGCTAAATCTGCCTTCCAGGAGCAGAGGGAGGATCAACTGCTTTTTATGGCAGTACCCTGTGTCTGCAGAGCTTTTAGAAATAAAGATGGGCTAATATGTTCTGGATTGACTTGTCCATATCTCCAAGACCCAGAACAGCTGCTCTCCATGGTTTTTTTCTCCTCTTTTGGGTTATTTTGTTGTGGGTTTTGTTGGTTTTGTTGGTTTTTTTTATTTCCAAGTGGCCATGACTCAGCCCTTCCCTGCTGCTGAGTTTCCTGGACCCTAAACCAGGCTATTCTTGGGACAGTGGTTCCTGACAGATAGCAACAAGGGGACTGTTGTTTTGTTTGGTTTAGGGTTGGTTTGTTTTTCTGTCTTAATGCTCTGCTTCCCTCAGATTTTTGTCTTGTTCCTGAATTGCCTTAAATTGTTTTGGATGCCACCTGGGGCATGTTCTTGTACCAAAGGAGCCCTCTCAGGCATGATCCTTGCACAGCACCAGCTTTGCTTTTGCAGCAGGTTGATGGTGACATTTCTAGGAGCATGGAGGGCTGTCGTGGCACAGCTGTGTCTATTGTAATTCTTTAAACCCCCTTGGTTTAGCCCCCGCAGTTCCAAGGGACAGTGCTTGGCCCTCCAGTGCTGTGCCCTTGCAAGGGGCAGGTGAAGGTGAGAACCATTTCTAGATGGTGACTCTCATTAAGGTGACCCCACACTGGGATTCAAATGGCCCAGCCTGACTCTGGATGCCTGTTGCCTCTGTGCACACTTCCACAAGTGAGGGGAAAAGGTGAACTAGAACTTAAGAATAATAAAAAAGCTTTCTGATTGCTTAATTAGTTATTACTCCCCACTGTCCCAGGGATGGCAGAAGCTGGAAATCTGCAGGGTGCTCTCTCTGCAGTGCTTCAGTGATGCAGCTGCTTAACCCAGAGGGCTTTGGAATTCCTTCTGGCATTTGTTCCCCTGTAGTGTGGGCTGGGGAAAGTCACCTTCCAGTGGCAGGTAGAGCTCCCTGGGCAAGGGGTGCTGGTCTCCTCTTGCCTTGCAGAGGGGCTGTCAGAAGGCAACGTGGTGTCTTAATACTCAACAAGCTTTGCTGCCTTATTAAGAGCACAGCTCTTTCTTGCAAGACCCAGTTGTATGAAAGGGGGAAGCAGCCTGAACTGTTGTGTATTTTGCCTTGAAAACACAGTTGGCTGTTTAAAAAAAAAACAGAGGCACTCTGTGTTTTCTCCAAGTCTGTGGTTACCAAGAGAAATTGCTGAGACAAAAGTACTAGAGGACTCAAAACACAAGGGTAGTGTTCTTCTTCAGCATCCCTCCACGTTTTTGGGTCTGCTGGATTGTTGTTAAGCCAACCAAGAGAAAAGCTTTTGTGGGCAAGGAGGCTTGGAGAACATTCACTGCCAGATTAAATTAGCCTTTCTGAGAAGAAATGAGTTGTTGGGATGTTGGCAGCCCTGCCCAGTGCAGCTGTAAAACCCACTCATGCTGGTACCCACAGCAGATAACTTGAATGATAGATGTGATAACTGTGTCCAGGGTAGTGCTGCTGGTGATTTGAGATTAGATTTCTGTCTGGTGGTGAATGAAGATCAGTCAGTTGGGTTTTATTGATTGTTTCTCCACATAAGCAGCAGGCCACCCTCTTAAAGAGAAGCAGAGGAACCCTTGGGCTTCAGAGCAGGATTGTTTCAGGAGGAAAGCACAGGCCAAAGCCAGCTCTGCCTCTGCTGCAGTGACTCTGAAGCCTGGGATGCTTTTGTGGTCCTCAGGGGTCCCAGGCACCAAGCTCGTGGTAGAGGTGGTCTTTAAGGTCCGTTCCAACCCAAACCAGTCTGGGATTCTGGAGGGGAGGACAAAGACTGGAGGAGAGCAGTGGTGGTGGGATTTCTGTGCTGCTGCCCACCCCTTTGGGCTTGTGTTTTTAACTGACCACTGGACAAATAGCTGTTACTTATGTGTGTGTGTGCTGCCCCTTTCTTAAAGGTGTGTTTGGTTTGTCTTCCAATTAGCTTAGCACCTTTATTCTGCTTTATGGTACAGCAGGAAGTGCTGGCAGGAGGTGTGGGTGTGTGCTGAAGCCTCAACTTGCCCGTCTCTGTGGTCATTCAGCTCCCCCACAATCTTAACGTGGTCTTTGAGCAAGAGAGTGAAGCTGGGGCTAGAGAACATTTCCACTGACCTTAACAAATCAGCTCTTCTCCTGGACTTGGTTGTAGCCTTTTCACAGACTTGTTGTCTGGGACATATTTGCGTGTTGGGGACAGAGATTCCTTCAAAGTTCGTGACTTTGAAGCTGCAGGTGTTGTTACTTTAGCCAGGCTCAGGCTTTCAGACTCCCTCTTGTGCCTCTGAGGGTGCATGAGGGTGGTGGGAGAAGTTTTGAGCTGGCTGCTGGGCTCTTCTTTTGAGACAGAAAACAGTTCCCAGCTTGTTTAAAGTTGTAACTGTGGGAGCTGCTCTGTATTTATCTGGCTAAGGAGGGGTTTTCAGTCCTGAATCCTCCACAGGAACTGAGCTATTTACCTGCCCTGAGGGCATCTTGGTATTTTGGGCTTGAATTTTCACCAGTCTCATCTCCTGCTGTGGGAGCAGTGATCCAGGCTCGGGACTGCAGCCCAGGGATGCTGTTTATTTTCCTTCTGCCTCGACAGAGAGGCAACGTAAGGGTTTAGAAAAGCTCAGAGCTTTTGAGGAGGTGCAGTGCTTTGAATGCAGGTGATAAGTGTGTATTTTCAGCAAGAGGTCTTCTGCTTGCTTTGTCCACAGTCCTGGGGCTGGTGCAGCTCGTGTCCAGGTGGTGTCTGCCTAAACTAGGAAGGTGCCTGGAGCTGTGGCCTGGAGAGGTGTTGGGATGTCATCTCTGTTCCTTCACCCTTATTTTTCAAAGGGAACTCTGTGTGCCTGACTGCACATCTTGCTGATCTTGGCTAGTTGAGTTGTACCCTGGTCAATGTTCTTGTCAGTTCTGCTCACATTTAATCAAGCCAGGCTAACGAGGTGGCTTTGCATGTCTTCCTGGTGTCGCCTGGCAGGGCTGCAGCAGTGACAAACGAGGCTCATGGGGAAGCAGCTTTTGGCGGGAGAAATGGGACCAGCTGGAGCTGCCTGTGACTCAGGGGTATGTCCCAGTGCTCCCTCTGAGCCACTGCTGCTGGGCACACACAGTGGGTGTGGATCACACCAGGGGGTTCCCCCCTTTGCTAGCTAGGGTGTTGTCATCTGTCCTTGAGCAGCTCAGGTGAGCTGGGCTTGCTGCCAACTGAAACCAAAGTCACGGGATGCTGTGAAGGAGAAATGACTTGGAAGTCAGTGCAGACAAGCCAAGTTTGGGTGAAATTGGAGGGAGAAATGGGACCAGCTGGAGCTGCCTGTGACTCAGGGGTATGTCCCAGTGCTCCCTCTGAGCCACTGCTGCTGGGCACACACAGTGGGTGTGGATCACACCAGGGGGTTCCCCCCTTTGCTAGCTAGGGTGTTGTCATCTGTCCTTGAGCAGCTCAGGTGAGCTGGGCTTGGGAGCAGGGGAGGGCAGGGACTGAGCCCCATGCTGGAGGGGCCCTGGGGCACCCCGGGAGAGGTCCTGGTCTGGAAACTGGTCTGGTCATGCCATGGGAGCAAGAATCACTGAATTGTCAAGGTTGGAAGGGACCTCTAGAGATCATCTAGTCCAACTCCCCTGCTAAAACAGGATCCCCTGGAGCACATCCCACAGGACTGCATCCAGGGGGGTTTGGAATGTCTCCAGAGAAGGGGACTCCACAACCCCCTGGGCAGCCTGTCCCAGGGCTCTGTCACCCTCACTGGAAAGAAGTTTCTCCTCATATTTCAGTGGCACTTCCCATGTTCCAGGCTGTGCCCATTGCCCCTCGTCCTGTCCCTGGGCACTGCTGAGCAGAGTCTGGCTCCATCCTCCTGCACCCACCCTGAGATACTTGCAGGCATTGATCAGGTCTCCCCTCAGCCTTCTCCTCTCCAGGCTGAACAGTCCCAGCTCTCTCAGCCTTTCCTCATCAGGGAGATGCTCCAACCCCCCAGTCATCTTGAAGCTGGTGAGTGTGGTAACGTGTGTGGCCTCAGCACGGGGGTTCCTCTTCCTCTGGCCATGCATGACTCCTCCCTGTTGGCAGCAGGACTCAGGGGAGGCCTCAGGCCTTACACACCCTCTCCTGCTTAACTCCTTTGCAAAGAGCCATGGCCTGAAATCCCACTGAGTGACACTGAGCACTTCTCACCAGGCCTCAGGGAAAAAAAGCACCACAAGGTGACACTGTACCTGTTAAATCTGAACGTCAGCAACTTCTCTGGCACCCAGGCAGAGCTGTCAGTGAGGACAGAAAATGCTAATGCTGTGGGAGACTGAAGTGGGTCCTACAGCAAGCTGGGGCTTGGGTGAGAAAACATCAGGACTGTGACATATGTTTGGGTACATGGCTTGGAAGGAAAAGGGGTCTGGAATCACCTCCAGTGTATTCCAAACTGTTTCGTTGTGTTGCAAAATCTGCAAGGGAGTTCTTGGAGCAAGGATAGGCTTTTGGGCTCTGATTAATTCTGCAACTGAAATGCAGCTACATCTCCCCCAAAAGTGCTGATCCTCTGATTTCCTCCTCTCCCTTGCTGGGTTATTTAATGGAATGACACATCCAATCAGTTTGATTCAGGGACGGTGTAGCTGTCATATTTGACTTTCTTTCCAAAAATGTCTACAGAATGAGGGAGTGATGAAAAAAATGGGGTGCATAAAGGAATGCAATCTTTTTAGGATAGTTTGGGGAAGGAAATCTAGAAAATCTTGAGTTGTGCTCTGAGATGTAGTGGGTGATTCCCCCTGTATTCATCTTTTCTGTGTGAGAGAGATGCCACTGAAATGGGCAGGGGGCATATTGTGACTGCAGGAGACACTTCTTTGGTGGTTGTTTTGGCTGGTGGCTGTTTTGGTTGTTGTTTTTTTTACTGTAGATGAAAACTGTATTGATTTTTCTGCCTTCCTATAGCACGTTCAAAGGGATCAGTGGAGGCTTTGACCAACACAGGGAAGAAAACCAGGATAGCTCATGATTACATGGTCCAGAGAAGCCAACTCTGGAGTTTGGGAAATCACCCAGTACCTGATGAGTGAGTTTCAGAGAGTCACAGAGTGGTGGGGTTGGAAGGGACCTCTGAAGATCACCCAGTCCAACCCCCTGCTAGAGCAGGGTCACCTACAGTAGATCCCACAGGAACATATCCAGGTGGGCTTGGAATGTCTCCAGGGATGGAGACTCCACAGCCTCTCTGGGCAGCCTGTCCCAGGGCTCTGCCACCCTCACAGGAAAGAAGTATTTTCTTCTATTTAGGTTAAACCTCCTGTGCTCCAGCTTGTGCCCATTGCCCCCTGTCCTGTTGCAGATTATGTGATTAACATTATTAATTAGATATCAAATGGATGATGTCATGCAGTATTTATCCTCTCAAGGGAAAAACATGCAGCAGATGCACAGGACTCCAGCAGCAGCTGCTGTGCTGGGTGCTTTCTCATGGGGTTTAGCAAATGTTAGCTGGGACTGTTTGTCAGCTTTGGTGAATGTCTCATGGAAGAGCTCTCTGGTTCCCCAGGGGTTTGGGTTCCAGCACCCTCCTTTTCATCTCAGGCTCTCTGGAGCAGATTGTCAAGGTGTAGAGGAACTCAGGTTTGTCTTGAACGTTTCTTCTAAGTTGCACCTTTGCATCCTTGAGAAGATCTGGTCTGTTGTGGTCTGTCTTCTCCCATGAGGCCAGGTCACCAGCTGGTGAGGTCTGACACCTCCTGAGTGGGAGGGGGGGGTGTTTTCCTGGGCCAGTATCGAGCTCTGTGCTTGCTCCTTGTTCAGGGAACTCTCTGCTGGGTTCAGCTGCCTGGCTGGTCCAGAGTGCTCTGTGCACCACACCTGAGCCTGAATCTGGAAGGGTTGGGGTTCAGTTTTGAAGTGTGTGGCAATGGTCTCTCCTGGCTGGTGGCTCACAGGCTCCCTTGGATCCCTCCTGAGCTCCTGTGGGATGTTCCCTCCAGCACAGTGAGCTCTGGTGCTCCCTGCAGTTGTGGGCAGCAGCAAAGAGCTACCCCAGACCTACCTTCCTTTTCCTTTTGGCCAGTTCTCTTTGAAATGTTGAGGTTTGGCAGGTCCTGGCAAGGCTGTCCCTGCAGCCCTGGTGTGGAGAGCCAACAAGCCCTTGGTCAGCCCATCTGAAGTCCAATAGCACCGGAGAGAATCCTGAGGGAGGTGGCAGCAGGTCCTCACAGGCACGTAACCCTTTGTGGATGTGGTGGATAAACCATCCTGGTCTTAAGCAGGGGGATTTTGTGCCCAGTTTTGCTGATATTCACCCAGAGGAGCAGTAGTTTGGATCTCTGGCTGAGGACAGCTGAGCCTGGGCACCAGCCTGGAGATGATCTGATTGTGCTTTAGATTTCATGCCCTGAGAAGTCATGCTGTGGACACAGCAGCTGGTTTCCAGCAAGGATCCTGCTCTCAGCTGCTGTGCTTCCTGGGTGATGGTGGCACAGGGAGAGTCAAACAACATGTCTGAGGTCCCAGGGTAACTGACTGTGACGAGGATGCTCCTCCAGAAAATTCACACCCAGTAGAGCAGAGCAGGGAGCTTTGGCTGCCTGACAGAGCTGGGTTGAATGGTGAATAACCCTCTCCTCTGGGTTGAAGGACCAGCTTCTGGCCTGCTTTGCCAGCAGAGCAAAGCAAGAGCCTCTGATCCTCCTGGAAGGAGCAGTTTTTGGCAGCTGAAATTTGACAGCAGAAGGGTGGGGGAAACCTACTGCTGTGCCAGCAGCCTGGCTGTTCCTGGACACTGGGGCTGGAGATGCAAGGCTTGTGCTTGGAGAATCTGGAAAAGCTCAGGAAAATCCCTCAGGAAAGGACCAGGGCTTCCCTTTAGTCCTTGGGTTTCCAGCTGCTCCTTGTGCTGCTGTCCTGCAGGCATGGGTGCTCTTGCTGTCTTGCCCAGGACCAAGCTGATGGGTTGAGGAGGTGCTGCTGGGGTTAACTGGGAAGAGGAGGGGGTTTGTGGCTCCTGCTCAAGGGTTGCCAGGACATCCTCTCTCTCTAAAGGAGGCTGCAGCTCTGCTGGCTGCTTGTTCCTTCCCTCCTGGCTCTGGGGAGAGGCTGTGCAGGCTGGAGGCAGCAAATGTGCATGGGAAGAGGGAAAGGCTGAGGGGGAAGTTTGGCTCATCCCCAGGGAAAACCTCTTTTATTTTCTTCTGCTTAAAAACCAGGCAGAAGTAACCACTGATACTGCTTTTCCAGGAGGGATTTTTGCTTTCTTTTCAAGGTAAGAGCTGGGGGTTGTTTGTGGTGCTTTCAGGAGCAGGGGGAGCTGAGCCACATCCCTACCAGCTCTGTGGGAACTGGTGTCTGTGTGGGGAGGGCAGTGTCCCCAGTGTGCTTGGTGGCACGGGGGTCACACAGGGAACACCCTGCAGAGCAGGGTCAAGGTTGGGCTTTGGAGATGCTTTGGAAATGCCAGGGTAGCCATGGTCAGGATGTGGTTCTGTCCATTTCTCATCCCACCCTGCCTGGTTCAGTCTCTTCTTGCTCCCCCCAGAGCCCTTTTAAAAGGTCAGAAGACATTTTGCCAGCATCTGATCTGCCTTTGGGGCTCCTCCCTAGCATATTTGTATTTTAAGTTATGATTCAGTGATTGGCTGTTTGGATGTCTGCAGGTACAAGAAAGAGGCCTCTAAAAACATCCCACATTCTGCCAAAAACTGTAATTTTTCAATAATAACCTTATACATGATTATCTGAGAGAGACAGAATCTTCAGCCCCATCCCTGGCAGTGTTGAAGGGCAGGTTGGATGGGGCTTGGAGCAACCTGGGCTGGTGGGAGGTGTCCCTGCCCATGCAGGGGTTGGATCTAGATGATCTTTAAGGTCCCTTCCAACCCAAACCAGTCTGGGATGAAAATTGTGCAGCAGGAGCTTTTAAAGTGCCAACATCACTGAACATGGTCAAGTATGAGCAACTGCTGCTCCCTCAGTGCCTGCAGCCCCTGCTCCCAGAGGCAGGAAAGCTGCTTTTCCATGGGTTTCAGCTGCAGGAGGAGCAAGGCCAGCACAGATTGTGTTTCTGCTGGTGGGAGTGGATCTCAGCTGTGCTGGGAGGCTGCCTCAGAGCTGCATGGGACCAGTGAAGCACCAGCAGGGCTTGCATGTGAGTTGGGCTTGTCAGGCATCTGCTCAGGTTTGTCTCACCCTGTTTGTCCAGGGGGAAGCACATGGCTCCTGCCCAGGCAGGCAGTGGTAACAGACCAAACCTTTGGGTGTCCAGTGACTGTCCTCTCTGGGTGTTACCTGTTTTAGGGTGTGTTAGCACATGGTCACTAGGACCTGTTCCAGTGGTACCGTGTTCCCTGGTCCCAGCCCCTTGGGAACAGGAGTTACTCTCTGGTCTGGGGGCATCCAGAGACCTGCTTTTCTTTCTTCTCTTTGCCCAAAAGCTTCCTGAAAGGAGACCCTGGGTCAACCAGGGAGCTCAGAGCCAGCTGTAGGCAAGTGTAGATGGATCAAAGCTGTAGCTGGGGTGGGCCAGGCCCTCTCACTGTCTTTGGGATTGGGGTGGAGTCACGATTTCCTGGCTGGGTCTGTAACAACCTCCCTCCCTGGCAGGGCTAATGGGAGTGATGGGAATCAGAATCTTGTTTCTTGTTGCCTTTAGTAAAGCTCCAGCCTGTCCTGCACATGGGCTCCTCTGCAGGTGTGCTTTGGTGCCTCATGTCCACACTGAAACCAAGCCACCAATGAGCTCTGAGGTGGTAGGAGAGTGAAACATGGGAGAGACATTGGTGCCTCCATCAGATCTTGAACTTAAGCCTGGTGAACTTGGCTGAAATTATTTGTGAAGGTTTTATTCCCCTTCCCCAGGTGTTCAGCTGGTCTCTCAGTGTTGTTATTCCAGTAAGCCCTAGTGGGGATGCCATTTCTCCCTGTGTAGGAACAGCTCGTTTGGTCTAAGCTGCTTTCAGGACACAGAAATGGTTCATGTGGGACAGCTTTGTGTAGTGTGCTGTTGTGGGTGGCTGGAGATCCTGGGATGTCCACCCTGGGACAGGCCACCAGGCTCTGCATGATGTGAGGCCTCTGGGATGAGGTCCCACCAGACTCCAGGTCTGTGTCTCTGTCGTGGTGCCCTGGACAGGAGAAGTCTTTTCTTTTTTTGCAAGACAGAGGGAGCAGTCAGTCAACTTCTTGGAAAGCTGGTGGGTAAACCTAGAAGGGACCAGCATCAAGAGGCCTTTTCATGTCATTCTTGGGGTGAGGTTGTGATGCAAAACACTGCTCTGGTTTTGTTAAGGGGCTGGATCTTCAGAGCTCACCTGCCTGTGCCCAGGTACCGTCAACCTGCTCAGTGTCCTGGCGGAGCTCCATCCTGGAGGGGCAGCCTTGTGCCCCAAGGAGCTCTCTGACAGAAATGGGCTGGGGGTGGGGTTGTGCTTCTCACAACAAGATTAAAGAAAGCATGGGAGAAACAGCTTCTAAGAGGCTTAGAAGCAACAGGCTTTCTTTTCCTCCTGGAAGGGCACCCAGCCAATGTCTTGCTCTTTCCAGCTCTCTCTTAATGAGCAGAATGTTGCACTGAGTGGCTGAGTCTGCCAAGCAGGAGCAGAGCAGCTCTGCCCCCTCCAGTTCCCTTCACCCCCGGGCACCAGGTCCTCAGATCCTTTCCCCATCACCCTCGTGGCTGCCTCTCCCTGCTGGCCAAGGTGGCAGGACCAACTGCTCCTGAGTCCAGGGCTGTTGCTTCATCTGAGGGGTGTTTGTGGAGCACATGGCTGGGATTGCCTCTTGGTCTCTTGGCTCCCGAGTTTTCCTGCAGCTGCTTCGCTGCCAGGGGGTGAGGCTGGGGAGTGTTGGAAGGTGGGATGTGATGGGAACACATCTGAGGAGTAATGGCAGATCTGTCACATTAGAAAAGCTGTGGGCTCAGCTGGGCTGCCAGGACAGGGAAAGCTCCTTGGCAGGCCTGTGTGTCCCCAGGTAAGGACTTGGGGACACTCCAGCCAGGCTGGGCTCCCCTGGGAGCCCTGAAGGCACAGGAACAGGCAGGGCTGAGGCTCCTGGGTGTGCAAGGTGGGTTGGTTGGCTACTTTCAGAAGATAAAGTCCTCCTCTCCTTGACATCCCCAGCAAAGCTAGAAAGAGCAAGGCCCAATTTGTAGCTTTGTAGGTCACTGCAGGAGAGGGAGGGCTCTGCAGTGCTCCCAGGGCTTCCCTCTGCCTGGGAGTGCCCCAGGCCTCTGCCCTGCCTGCTGGGGTGGCCAGCTCTGCCCCTGGTCCTAGGGAGGAAGCTGGAGAGGAAGATGTTCCCCCAGCTCCCCTCCTCTTACAGTTCCAAGCTGTGTGTCTGCAACATACCCCACTGGGGACCTCCTGGGAGAAAGATTAGTCAGTAAATACCAGGCATCCTGGGGACACCCTGTCCCAGGCCAGGCTGTGCTCAGCTCCCTGGGGACCAGTGTTCTGCTCCACTGGCGTGATGGTGCTGAGGAGTGGGTAATGGTGATCAGGCATGGGTACTGGTGCTGCCCTATGATCAGGCATGGGTACTGGTGCTGCCCCATGATCAGGCATGAGTACTGGTGCTGCCCCATGACCAGGAAGGGGTACTGGTGCTCTGCTTAGCTTTCCTGCCACCTTGCAGGAGGCTGCTCGGAGGCCGGGAGTGTGAGCTGGGGGAAGAGGAGAGGGATGAAGAGCAGCCAAGCAGGCAGGTTGTGCCTTGCCAGGGCTGCAGGGCAGTGTCACCAGCTGCTCCCTGGGTGCTGACAGCAATGTCACCATGTCCCCTGCCCGTTGGCAGCCTTCCCAAGCACCAAGTGAACAGCCTTATGGATTTCTCAGTTCAGTCACGTCCTACCAGATAGAACAGAGCCAGAGTGAAGAGGGAAATCAGGTTTATTGTTGTTGTTGCCACTTCCTTGGTGTTCAGAGAGCGTTGATGGGGCTTTTCCATGTGCTGAGGACACCCAGCCTGGTGCCTGCCATGGAGGGGCACACGTGGGGAGGGTCCTGCCCAGAGCTGCTCTCCCCAGGCCCACGGCAGGGACAGGAGGGTTGGCAGAGCAGCCAAGGCTGTAGTGGTGGCTTCTCCCGTCACTCACTGTCCTTTCATACAGGTCTGGTGGGTGCAGCCACCTTCCAAACTACACTGCAGACCAGAAGTGTTGTTCTCAGCTCTGTCAAGACCTCTGAGCTCCTTGCTGCAAGGAGGACAAGGTAGGTTTTACCACAGCTAAAATGATGTATCCAGCTGTTAAAGTTGGTCTCACCTTCACTCAGTCAATGAGAGGATTATGGAACATGCTCCATGGCTTTGTGCCCTCCACCTCAGGGGTTGTGTTCAGGCTCAGGGGGTCCCTTGTCCCCTCAGGGTGTGTGTCAGTGCTGGGTGGAGCTGGGTTGCTGTGGACAACGTGAGGAGCTCTTCCCCAGCTTTGTTTCCATAATGCTGGAGCAGAGGCTCTTGGCAGAGCAGCTTCCAGAAATTCTTCTCTGTGAGGGTGGTGAGAGCCTGGCCCAGGTTGCCCAGGGAAGCTGTGGCTGCCCCATCCCTGGCAGTGTTCAAGGGCAGGTTGGATGGGGCTTGGAGCA
>NW_009952891.1:365536-368155 GCF_000747805.2 Chaetura pelagica | reverse complement strand
TTGGAGCAACCTGGGCTGGTGGGAGGTGTCCCTGCCCATGCAGGGGGTTGGAAATAGATGATCCCTAACGTCCCTTCCAACCCAAGCCAGTCTGTGACTCCAGCCCAGTGCTGCCTCAGCTGCTGAGCACCACAGGTGTTACTGGGAAAGCCCCGAGGAGCCAGCAGGGAGATGTACCCCTTGGATTTGCTGCTGCGATGAAGCTCCTCCCTTGGTGCCCTGGCTGTTTCTGCCCATGGCTCCAGCCCCAGGCCCCTCTACCCCTCCTTCCCCAAGCCCTGGGTCGCCTGGTGCAGCCAGGGGCTGGTATCTGTGTCTTCTAAAGCTTCTGTCCATGCAGGGCCACCCTGAGCCATGTCCCGGGTCGCCCCACGGCGCCGCTGATCGAGGAGAAGCACGGCCCACCCACCTCCTCAGGTACCAGGGTCCCAGCTGCTCCGGGGTGTCTGGGGGGGGAACATTGCTGAGGGGGCAGGAGCCAGGGGAGCAGGGTGTCCCTGGGAGCACCCTGGCTGCTCCTCACAGCTCTGCCTTGGGTGCTGGGGACCCTTGATGCCCTGCGTGGCTTTGCCCGCTGCTGTGTCACCCTCCAGGATGGCAAGAGATCCCAGGGGCAGTGACAGGAGCAGGGAACAGTCCCTGCTCCAAGCCTGGGTCTGCTGGGACCACAGGGTGATCTGGGCTTCTTGTGGCCTAGAGGGGCAAGGTCTGGTGGGTGTGTGTCCCCCCACCCCATGTCTCCCTTCCCTGCTGGGGCAACCCCAGACCACCCAGCTGAGACACCATCAGCTGCCACCTCCCCTCCTGGCTGCTCATGCTCTTCCCTTTCAGATGGCATCGCTCCTGTGGTGGGACAGCCCCAGGGGGTTCCCATCCCCCCTCCCGATTTTGGGCCCCCCCCATACGAGCCCCCCTCTCAGCCGGGGTTCGTGCCCCCCCACATGCCCACCGATGGCTCCGGGCCCTACGTGCCACCTGGTGAGTACCAGGAGGGGCTGGGGTGGGGCAGGGGCTGCTGGCCAAGGACACCCCCAGAAACTCGTGTCTCCTGGTGCCCTGGGCACTGGGTTGGGGTACCCAGTGGGAGGGCTGGGGGGGCTTGCAGTGAGACCCCTCAGGATGGGCTGGAGGGCACAGAACCTGCTGCAGGGTTGGTCCCACATCCCTGCCCAAAGTGGGGGCGGGCAGCAGGGCAGGGCCCCCCAGAATACAGAGACTTTGACTTCTGCACTTTTCTCATTCCAGGAGGTTATTACCCACCCCCAGGCCCTCACCCCTCCATGGGCTACTACCCTGCTCCAGGCCACTACCCCTCTCCTGGTGGCCACACGGCGACAGTGCTGGTGCCGTCGGGAACTGCCACCACAGTGACAGTGCTGCAGGGAGAGATCTTCCAGGGAGCCCCGGTGCAGACCGTGTGTCCCCACTGCCAACAAGCCATCACCACCAAGATCACCTACGAGATCGGGCTCATGAGCTTCCTCCTTGGCTTCTTCTGCTGCTTCGTGGGGTAGGTGCTGTGAGCCCAGCTGGGGCCCCCCTGCCACCTCAGCCCTGGGGGGAAGGTGGGCACTCAGCTCTGGTCCCAGTGGCCCCAGTGTAGGTGGTCTTGGCCAAGCTGTTGGGCAGGGTGGGGGTCTTGGCACTGAGGGGCTACTGGGGCAGCAGATGAGTTCCTAGAGTGACATGGCCTGGACCTCTGGGCTCCACCAGGGGAAGGGAAGGTGCCACCACTGAAGGGTGTTCAGGGCCCGTCCATCCCTGGGCCAAGGACCTGTGGCATGGCCAAGAGCCACTGTCTGTCCCCAAGGCCCAGGGCTGGCAGCAGCAGGGGCTGCAGGAGGGGAGGGGCACTTGTTCCTGCCCCAGGAGAGAGGTAGTTAGGGCTCCATCCTCTTGTGTGCCCTACCAGACTGTCCTTGCCCACCCCACCCCCATGAGGTGTGTGACTCCTCACTAACTCTGCTTCCCTTGGCAGGGGCCCCAGCAGCCCCTGAGGGGCAGGGGGGGGTCTTTTTGCTGCCCTGTGCAGCAATGGGGGGGAAGGGGAGACAGGGGTGTGGCTGCCCCATCCCTGGCAGTGTTAAGGGCAGGTTGGATGGGGCTTGGAGCAACCTGGGCTGGTGGGAGGTGTCCCTGCCCATGCAGGGGTTGGAAATAGTCTTGAAGGTCCCTCCCAACCCAAATCGGTCTGTGCTGCATCTGTGGGTGTCCTGGGGACAAAGGCTCCCCTGCTGCCCCGCCCCCAGGGCAGTGCCCCCCCCCACCACTGCCCAGCTCCCAACCCTCTGCCTCCTCCTGTGCCCCAGGTGTGATCTCTGCTGCTGCCTGATCCCCTGCCTGTTTGATGACTTCAAGGACGTGACCCACACGTGTCCCAACTGCAAGGCCTACATCTACACCTACAAGCGCATGTGCTAACAGCAGCAGCACCAGGAGCCTCCCCTGCTGCCCCCCTGCCTGTGCTGCACCCCTGGCTTCCCCCTCCGGGAGGGTCTCTCTATCCCAGCCCCCTCCCCCCTGGAGCTGCTCCCACCTTCCCCAGGCTCCGGTCCTCACTGGCAACGGTTGGGTTGGTAACACTGGTGTGGGCACAGGGGGGGGGGGGCCAGCCCCCCG
>NW_009952891.1:363356-364836 GCF_000747805.2 Chaetura pelagica | reverse complement strand
TTGCAGCTGCTCCCTGGGCTGCCCCTCCTGCCCCTGCCCCTCCCACACCCCCCCCAGCAGCCAGGGGGGTGCAGCCCCCAGCACAAAGCAGGGGGTGTGGGGGGGATGTCTCTCTCTCAGGACACGGGTCTGCAGACACCCCTGGTGTTTGCTCAGTGGTGGAACCGTGGCACTAGTCAAGTGTTTTTATGTAAATAAATAACAGACCCTCACCTCTGTGTGTACCTCGTGTCTTGCTCCAGGCCCCCAGCAGATCCAGCCCCAGGGGAGCTGAGGATGAGGAGGGAGGGGAGCACAGCAGTGCCAGGCAGTGGAGGAAGAGGAAGAGCAGCAGCTGCCCCAGCCCAGGGCAGCAGAACCCTGGGGGAGGTCGGGGGGGGAAGAGGAGCTTTCTTTGCTCCCCTCTGCCCCTCAGACAGCTCCTTGTGCCCAAGCCCTCAGCTGAAGAGAGAAAAGCCCCCTTGGGAGTCAGAGACAAGTAAACACCCTGTGTCCCTCTCCCACTCCCCAGCCTTCCACACCCCTGCCCAACAGACCCACACCACAGTCAGTTCCCTCCTTCTCCCAGTGATGCCTTTTGTCTTGCCCAGGGGGGGGGGGGGGCAGAGGAGCTTTCTTTGCTCCCCTCTGCCCCTCAGACAGCTCCTTGTGCCCAAGCCCTCAGCTGAAGAGAGAAAAGCCCCCTTGGGAGTCAGAGACAAGTAAACACCCTGTGTCCCTCTCCCACTCCCCAGCCTTCCACACCCCTGCCCAACAGACCCATACCACAGTCAGTTCCCTCCTTCTCCCAGTGATGCCTTTTGTCTTGCCCAGCTCCAGCCTTGCACCTCTTTATTCCAGACAAGGCTTCAAGAAAACAAAAAAAACAAGCCCCCAAGGCTGCACATTATACATTTGTCACCTTTGTACCCCCCCCACACCCCCAAGGACCTTGTGCCAACACATCACACTTGCTCCCCAGGACCACCCAGGACACTCAGCCCACAGCCCCACAGCTCAGCCCCTGTGGCACAACCAAAAGAGCTGGTTCTGAGGGCAGGAAACTCAGTGCTCTTCACTCACAAGGCTGAGGAACCATTCAGGGGGTTGCAGCACAGGGCAGGGAACTCCCTCCAGCCCCTGGGAAGGAGATGAGAAGCCAAGCAGGTGAAGCCATTGCCAGGACAGGAGATGTCTAACCTTAAAAGCTGCCCCAGCCTGGGCAGGGCAGTGCTGCAGAGGATCCTCACACCAGCTAAAGACATTAGATGACAGTGCTTGCATCATTGGTGTGCAGAGTCTGTGCCAGTCCTGCAGGATTTCTGCTTATTTTTTTTTGTGTGTTAACTTCCACCCTGCAGTCAACTCACCAGGGAACCGTTGTGGCAGGCCAGGCTGTGCCTCCCCGTGGGCACCAGGCAGTGCCCATCACATCAGGTACCAGGCTGCAGCTCCTGCTGCCACGGCCACGCAGGCCGCCCAGAACCGCCGGACCCAGGGG
>NW_009952891.1:355034-362576 GCF_000747805.2 Chaetura pelagica | reverse complement strand
CAGGCTGCCAGCACCAGCTGCACCAGGGGCTGCTTGGCCAGGGCCACGGCCACGTGGTAGGGACAGGCAGGTCCTGCTGTGCCTGCTGAGACACAGAAAGCAGGGTCAGAGCTGGGGACCTCGTGCCCTGGGGCAGCCCCACAGTGCCCAGGACCTACCCAGCTTGTCTGCATAGTAGGGGCACTTGCGGATGTCTCCTTTGCCATCGTGGGCTGGGAACCCTCCGTCTTGGGCCTCTTCTGTCAGGGACCTGCCAATCTTGTCCAGTTCATCAAACACCTGCAGGGGTGGCAGTGAGGCCATGAAGCAGGCAGAGCCAGGCAGCTCCATCCCAGGCCCTGGGAAGGATCCAGAGAACAGGCAGGAGCCACTTCTGCCTCCATCCCTGCCTCCCCCCAAGGACAGGACAGCACCTGCTCCTCACCTTGAAGCCCCTGCAGACAGACCTGAGGTGACAATGTCACACACACTACAGCTCCCAGAAGGCACAGCCCATTCCAGGATCACCAGGTTGGACCCAAGAGCAAGAGGGACACAGTGTGGCTCTGCCTCCCTGCCTGCCACGGGCAGGAGTAGGGGGGCAAGGGGAGCGCCCCTCCCTGCTGCAGACCCTCCTGGGATCTCTGCTTTGTGTGTGCAGCAGTCAGGTAGCCAGGGGTTTCCATGAGGATCCTTAACAAAGGAACCAACCACATCCCACCATGTTTCCAAACAGCTTAAGCTACACTGACCTACTGCAGCTCAGGCAGAGTCTGTGAGAGGCAAATACTATCAAAGGAAACAAAGGAACCAACCACATCCCACCATGTTTCTGACCAGCTTAAGCTACACTGACCTCAGTGTAGCTCAGACAGGGTCTGTGAGAGGCAAATAGTATGGAAGGAAGAAGCTGCAGACATTTTGGCCATGGGACAACGCATCAGACATGAGACAGGAGATGGATTGTAACCAGTGTACAATGTACAATGTGCTCCAATTGTTTGAGGTTGTCTCAGAGAGACAGCTCTGCTCCCCCTGCTCCTTTAGAGCCACAAATCCATGGGAATCTTGTAGTGAAGTTTCCATCAGCTGTGCTGTTGGAGTATGGGAGGAGTTCCTACCCAACAGGGAGGAATTGTCTCCAGAAGCTAGAGAAAGAGCTATTCCCACTAGAATCCCACCCCCCCAAGAAGAAGGGGCTCTGGTGGCCTCAGACCTACACCACAACAGTCTGACTGAGCTAACCTGGGAGAGCTGGCCCAGACCCCAGGGCAGCAGCACCAACATACCCAGGGTTCCAGGGACTTTGTACCTGCATGTTGAACCTGAAGGCTCGGTTGGCCTCTTCCACGATCCTCTCCTTGGTGTTCTTGTCCAAGTCCAGAGCGTTCATCCTGGCTCTGTAGAGCTGCTTGAACTGCTGAGCATTGGAAATGTTCTCAAACATGTAGAACTGGATCCCTTCATCAGTACTGGGCAGCTTCAGGGCCCTCTGGGCCACCTTCTTCAGCACTTGGCCACCTGAGAGGTCCCCCATGTAGCGTGTGTAAGCGTGAGCCACCAGCAGCTCCGGCTCGTGCTGGCCCACGTGATGGATTCTGTCCACATAGTGCTGAGTGGCCTCTGAACACTGGATCTTCTCTTTCCAGTCTTCTCCATAGAAATATTTCAGGTCTTTGGCCAAGGCTTCTCTCCGGTGAAGCTCCAGGGGGAAATACAGAGGAGCAAAGGCCGGGTTGTCCTTGTTGCGATCCATTTCCTCCTCCAGAGCTGAGTAGGTGAAGTGCAGTGCCACGGTGGCCAGCTGCAGGGCAAGCAGAGCTGAGGTGAGAAGCCACTCACAGGAGCAGCACATCATCCCTTGTGACAATTCCCTCCTGCAGGGAGCTGGGGCAAACGAGGAGGAAACCCCCAGGCTCGAGACACAGCCAGCCTGGAGAGCCAGGCAGGTGGCACTTGAAGGATCAGAGGCTCTTCTCTATTCATGACACCACCAGAGCACCAGCTCAGGATGGGTCAGATGTTGCCAGCTGTGTGCTCTGGGCCTCCTGTCACCCTGAGAACAGGGCACAGGGACACACTCCATCCAAAAGGTACAACTAGCACCAACAGCCTCACCCTGTAGGAGACTGCTCTATAAGCCAAGACCTTTGGGATCACAGAGCTGCTCAGACCCAGGACACATGAGGCAGCAACTCAACCTGAAGCCTCTGGAAAGAAGCTTCCGAGGATGGAAAAAGCACTGGAATTCCACCAGTATTTCACTCCTGAACAGCTTATGCCACTGGTATTTGTGCTGCAGCCACACCTGCCTTGGGTGGCCAGCAGCCCAGCACTGCCACCTAACCAAACCTTGCTGGGCCAGCCTGCTCCTCACCCTGCTGTGGAACACACCAGGCAGAAGTCCTGGACTCTTGGATTCTCCCCCCATCCCCTGTGCACAAGAGCTGGGTGTGTCCAAGAGCTCCTCTGGCAGGAGAGCAGAGCAGCACCCACCTTGAAGAGCTCCTTCTTGATCCGTCCTTTCAGGAAGTCCTTGACAAACTGGGTGTTCTCAGCACGGTCATGGGACTCCTTGGTCCCCTCCTTCAGCAGCTCCGAGAGGTCGGTGGGGCTGCAGGCAGACAGGGACAGCTCCAGTCACCCCACTCCCAGGCACAGCACCCACTTTGTTCCTGCTGTGTCTGCAGGGATCCCCTGATTTCCCACCATCTCAGGCCTGGTTTGGAGAAGGTGCAAGGTGGGATGGATCCCTCAGGCCACCACTGGCAGGAGGAAGCAGCAGCCACAGGCTCCTTCCACAGCTGCAGGTGGCCACCTGCCCACCAGAGTTCCCATTCTGGGGTTCACTGGGAGCTCAGACCCAGGACCCTGGAGCAATTGTCAAGGATCCTCTGACCCCTGCACCATTACTCTTGCTTCTCATCAACAATACTACAAAGACACTATGAAGAGCAACTACTGGGGCCAGCTGAAGGGCACAGGAGCCTCAGTGGTACCCTCTGTGGTCACTCTGGAGATACAAAAAGCAGAACAGGGCAAGACCCTTACAAGGTTTAGTTGTCCTGAATCATGTTGGTTTTGCAGATTTCTACAAGTCACTTTTCTAAAAAAAAAAAACCCATGACTTTAGGTTATGGCCACTGCACCTGCCTGGGGTTGGGTGCAGTGTTAGCAACACCCAGACTCCCTCAGAATGATGCCAAAGTGCACCCTTTTATGAGTGGTTTGCTGCAGAGAGCACCTTCCTGCCAGCTGGAGAGAGACTTGGAAAGCTTCAGAGCCACCAAGTGCCTGGACACTGCAGCCAAGGGGCCAGGCAGGGCCTGGAGGGGCTGGGAGTGCTGATGAAACTGAGCCTGCAAGTCACAGAGTCACAGAATGGGGGGGTTGGAAGGGACCTCTGAAGATCATCTAGTCCAGCCCCTGCCAGAGCAGGGTCACCTACAGCAGATCCCACAGGACCACATCCAGGTAGGTTTGGAATGTCCCCAGAGAAGGAGCCTCCCCAGCCTCTCTGGGCAGCCTGTCCCAGGGCTCTGCCACCCTCACAGGAAAGAAGTTTATCCTTATATTCAGCTAGCCCCTCCTGTGCTCCAGCTTGTGCCCATTGCCCCTTGTCCTGTCTTTGGAAACTGCTCAAAGGAGACTGATCCCACCCTCCTGAAACCCCCTGGAGATATTTGTAAGGATTTGAGATCCCCCACCTCAGTCTCCTCTTTTCCAGACTAAACAGACCCAGCTCACAGCCTTTCCAGAAGCCAACCAGCCTGTCTGGGTATTCTGGGATTCAGCCTCCTCATTTTCCAAGTCTGAAGCCTTGTTTTTTAGAGCATGTGTGTCAATATGTTTCTTTTTAAACTACTCTCCAGGAACAGACGCCTGCCTGGAGCAGTGGGTGCTCTGCAAGGGCAACAGAGCAGCTCACTGGAGCAGAGTTCAGCCCTAGAGTCATCTTTCAAAACAAGAGGTTGTTATCACATGAGACTGCTCAGCAAGCCATGGAAAACTGGCTCACCTTGGCCAGGAAGGCACAAACACAACTGGCAAAATATTTCTGAAATGGGAGATAGCAGAGACAAAAAATAACTGCTTGTTGGCAGCCTTGGCCAGATCACTCCTTCCACCCTTCCAGCTGATCTGGTTTAACAGATTTAATCTCATTTAAACAGATTTTACTGCACATCTACTTGATTAATCACCTGTTGGAGTCCCTCACTGCTTTGCAAATGAGGAGAAAGGTCCTTCCTTCACCTGGAAGGTCTCCTGCCTTGCCCAAGAGTGTGTCTGTGCCTCCTTGGGGGACAGGACTCACCTGACATTGTTATCTTCTGCTTCCTCGTAGCGCAAGGTGTCTCCTTCATCCCCCCCCTCCGAGCCCTCCAGAGCTGCAGGCATTGCTGGGCAGTGCTGGAGAGGAGACAAGCTGAAAGGCAAAATTAGAGAGGTTTTAGAGACCATTTGAGACCAGCTAAGCTCTGAAGCTGAGCAGCTCAGAGGGGAAACCAAAGCCTCCCCTAAGGAGGATATGAGGAGGAACTTCCAAAGCAGGGGCAGGTTCCTCTGCTGTGCCCCATAAAGAGCCAAAGTGAACTCCATGACCAGAGTGAGCTGCAGACAGCTCTGCTGCCACTCACACACTCCTCTAACAGGGTTTATTTCAAACCTCAGAAGGAATTGGCCTCTCCCTCCTCCTCTGCAAGGGGAAAAACACCTCTCCTCAGCTGTAGCAGGACACACAGGGCTCCCCCCAGCCTGACCCTCCTGCTGAGCCAGCCACCTCATTTATAAAATGGACCTGTAATCAGCTTTGTGCAGAGCAGCACCTCCCAGCCTGCCCTGCCAGTGGAGAAGGAGCTAAGGTGCTTTCTGGTTCTTAAAAGCACTCCCTGGAACAGCCACCCCTCCTGCTCTCCCAGCCTGGCCCAGTCCCCCTCACTGGGCTGCACCCCCAGGCTGGCTGCTCAGCCCACAGCTGAGGGAGCAGCAGACAGGCAGCTGTGAGCAGCCCAGCTCATTAGCAAGGGGCCAGCACCAGCACATCAGTTGCTGGCTCCCAGCTGACACCAGTTACACATTAACTGCCCTCCCGGGTGCTCACCCCCAAGTTTCTAAACCATTTCCCAGCCACCCTGTCTGCCCTCCATGCTCTGGTGCAGCACAGTCAGACCCCCTGGCTTGGGCACAGCATCCCCAAGGTGAAGGATCAGCTTCCAACATCAGGAAATGCCCACCATGGGGAAGGAAAACTAAAGCAAAGAGGTAAATATCCTGCTCAGGCTCATCCAGGAGCCTGTGATGGACACAGTGGAACAGCCTGCTTGCCCCTCAGCACAGCCAGTCTCCAGCCAACACAGACACAGGAGTTCTGAGGACACCCTGGCCTCCTGCTTGGTTTTCTTCAGGCCAGGCACTGCTCAAGAAATGCAGATTCCAAAATTAAACTAGATGAACTGGTTCTGATTGATCTTATACTTCCAGAAAGCCTGAGTCCTGGAGGCAGGGTGTGCTGCCTGTGGGAGCAGCAGAGCCACAGAGCACTGCCCACCCCTTGGGAAAGACCTGAAATCCAACCCAAAGGAAGACACTGGATCACAAAAACTAGCAGTTAGCAGCAGCAATGTTTTCAGGCTCCCAAAGGCCAGACAAACACAAGATGGCTCCTGAGATCATGGCTGTACCAGACACCTGCTGACCCACTGTTCAGAGCCTCCACACTCCCAGCCCCAGAGCTCTGCTCTCCATGGCACACCCAGGGCACCCAGTGGGTCTCTCCAGCCTTTACCCAGGCCTTTCACTACTGCTGCAGAAGCACAACTGGCCAGAGCAGGAGTTCCTGCTTCAGCAGCACTGGCTGCTGTTGGCAGAAAGTCATTTAAGGACATTTATCTCCTGTGGCTTTTTTTTTTTTTTGCAGAGGCTCAGTCTGACGTGCTCATCTCTACAGCAGCACTCAGGGCAGTGGTGACACCAGCCCCCCAGCCCCAGGAGAGGACAGCACAGACACAGGAAAACATGGAAGCTGAGATTTTTTTTCCCCCCTAATACTGTCTCTAGTGTAGATACCTCCCTGATGAGCACTGGATTCAAGAGACAAGTCAGGACAAATCAACCCCCTGCCCTTTTTGGCACTAGGATGTTGCATGAGAACTGGGAGGAAGTCAAAAACATTCTCTGTCTCTTTCACCACCAACACACATCTTTGCTTCTATTTAAAAGCTGACAAGGGGAAACCCACAGTGTAGTGGCCACAGCTCTGGTTTCTCAGGCATTCTCCTCTGAAGGAGGCAGTGTCCTACACACCACAGGGAGGCCCAGGCAGCTGCCTCCACTGCAGAGGCTGGAACATCACTTTGTTGGCTACAGAGAGCTCTGCTCATCGAGACCCAGCCTGGTGTTGAGGGTAAACACTGCCCTGCTGTCCTGACAGCAGCTGGCTTGGGAGAAATCCAACAGCCACAAGGGTGGGGATAGCAGGGCTGGAGAGTGAAGGCTTGGTACAGAACACCTCAGCACTCCAAACATTTCTTTCCTAGTAACAGTGTTCAACCCCTCCCCAGAAAACATCCCTATCTCATCCAGCCAGCAATTAGTCTGCCCCTACACAGGCTGCCACAGCAAGTTTCACAGTCCAGGTGCACAGCCTTTCTTCTCAGGCTGACACTTAATCCCAATAATCCCATGCTGTTTGAAGGAAGCAGACACTGTTGCCACAGGGCAGCAGGTCTGGAAGCCCTGGCTTTGCTTGGGCACCCTCTGGAGAAGTTCAATAATTCAGCCACCCAGGCAGCACAGAGTTCACGTCTGCTGTTCAACTGGCATGAAGCTTCAAGGTGTTTCCCCAAGTGCAGAGCTGACCTCCTTGCTTCAAGCAGCAGCAGAGTGTGCCTGGATCTAGCCAAGCATCCCTGCAGCACAGACAAACCCCAGAGCCCCAGGTCTAGTGGCTTGAAGAGTCATCACAGAGATAACCTGGCTAGAACAGCCTCATCATGTCTCCTCCTGCCTCTGTTTGGCACTGGCTGCTGAGGGAAATGGAGCCTCACAGAGTAAATGACTGTATCACCTGACCCCAGGTAGGCTTAAGACTTCACCTGGACACAGCCTCAATGCAGGCAATAACACAAGCCTAAAACACTTCTAGCAGTGCCCTGTCATGCTCAGCCCAGCCCCTCAAACTGACCCAGGAGGGAAACTCCAGGTGAGCTCCCAGCTCTCAGCCAGCCCCACGGGAAGGGCTCCCTGGGCATCTCCTTCCCCACCGCGGCCAGGAGAGCAGCACGAGGAGGGTCAGTCGGGTCAGATGCAGCAGCCCTTGCTCTGGGGGGGCCGTGTCTGTGCCCGGGCACCCTGGGCAGGACAGGCCGGGGTGTGCAACACGTACAAGTGGCAGGGCTTGAATAAAACGTTTGTTTCACCCACCCACGGGAAAGCAGGGACTGCAGGAGGCCTCGGAGCTGCTCCCAGCCCTTCCCAGAGCTCAGCTGGGCCAGGGAGAGCCCAGTGACCCCGCACCGGGGCCTCCCTCTCCGGCAGGAACCGCGGCTGCCCCGGCCCTGCCCC
>NW_009952891.1:349864-354369 GCF_000747805.2 Chaetura pelagica | reverse complement strand
CCTGCCTCCTGCCCCCCCTCCCCAGCCCCGTCCCCCCGCACGGCCCGTCCCGCACCGCTCCCGTTCAGCTCCTTCCACCTCTCTCGGGACTCGTTCTACACCGAGATCACAGGACGGCTGAAGGCAGAGAGACCCCCCCGGGCTCTGCTCCCCGGCTCCCAGACCCAACTCCCACCTCTCCTCCTAGGGGAGGGGCTCCCCGGGGACGTGCCGGAGCCGGTGCCGGTACCGGAGGAGGTGGGAACTGCCGGTGAAGCCCTTCCCGCACTCGGAGCACCCGTAGGGCTCCTCCCCGGTGCGGACCCGCCGGTGCTTCATCAGCTCGGAGCTCTGGCTGAAGCTCTTCCCACGCTGCGGGCACTGGAAGGGTTTCTCCCCCGTGTGAGTTCCCTCTTCCCACACCCGGCACACTCGCAGGGCTTCTCCCCTGGTGCTGGATCAGCTTGGAGCTGCCGCTGAAGCTCTTCCTGCACTCAGAGCACTCGTAGGGCCTCTCCCCCGTGTTGGATCCTCTGGTCCTGCCAGAAACTCTCCCCACATTCCGGGTAGGAAAAGGGTTTCTCTCCAGTGTGGATCCTCTGGTTGGAGCTCACCTGGAAGCTCTTCCCGCAGTCCCCACGGATCATCAGTCTCCCCACAGAAGGATTTCTCTGCTGGATGGTATCTGGCAGGCTCCTGAAGCTTTTCCCACTCGGCTTTGCCTCTTTCCCAGAGGTCTCTGAACCCTTTCTGACCTGTGTGGGAGCACTGGGTCCTGTGCAGGGCTCTGGGAACCCTTCTCCTTGGAGAGTCCTGAGAGGAAACCCTCGGGCTCCGCTGGCCCAGGGATGTCTTGGTGGGCATTCTCCTCTTTCTTGCTCATAACCCCATCTTCTGCTGCAATAAAATGAGAATCCAGGGAGAAGTCACAGGCAGTAGAGCCCCTGGAGAGGAACCTGGGCAGATAAATCCTGCAGGTACCTCTGAAACCCTCTTCTGGGGGACAGGAGCTGAAGCACAGCAACACCTTCCACCTCTCCCAAGAACTTTGTGTTTCATCAAACAGCTTTTGTGCCATCAATGCCTCTTGAAAGAAATGTTATGCTGAACTTATGTGAACAATCACCAAAAACCAAACAAGTACATTGGAAATGCACTTCCAGAACAGCTCCAGCCCCCTTCTGAAGAACTGCAGGAGGGATTGCTCTCTTCTTTATCCCTTGGATATCTGGGGGCTGGCACTGTAAGGGTAACAGTTGGGCTCTGTTTGCCCAGAACAAGGGGAAGGCCCAGAACAAGGGGAAGGCCCAGCACTCACCACTTGTGCACTACAGCAGCCTCAGGTCCTTAACTGGCCCCTCTATGGGTCTTGGCCATGGCAGAGACCACAGTGATGGCTCACACCCAAGAAATGCCATGAGGACAGGGAGACTTCTGGACACACAGAACTATGCCCACATAAGAAAAAGGGCTCTCTTCTCACATGCAAGGTCATTACATGCACACCTACAGAGTTCTTCAGAATAAACCCAGTAAGAATATTTTTTCAGGCAGGAAAGGTGACAATACACAAACCAAGAGGGTGGCAGCTCCGTAATCAATCCCACAGGTCATTTGATGGGCACAGCCAATTTAGAAGCAGTGCTTTCCAAAGCTCACCTTGGTAAGACAGAATTCACTGCCAGTGACATATCTAAGTCCTTCCTTTCACTTAAAAAACAACCAATACTTTAGTTGAAAAGGGTTTTGTTTTCCTGCAGCCTTGGAAGTGTTAGAACAAACAGAAGTATCAAATTATTTCTGATAGCTGTTACTACACAGTTGGAAATAAAAAATGATGACAAAGTATTTTCCAAGACAAATGAGCCTAAATGCATGAGGAAGGTAAGAAAAAACACAGAACCCTAGAAAACCCAAACAGTTTGGCAACACGTTGTCACTGGCAGATGGCAAGACCAGCCTTAGCTCAGGGAGACAAGCTTTGCTTACAGATAAATGAAGCAGGGGAATGAATAATTGCTTTCAGACAATTTTCAGGGTATGCCAGATATGTTCCTGTGGTCTTCAAGGCTTTAAAAGATGTGAAATCCTTTTCTCATCATCTGGGAAAAGTTTTAGGCTTAGAAGAGACATTTCATTCTGTCAACTCCAGCAGCAAGGAAGCATGGAGGCAAACCTCTGCCTAGTGGTTACCTCCAAACCCTGACACTGAACATCACATCCCAGCATGAGGCAAAGACTTGCCCAGTTGCAAGGTTTAAGGATGACAAAAGACAGGAGGGTGGAGACACTTTCAGTGACTAAAATTCTCATTTTTTTCAATAACATGCTAAATACCTTTTTATGACACAACATGATTTGGATTTATATCCACTGAGTTCATTGAATGTTAAGATGTCATAAAGAATTGATGACAAAATTCTTGATCATAAAATAGAAATCTTACCTAAAAAGACAGCTAAAAACCTGGGAAGGGCTTTTGTTTCTTTTCCCCTATTAAGACTTTCAGGCAGGACTGAAGCTTTTTCTGAAGTGTGCACTTGAGAGAGAAATCCACAGTCCACTGAGGGGAACAGCAGTTCCTAGAATGCCACCTCAGGCAAGTCTTCTCCTTTTCACCTCATCAAGTCACCCCCTGGCAGCTCTTGCACAAGGAGGTGGGGCAGAAAACTATCCCAAATTCCTGAAAATTCACCAGCCATGGCAGAAAGCTTTGCTAGGGCAGATGCCACAGTGACACCTGACAGAGGGGGTTCCCAAGGGGTCACCCATTTCCCCTTCACCAGCAGCCCTCCCCTCCAGGGACCCAGCAGACCCTCCCCCTGGGCAGACCCCAGCACCTCCCCAGGTCTCCCTTACCTTTGGTTTGTGCAGCTCAACCAACCAGGCAGGTCTCTCTCCATGTAGCTGATCCATCAGGCACTGCTGGCGTTCTGAGGAGCATGGTCTGGGAGTCCTGGTAGACAGTAAATGGTCCATGAGCCAGGAATGTGCCCTTGTGGCCAAGAAGGCCAATGGCATCCTGGGGTGCATTAGGAAGAGTGTGGTCAGTAGGTTGAGGAGGTCATCCTGCCCCTCTGCTCTGCCCTGGTGAGGCCACAGCTGGAGAACTGGGACCAGTCTGGGCTCCCCAGTTCAGGGAACTGCTGGAGAGAGTCCAGGGGAGGGCAACAAGGATGACTGGGGGGGGGTGGAGCATCTCCCTGATGAGAAAAGGCTGAGAGCTGGGACTGTTCAGCCTGGAGAGGAGAAGGCTGAGGGGAGACCTGATCAATGCCTGGAAGTATCTCAGGGTGGGTGCAGGAGGAAGGAGCCAGACTCTGCTCAGCAGTGCCCAGGGACAGGACAAGGGGCAATGGGCACAGGCTGGAACATGGAAAGTGCCACCGAAATATGAGGAGAAGCTTCTTTCCAATGAGGGTGACAGAGCCCTGGGACAGGCTGCCCAGGGGGTTGTGGAGTCCCCTTCTCTGGAGACATTCCAAACCCCCTGGATGCAGCCCTGTGGGATGTGCTCCAGGGGATCCTGTTTTAGCAGGGGCTGCACTAGATGATCTCTTAGAGGTCCCTTCCAACTCTGACAGTTCTGTGATCTCTCCCACCTCTCCCTGCTGCTGGTGCCTGTGACAACTCCTCCTCCTCCAGTTGTCTCCTCGGGGTTTCAGCCAGTGTGGACACAGACTGTGGACTCTGCTGCTTTCTACTAGAGAACTTTGTAGAGTAGGGATGATGGTTGGACTCAGTGATCCCAAGGGTCTTTTCCAACCTGAATGGTTCTATGAGTCTAACATTGCTGCTCAGAACCCCCCAAGTCTGTCATGAGACATGACTTGTATTTTATCATTAGTACCTTACAAATGGTTTATTGTATGTAATATAAATCAAATAAAACCCAAGGACATGCTGTATCAAAAATAGAAAAAAATATTTTTATGTTCCAAATACATAAATATGTTTAGAATTCTGGCTTCTTTTGAAACGGTGTGTCCGTTTTCTTGCAGACTCAGCACTGCCAGAAGAGACAAAAGTCAGAAGATGATGAGAAAGCAAATACACAAAAGATGACAATTTAGGGTCCATGACTCACCCCAAGAGTCCCAGACACTGAACATAAGAGCAGTCCAGTTTGGAAAAGAGACTGATCATGGAAGTGAGGTTAGATCAGGTTGTAAGAAGTGCTGAAGAGATCCAGTGCTCACAGTGATACTGCTTAAAAACCTCTCTGCTGGGGACAGACTCCAGGTTACAAGGTCCTCAGGAAGTGGAGCTGATGGCACCTCTAACACATCTAGACCTGGATGTTCAAATCTAAAGGCCTTTCACATGACATCTGGTGTCAGAGGGCACTTTTGGGAGCCATCACAGGGACCACCTCTGCTGTTTTACAGCCACTTAAGGAATATGGATTGAGGAGTTTTTACCAGAGATGGCAAATTGGACCAAGGGCAGAAGAAAGGCATTGTGTTTCCACAAAGCTCCTGCCTTACCAATCAGCAGGGCAATGATAGGCTGAAGAAATTAAGATG
>NW_009952891.1:336455-348319 GCF_000747805.2 Chaetura pelagica | reverse complement strand
CAGGGGGTTGTGGAGTCCCCTTCTCTGGAGACATTCCAAACCCCCCTGGATGCAGCCCTGTGGGATGTGCTCCAGGGGATCCTGTTTTAGCAGGGGCTGCACTAGATGATCTCTTAGAGGTCCCTTCCAACTCTGACAGTTCTGTGATCTCTCCCACCTCTCCCTGCTGCTGGTGCCTGTGACAACTCCTCCTCCTCCAGTTGTCTCCTCGGGGTTTCAGCCAGTGTGGACACAGACTGTGGACTCTGCTGCTTTCTACTAGAGAACTTTGTAGAGTAGGGATGATGGTTGGACTCAGTGATCCCAAGGGTCTTTTCCAACCTGAATGGTTCTATGAGTCTAACATTGCTGCTCAGAACCCCCCAAGTCTGTCATGAGACATGACTTGTATTTTATCATTAGTACCTTACAAATGGTTTATTGTATGTAATATAAATCAAATAAAACCCAAGGACATGCTGTATCAAAAATAGAAAAAAATATTTTTATGTTCCAAATACATAAATATGTTTAGAATTCTGGCTTCTTTTGAAACGGTGTGTCCATTTTCTTGCAGACTCAGCACTGCCAGAAGAGACAAAAGTCAGAAGATGATGAGAAAGCAAATACACAAAAGATGACAATTTAGGGTCCATGACTCACCCCAAGAGTCCCAGACACTGAACATAAGAGCAGTCCAGTTTGGAAAAGAGACTGATCATGGAAGTGAGGTTAGATCAGGTTGTAAGAAGTGCTGAAGAGATCCAGTGCTCACAGTGATACTGCTTAAAAACCTCTCTGCTGGGGACAGACTCCAGGTTACAAGGTCCTCAGGAAGTGGAGCTGATGGCACCTCTAACACATCTAGACCTGGATGTTCAAATCTAAAGGCCTTTCACATGACATCTGGTGTCAGAGGGCACTTTTGGGAGCCATCACAGGGACCACCTCTGCTGTTTTACAGCCACTTAAGGAATATGGATTGAGGAGTTTTTACCAGAGATGGCAAATTGGACCAAGGGCAGAAGAAAGGCATTGTGTTTCCACAAAGCTCCTGCCTTACCAACCAGCAGGGCAATGATAGGCTGAAGAAATTAAGATGGAAGTCACTGGGGTTGAAACACTGAGTGCTTCACAGGGGGGAAAAGTGGCTGGTTTCTTGCAGGTGCGTTATTCTGCTGAACACTGGAACTTGAAGAGTGAAGCATTTCATAGCCCAGGGCCAGGGAAGAGCTCCTGGAAGTGTCACTGAGGGAAGCATCTGCCTCTAGAAGCACCAACACGAAGAAAAGTTGGGGACCTAAAGCCTATCAGAAAAATGGAAAGAAAAGGCACAGGAGGAAAATCGAGGGGGAAAAAGAGGCTGCTGAAGGCAGGAGAGCAGCTGCAGGGGGAGCCATTCGGAGCAGAGGGCTGGGAACTGGAGCTCAGTGCAGCCACTCTCCAACCTGTCATCTGGAGAGCAGGCCACAAGGAGGAGCAGTGCACCCACCCATCCCAGCACCAGCCTGCAATGGGGCTCCAGCTTATCAGGGAAGGCCTCCACGTACAACATTTTCAGGCTGGAGGAGCAGGCTCTCCCTTCAGTATCGTCTCCTCTGTTTTTTGGTCCCCTTTCTTTTCAGTTCCTGCTCTTTCCGAGCTTTGGCTGTGGTAAACGTGATGCAGTGAGCATCCAAAAAGTCCAGCAGCTTTGCCTTGGAAATTTTAATGCCATTCTGTTTCAGTTCAGTGTGCAGCTCTGCCAACTCGATGGGCTCATAGAAGAGCACCTTGTGGTACAGGGCTGTGTTGGAACGGATGTAGCACCTTATTGCCTCCAGCTTTGCCTCCTCCCGAGCTGCTGCCTGAGATGCTGGAAGTTCCTCTTCCTCCTCTTCAGAGGCAAAAGCACAGGCTTCAAATCCATTCAATAAAGAGCTAAAAGCAAGATCAAGTAGGCCAGAGATCAAGGAAAGAAAGGCAGTCAAGGCCAGGAGCAGAGCTCCCAAATCCCTCCTGGCCACCCCCTGTGACCACCCTCTGTAGGACCACAGACTGCCCAGCACCAGCACCCACAAAAGGAGGGAAGCAAACGTGGCCTGGGTTGTGCAAACTGCCCCATCCCATCCCCACACAGCTGGTCCTGCTCCCCCAGGCCAGGAGCTGTCTGGCTTTCCTTGCACCCACAGCTGCCAGGCTGGGCAGGCTCCCCAGCTCCAGCTACAGGCTCCCAGTGCTCCTCCTTGCTCTGACATGCAGAGACCAGGCATGCCAGGTCTGGGCCTTACCCACAGGCAGCTACAAGCACTTTAGTGCTCTGAGAAGAGCTCACTGGGAATTAGACTCAAATCCCAAAGCCTGTTTCTTTTGTAGGAGTGTGTTGGCCTTCAAATGACACACCCAAGGAGGTGGCAGGTCCACTGCAGGGACACTCACCTCTGTTGGCCATTTCCTGAGCTCACCTCTGTCCTGCACCACTGACTGTTGATTATTTTGTTCCCTCACCTCTGTGAACCAAAAGAGATGTCACTTCCATCCACTGAAGACACTGCAGACTCCTGAGAAGCTGAGAGCTTTGGTTCCTCACCATCAGCTGCCATAGACCATCTCTCTGGAGATACAGATGATCTTTTCTGCTCTTCAGCTCCTTCTGGGTGATGTGTTACTTTAGCTCCTCCCTTGGATGCTGCAGAGCATGTTTCATGGGATCCAACGAGGTCACCAACAGCCCTCCCCCCTGAAGAAGCTGTAGCAACCTGCCTCCTTTTGCCCCCAGCCCTGGAGGCCTTGGCACCCTTCCCACCTGCAGCCCTCCCTGCCTTGGGCTGCCCAGCACGTTTGGCTGGGGACTTCTGCAAGGGAGGCTGGGAAGATGGGATTTCATCCTCAAAGTCAGAGTCCATGTCCTGGTGAGTATACTGGAATATCTCCTTCAGCTTCAACACCATCTGGCGTTTGGGGAGAGCACGAACTCCAAATCTGGAAGAGAAAGGTGGGAGCTCAGATAATGCTGCAACTTCCATTATCACAGCTCAGGAAGGGGCTGAGCCCAGAAGTCCAGTGTTCAGCAGAAACAGTGTGACATGATCTCAAAAACCACCCACTGGACCTTCACCCAGGTTCTCCTGGCAGCCCAGGAGCTTGCTTTCACACTACCTGCTGACAAGGTGCTGCTCACAGAGAAGGAGATCATGCTAACCTGCTCAACTCCTTCTTCAGCTGTGGGGTCTCCATGAGGGAATAATGTGGCATTGGTGTCATGGGAGTGCTGGGAGGCTTGTCCTTCTCCTGACAGGAAGCTTCTGCAGCAGGATGAAATCACCATGATCAGAATTAGTACAGAAAAGACTTCACAGACCTGATCTCTTCCTCCTTTATATCATATAATAATTGTTTAAAGTACCTCTCTCCAAGCTCTTTTACTTATTGCTCAGCTTCATATTGGACTGAACATCAACCCTTCTTTTTTTCTAAACTGAGATACTTGGGGTTTATTGACTTTAAATCAGAAAAGAGCTTAAATTAAGACATATGTTACATCTGAATATGAAGCCCCTTCAGGGTTTTGTTAGAACAGGCAAGATTTGAAAGGCAGTTAAAAAAACCCATGTTTACTGAATTCTGTAAAGTGGTTCTTCTCCCAGGAAGGTAATTTCATAATAGGGACCTGATGTAGAAGAAACCAAGTCAAGCTTCTGAGGTCCTGAGTTAGATTCTGATTTAATGATACCAATTTGCTGACACTAGGAAGCACAGTCAGTCTCACACATCATGTTCTAAACATCAGTTCAACTCCTCACTTAGTTTGGCATCATTATATATTTAATTAGATACTGTGAGATCAATTACTGGTCTAGTTAGCCTGGAGAAGAGGGGACTGAGGGGGGATCTCATCAACACTTATAAATATCTAGAGGGTGTCAAGAGGATGGGACCAGCCTCTTCTCAGCACTGTCCAAAGCCAGGACAAGGGGCAATGGGGACAAGCTGGAGCACAGGAGGGGCAAGTTAAACATGAGGAAAAATTTATTTCCTGTGAGGGTGACAGAGCCCTGGGACAGGCTGCCCAGAGAGGCTGTGGAGCCTCCTTCTCTGGAGACATTGCAACTCCATCTGGATGTGTTCCTGGGGGATCTGCTGTAGGTGACCCTGCTCTGGCAGGGGCTGGACTAGATGATCTTCAGAGGTCCCTTCCAACCCTGACAACTGTATGAATATGACTATATGAATATATGAGGACCATCACTATCAAAAGAACCAGTGTGGATGAACCACAAGTGGCTATGCTCCAGGAATCCCACACCTGGATGTGCTCTCTCCAACAGCAGCAGATCACTGCACCCCCTTTGTGCCTGGCCCTGACAACAACTTCAGATCAGAAGGCCAAAAGACCCTCTCAATGTAGCAAGTGACCAACAGGTGAGAAGACCAGTTACCTGAAAACAACTTCACCTAGTTCAGTGACTCTGGTATCAATAAAGTGCTCACCAGGAGTCTTTACAGGATCAGTCTGGCAGGCACCCACTGCAGCTGGCAATCTCTGAGACAGAGGAAGCACCTCTGGAAATTCATCTTCCACTTCCTCTCCGTTCCAGTCATCCCAGATTTTGGAGTTCAGGTAACTTGGTCTACTGCTCACTGATGAACATGCCTCAACAGGACTCTTTTCCAGACAGAGCAACCTTGTTCTTCTTCTGCCCAGAGGACTCCCTCGAAGAGGGGTGCTGCCCTTCATCTCCTGCAGGTGGGCTGGGCTCTCCCACTGCTCATGCCAAGAGCCTGGTTTGGGGGTGCTGGCAGTGCTGGCCTTTGCATGGCCCACCTGGGTGGAGTCCTGGCTGCCACCTCTGACTGGTGACAGACACTCAACATGCCAGCAGTCATCAATGGGGATTGGGGGGTCATCACACAGCAAGACACTGCTACTCACAGAAGGCAGACTTGTGTCTTTTTCACTGTCCTCTATCTCAACCACACTGGTATTTGTTGGATCTTCCAATGGCTGCTCATGGCACAGAGGCACAGGTTTGGATAAAAATGGGATCTTGGGACATTTGCTTTTTATTGTGTTGGTGTGGCCAGGGGAGAGAACTGGATCCACTGGAGAAACTGGTGGGGAGCTTTTGGAAAATGATCCTGCTGCTGGGCTGCTGGAAGGCCTCCTGGAAGGCCTCCTTTCACTGACTGAGGTCTCCAAAGGCAAATGTTTGTCTGACAAGTTTGTTTGACAAACTTTTACATTTCCATCCATTTCATGGTTACCATTAACTGCTGCTAAATTCTTTGTGCTGAGTTTAGATCGTGGACTCTTTAAAGAATTGATACTTGTGACCTCAGTCTGTGCTGAGAAACATCTGCTTTTGCCCAGAACTGGTGTGTCTGGCACTAGCCAGGAGCTGTCTGTGCCTGAAGACACCTCAGGACTGAGCCTTTTTTGGGGGCTCAGGTTTGGGCTGTGTTTGCTTTCCATACAAACATCTGTTTGTGGGCTCAGAGGCAATTCAGTGGACATCTTTACACCATTACTGACAGGCACTGTATCTGTGGTGCCACGTGAGACCTGGGTAGATCTGTGCTCTGTTTCAGTGACTGATGAATTAGGTTCAGGTTTTGGGATCTCAGCACCTTGTTCTATGTTTGCACATCTCAGCTGCTCAGGGGTTTCCATTTCCTTCAGAATGGAGCCTGATTCTGGTGACTTCTTGTCTTCTTGCAACTCCATTTCATCATCAGAAGATAAAACAATAACAGAACCCTCCTGGTTCCCCTGAGCTGCAGTCTCCTGAGTTCTGGTGACTGGTGATGACAACACTGGGACATACCTATGCTTGTTTAAATCAACACTGGGAAGGTCTCCTGGAGAAATTGTGTTCTCATCTCCACAATCCACCTCACTGGCTTTCTGAAGGGGTATTTCATCCAATGCCAATGATTGTTCCTTTCTGTTCTGCTTTGGTGTTGACACATGTTCTGTGAGAAACCTTCTCTCTGATTTTGGAGACGCAGGTGAAAAGCCAACATCAGGAAAAAGGGGCATGGTTGCTTTGGGAGGAATACTCCTGTAAAAAGCATTCCTATGTGGAGAGAGGTCTTTTTGTGACTTGCTGTACAGAAGTGCATCAGTAACATCTCCATGTTCTTCACAAGGAGCCTTTCCTGATTCTCTGGTATCTTCTTTCATTGGGGAAGGCTCAGAGTCATCTCCCTGAGTTGCAGAAAACAAGCAGTTGTAACTTTCATTGATATTAGCATCACCATGGGAGCTAGGGAGGTGTTTCTCACAGTGACCTGCCCCATCACGTGAAACCTGAGATGACTTGGAATCCTTCCCACCTTCACATCTCCTAACAGTCTCTCCTTCATTACCACTGGCACCATGGGATGTTGCATCCCCTTTTGGAGGGTCACTGTGGGAAGGCACAAAAGCTGTCTGTGGAGCATTCACACTTTCGCACCTATTTATAGTCTGCATTTCCTCTTGTGCAGGTGAGTCACATTTAGATCTTTCCACATCATTGTCATCCTTCAAATCTTTAAAGTTCTTGCTTACTGAAGCAGATTTAGAACTCTTTACCTCTTCTTCCTCAGTCTGCAGGTTGGGACCCTGGGCTGGCTCAGTGTCACTGCAGATGCTGCAGTCTGTTCCCTCCCTCACCTCTCTTTCACCTTGAACCATCTTCCTCTGAGTTGCAGCAAACTCATAGATTTCCTCCAGCTCCTGTTCACCCACCCCGTTATCATCTTCATTCTGGCACTCAGGGTTCAACATAGATACTTCTTCTTCATCTTCACCCACCCACACAGACTTCAAGAGGTCTTGGAAGTTCTCAGCTCTGTCCTCACAATCTTTGTCGTCCCTCACAGAGATAAGATCATCTTCTGAATCCACTCCAGAAGACACCTGACTCTCTCCAGTGTTGTTTTCACACACTGCCATCAGTTCCCTCACACCAAACCTGCAAGGACATAATATTAATAACAACAATGTTAGTATTTTCCTCTGCCCCAGTGTTGTAGAGAACCACAGTCACAGTGATGGGGGTTGGAAGGGACCTCTGGAGATCATCTAATCCAACCCCCTGCTAGACCAGGATCCCCTAGAGCAGATCCCACAGGAACATGTCCAGGTGGGTTTGGAATGTCTCCAGGGATGGAGACTCCACAGCCTCTCTGGGCAGCCTGTCCCAGGGCTCTGCCACCCTCACAGGAAAAAAGTTGTTCCTCATGTTCAGCTTGACCCTCCTGTGCTCCAGCCTGTGCCCGTTGCCCCTTGTCCTGTCACTGGGCACCACTGGGAAGAGTCTGGCCCCACCATCCTGACACCCCCTGTACATATTTCTAAGCATGGATGAGATCCCCCCTCAGCCTCCTTTTCTCCAGGCTGACCAGCTCCAGCTCTCTCAGCCTTTCCTCATATCTTCCAGTCCCTTCATCATCATAGAATCTTAGAATCATTTAGGTTGGAAACGACCTTTAAGATCAAGTCCACCATTTGGCTGCCTGATCACTCTTGTGAGCCTTGTAAAGAATCTGAATGAGGAGAACTTGCTGGTTTCCTAAGATGTACAAGATCCAGATGAGGAGAGGGAAGTTGAGAGCAGGATGTTCTTACCTTCAAATTTCATCTAAGACACAAGCAGAGGCCTATGGAATTTGTGAGCCACTAAAACTGCAACGGAAGGTTTTTAGGTTTGGGTCTGTGGGGCTGAAAGCACGAGGGGATCCAAAACATGCTGAGGATACACACCTGGCAGCCAGAGCCCCCACGTGGGGCAGCAGCCCCGCGGGGATGTGGGTGTCAGCAGCGTAGAGGTAGCGCAGGAAGGGGGGGGGCCCTCGCTCAGCAGCAGCCGGCGCGTCTGCGGGTGCCCGTCCTCCTCCACCAGGAACCCCTGGCTGTGAACCTGGGGTGGGAGGAAAGCAAACACCTGATTCTCCTCCCAGGGAATCTAGAATAGCCAGGCATGCAGGGCTGCACATGGAACAGCCATTTCCTTCCTGAGCCTACAGCTGTTAGCTTGGGTAACGTTTTGACTACTCGGTGGTTTAAGTCACGCATACAAAGATGAGTCTTGGGAGTTCTCCAGTTAGTTTTGGAATCAAATGACTTCCCAGAGCACAATTTCCAGAGTCATCTACACCTCTGTACACACTTCCTCTGATCTCTTTTTATAGAATCACAGAGTCACAGACTGGTTTGGGTTGGAAAGGACCTTAAAGACCATCTAGTCCCAACCCCCTGCATGGGCAGGGACACCTCCCACCAGCCCAGGTTGCTCCAAGCCCCATCCAACCTGCCCTTCAACACTGCCAGGGATGGGGCAGCCACAGCTGCCCTGGGCAACCTGGGCCAGGCTCTCACCACCCTCACACCAAAGAATTCCCTCCTCATGTCCAATCTCAGTCTCTCCTCTTCCAGTATTAATCCATCCCCCCTTGTCCTCTCCCTCCCTGCCCTTGTCCCAAGTCCCTCCCCAGCTTTCCTGGAGCCCCTTCAGGCCCTGGAAGCTGCTCTAAGGTCTCCCTGGAGCCTTCTCTTCTCCAGCTTTGAATTTCCCTACCCTTGATTCACTGCCAAAACTCCAGTTCTCCTGGTGTCTCACAGGAAAAGAGACATCAGACAAAATACTGCTCTGCTGAACTGGACCATTATCTGTGTGGGTCCAGCCTAATCTCACGTTTTGGTGAAAATGCATCTCCAGTTCAATAAGGTCTCCCCTCCTTTGCAGCCAAATCACATATTGTGCCATTTGAAACTCTCTCCCAAGTTAGGGAATGCCATGCTACAGAAAAAACCAGCTACAAGGTTATCTCTGATGACTTAACTGTCTTCTTGTTACCCAAAATCTTCAACTAAGACGAGCATCCCTCACCTCAACAGAAAATAAACATGAAATGCTGCTCTGCAGGTGGGGACTTACTGGAAACCCTCTGCAGGAATAAAAAATAGAGCACAGGGCCAATCCCACAGTTCTGCCCACACAAATGACTCCTGCCCATGAAAACAGTGGATGGGAATGCTGAAGCCAGACCAAGTTGAAGGGAAATAATAAGAGACTATGGCTAACCCCATTGCTTTAAAATCCTTTGATTTGTGGGCACAGGCACATTTGCTGATGGTTTGAGAACTTTCTTCCCCTCCCCAAACTTTTATGGACCCCTTAGAAATGGCCTGAGTCACCTTGGGTGGAAACTACTGCCAACATGCATGAGGATAAAGCTAATTTCACTGTTTCCAGAAGGGCAGATTTAAAGAAAGCTTCCTTTGTGAGGGAGTTGGCTGTGTGACTGGCAGCAGCTCTGTGAAAGAGCAGAGTTCAAATCTTAGGCTCCCTGCCTTTCCCTGTCCTGACAGGAGGCTGCACAGGAGTAAGCTGGGAACTATGCAACACAAAATGCTTCTGGGAACATCAAAACTACTTCACTTACCTTGCAAAAAGCAGAGTTCAGTGCAGCTGAACCTCCAAATTAACTCTGAGAGTGACAAAACCAAGGTGATTTCCCAGAATCTCTTTACTCCATACCTAAGTGTCCCAGCCTGGGTGACAGGCAGGACACAGTGAGAAGGACAAGGCAGTCTGCATTTGCACAGGGACAAAAATTCAAGGGCAGAAAGGACCTGGGAAGTTCCTCTCTTGCTCATGGGCAGAAAGCAAGGAAGGATCCTTGCCTCCCCATAGTCCCCCCAGATAGAGTAACACATTTTCTACCCCATTTCCTGAGCTGAAAAGCCACTACAGATCCACAGGCACTTGCCACCAGGCTCAGAGTGCTCTGTGCTGACTCCATGTGGGCAGCCTGGGCTGTCCTGCAGCAGCAGAGGAGGGTGATCCAGCAGTACTTACAGCCTCAGCAGCCTGCGGGCACCGTGCGTACAAGACAAACATGTGGGCAAAAACGACTTCCCCAGAGTCCACCTGGAACTGCAGGTCACTTAAGTGGGGGTTGTTGACCATGGCACTGAAATCTTCAGCCAGCAACCTGAGAGAGGACTAGAACACAAAAGGAACACAGACAGAATCACTCACTGAATTACCTTGGCTGGAAAACATCTTAAAGATCATTGAGTCCAACTGTTAACCTAACCCTCCTTAACTAAACCAGATCCCTCAGTACTATGTGACTCTTAAATCCCTCCAGGGATGGTGACTCCACCACCACCCTGGGCAGCCTGTTCCAATGCCTGACAGACCTTTCAGTGAAGAAATTCTTTCTAACATCCAATCTAAACCTCCCCTGGTGCAGCTTGAGGCCATTCCCTCTTGTCCTGTCACTTGTAACTTCACTGCACAGCCTGATCCCCACCTCTTTACAGCCTCCTTGCAGGCAGTTGTAGAGAGTGAGAACATCTCCCTTCAGCCTCCTTTTCCTCCAGGCTGAACAATCCCAGCTCCCTCAGTTCCCTTCTGAAATGGCAGAAGGTCAGGTACAGGTGTCAGACATTCCCCTGAAAAATTAGGAGGGAATAACCCACTTGGTCAGCACTGCTGTGCAGTGGGTGCCTTCGCCTTCTCAAGGTCATCACCAGAGTTACAGAATCATGGAATGGTTTGGGTTGGAAGGGACCTTAAAGACCATCTAGTTCCAACCCCCCTTCATAGGCAAGGACACCTCCCACTAGACTAGGTTGCTCAGAGCCCCAGGTCAACTTAAGGTTTTCCATATAACAAATAAGCAGAGAAATCTCTCAGACATTTTTGGCTCCATTTTTCAGCCTGGCAGCTGTGAAGAAAGGGCTGTTGTGCTGTGCTCTGCTGTACTTGTTCTGCCTTGTGTTCCAGCACATTATCACCCTCAGATCTTCACCACACCATTTCCTGATGTGGTCTAGCCACTGCCTCCAGCTGGCCTCTTGATCTGCTGCCTTCCACCACATTTTTAGGAAACTGTAATTTCCACTTTGATGGACTTGAACTCAATTCACTATAATTAGAGTAAGAGGAAAGAGGATGACTCAGGGATAGGGTGATGAGCCTTTCTTCTCTCCTCCACTGTCTGGCAATGACAGCTGAGAAGAGCAACAAGGGCCCATCTAGAATCAAACTAAAGTAGGTGTCTACTTCAAAGGAATTGATGTGCATGTTGCTGAAACCCCTTTTGAACATCCCACTCCATTATAGAAGACAAACATCATTTCTATTATAATTCAAGAACCCCTAGCTGGGATTTTGGGGAGGCCTGGTTGACTGAGCTACCTGTGGCTGGTTACTGACAATGGCAAGGTCAGGCCTGGGGTGGCTGCCAAAGCCAGCAGTGATGGAACACCCTGCTCTCCAGCTGCTCTCAGTAGGAACCCACCCCAGGCAGTCTTCTAAAGGCTTAGATCCCTCTAAGTAACTGTTGTGCCTCTGGAGGTGGCCAGTGCTTCAGAGAAGCAGGAACACCTTCAGCTCCCAGCTGAGAGGCTGGCTGACTGTAACTGGAAACCAGTTTATAGTTAACACACTCATCATTGACCTTGTGCTTTTCAAACTCAAACCTACTGCAGAGTTGAGAAACTGCAAGTTTTGTTCCAGTGAACATCTGCATGAGCTGCAGTTCCACCTGGAACAACACAGCCCTCTCTTTTATGAGCAGGTTTCTACATTAGGTCAATGGACTGTGGAAACCCAACCTTTCTACTTGCTCCAGCATGTGCCTGTGAGCAGCCAACACTAATTAGCACTTTGGAACACTGTTCCCAGGCCTTCCTAGGTGGGCTCGGGAAGACTCTGCGTGTCGTGGCAGTGGTGTGGACTGGTCTCCAAGGGGAAGACAGGAAGCTTAGTCTGGAAACTAGTCTGATGTTTCTCATTTTCTTATTCTTGGCAGGTAAGATACCTGCAAGGCAGCAGCTCAGGAAGCCAGCAAACACAGGCTCCTGATGCTACGTTCCAGGCACCTCGCCCAGAACAGCTTTCCTG
>NW_009952891.1:313628-336431 GCF_000747805.2 Chaetura pelagica | reverse complement strand
AGAAATTAAAGAAGGCAGGAAACCTCCTGGCTGCCCCATCCTCTGTGCAAAGCAAACACACCCATCCCAGGACAGCTCTGAGTGGGCCTGTGCTCCTGTGGGAGAACACAAGAACTCTCTCCTACCAAGGAGGCCAGCCAGATTGGACTTCACAAGGGTCTTCAGCATGGGTGGGGGGCTGTGTTACCAATGCAATGGATGTATTTGCTCTGCATGGTTACACTCTGTGCTCATAGAATCACAGACTGGTTGGGGTTGGAAGTTCCAACCTTCCACCATCATACATAAAGCACAAACCTCTCCCACTGGCAATCCAGCTCCTCAGCAGCACTTCACTTGCTCAGGAAAACTAGCATGGAATCAAACTAAATCTGAAAAATTGATCATACTGGTTTTGCTGGTAGCCACTGAGTTTCATAGAATCATCCTGGTTGGAAAGGACCTTGGAGCTCACCAAGTCCAACCATAACCTAAATCCCCCTACCATAATTTTCAACACCACTATCAGAACAGCTTCTGTATTGTTGGAGGCCTCTGGTTTAATAGACTCAGAATCTTACAAAACAAGATGTTTTTTTCCTGCTAAGTGGTTTGTTTGGTGTTTTTTTTTAATATCCCCGTATCTATTTTGCTGTGTAGTTTCTGTAACAAGCAGCTGGGATGCTCAAGTTTAGTAGATTCCCACCTCCCAGAACTGTCTCTTTCAGAAGTCTCTTCATTCTATCACCACAATATGAAGGTGCATCCTCAAGGCATCACAATTTCCCTGGCACCAAAAGCTACTGGCTTTCATGGCACAATTATTTATTATCAAAGCAAAGACGAGTAAGTTTCACCAGACAAAGTGGGTGACCCTGGTAAGAAGATGAATTAGGGTTTTATTTATTTGCACCTCAGTTGAAGAAAATGGGATTATATAGCCATGGGGGATTACACATCTGCTGGTGCATCTGGGGTAAGATGTGATCTAAAGATCATTACTGGCTTGATTAAAAAATAATCTGTGACTTAACTAGCTGGTATTCTTCACCTAGCTAGACAGCACACCAATGTTCAAGCTAGATCCTCTGGTATGTGTTCCCACAACTGAGGATTTTCTACACTGCAGCAAAAAAAGTGCTCATCTTCCATGGACCTCATGACATTCCACATCATCTATCAAGCTTTGATGCCAGAGGAGAGGATTTAGTGCAAGCCAGCCAGTCCTTGCAATAACTGCCCTTCACTGTAAGGCATGGTGTGGAGAGGAAGGTGATGGAGGAGGAGCAGCTCTGTGCAGAGCCACCAAAGGGTGTGTGAGCCTGGAGGAAGCACCAGGGACCTCTGTCTCTCCTGGCCTGCAGTCAGCTTTCTCTTGGATATCCTGGGCATCACAGCAGAGTACTGCCTGATATGGCAGAGCTGCATCCCTGGTTCCTACTCCCAAATACTCCCAGAGCTGTAACTGTCTAACCTGGTTCTCTTTGTATAAACTATGCACAGATTTGCCTTGTGCTGCCTGTCATTTCAATTCATCCCTCTCATCAGGTAGGACAAGAACTGAAAAACCCACAGACCTGCTTGTGGGCATCCATGAAACACCACCACGTGTGCTGATCTCACCTTGCCCACCATGGCTCCTGACTGACTGTGAACCTTGAACACCTCCTTGTTTCTGTGGAAAGGAAGGGGAACTATTCCATACTTCTTTGAAGTGCACCAAGGCAATAGCTTCTTTTTTACAATGCTAAATAAATGCAAAGGGAAAGAAAAAAAAAGAAGGGTTGCTCTTACTTTTTTACAGCTGCTCCTCAGCAGGCTCTTCTCTTTGGATGTGGAGACAAAGCCACTGTGTGGAATATCACTGGAAGTCAGTTCTTTTCCTCAGAGAAGAAAAAGCAGATCACAGATCACCACAGCTTCTCTGCAAGGCCAGAGTGATGTTAAAGCTGCTGACAGGATCCTTGCCATGGCAGCTCCCCACACAGCTGCTGGAACTAGCCTGCCTGAGGTGAAGGCTCAGCCTCTCCCTCCTGTGCTGAGGGGTTTGGCTTTGGGCTGTGAAAGGCTATGGGTACCTGAGCACCATCCAGCCCTGAGCACCACCAACCTACTGCAGATCTGTGCCACAACCATCCAGATGGAGGAACTGCAGAGTGCAGCCTGATTCCCTGCCTGCACTGCCCAGCTTTTCTCCACTGGGAAAAAAAAACCAACAAGGATGCAGAGTGGGATGAGATGTGCCAGGTTGCTCCAAGCCCCATCCAACCTGCCCTTCAACACTGCCAGGGATGGGGCAGCCACAGCTTCCCTGGGCAACCTGGGCCAGGCTCTCACCACCCTCACAACAAAGAACTTCCTCCTCATGTCCAACCTCAATCTCCTCTCTGCCAGTTTTAATCCATCCCCCCTTGTCCTCTCCCTCCCTGCCCTTGTCCCAAGTCCCTCCCCAGCTTTCCTGGAGCCCCTTCAGGCCCTGGAAGGTGCTCTAAGGTCTCCCTGGAGCCTTCTCTTCTCCAGGCTGAACATCTCCAACTCTCTCAGCCTGTTTCCAGAGCAGAGCTGCTCCAGCCCTCAGATCATCTTTGTGGCCTCCTCTGGACTTTCTCCAAGAGCTCCATGTCCTTCTTGTACTGGAGGCTCCAGAACTGCACACAGTTCTCCAGGTGGGGTCTCATGAGAGCTGAGCAGAACCACCTCTCTTCCCCTGCTGGCCACACTGCTTTTCATGCAGCCCAGGCTTTTTCTCCACCTGGTCTCATTTACACACAATAGACATGTTTGTGCATAAATTATGTCCCTCACCCAGGAAGCATCATCCCCACTGAAACCCCAGAAGCAGTTTTATAGGGCCAGTTTTGTCTTTGCTGCAGTTTAGTAGGAAGTGAGGAATATTATTTCACCCACATGACAATGCAGATGGGTTAACTTAGCAGCCATGTTCTGTGTCACAGGGGAAAAGGAGACACCCAACAGGTACTGCTGAAAACTCAGGCCATTTTAGGGGATAACTTTGATCTTGAAACGTGCAGTTGGGCACCATATGGATCTATGACTGGGGACATCTGAGAGTTGCCCACAGAGGAATTCTGGGTGGTGTATTTTTTCAGCCCTGTGTAGGTACAGATAAAACTTCAGGTTTGTGTACTCAAGGTACCACCATAAAACTATCCCTCTTGTGCTTCTTTTTCCCTTGCTTCTCTCAAGACTTCAAAAGACAGTGCACACAACAGCAAGACTGTCCAGATTGCTGGGGAGAGCAGTTTTGGCCCAGCTGTTGAACCTACCTGGCAGAAAAGACTTGGGTATCTTTAAAGGACTTGAAAAATGAAATTCAGAACCAGCTGTCCAGGAGTTTTCTTAAAAGCTGGGATTTATGAATCATTTCAAACCACCAGCTTGATTATATCTAAAGTTTACTACAGAAAAATGTCCCCTCCCAGTATCACCTCTTGGACAAACATTAACATCCCGTGGGTGCTGCTCCTAAGGCAGCAGAGCACAGGTCTGGCTCTGTGCAATGAAGGACTAGGGACAGGGCTCCTGAAGCTGCCAGAACTTACCTGGTTGCTCTGTTGCCTGAACATGGTGAACATCAAGGTTCCACTGTGTGAGGGTAAGTCCCTCCCCAGCCAACTCAATTAGGTTCTGGAGAGTCTGAACATCCTTCTGGCTGTGAGATAAAACCTGTCCATCTTCATGGCCTGACTTGGATTCATCAGGAGTTTGGCCTCCAACCTCTGCACTGGTGAGCTCCTGAGAACTGAGCTCAGGCTGAATCTGCTGGGACGCTTTTGGCTGATCAGATCCCACTGATGGCAGAAGGGTCTCTGGCTTCTGATTCTGATCAAAAGAGGAGGAAAAAAGACACCAATAAATTAGGTCACGTTTTATGTATTTGCAGAGCTCAGAGTAAAGCCTCTACTTCACCCTTTTCTAGTAAAGGATCACAGAGCACTCCCAGGACACAAGGGCTTCTGAGGCAAAACCTCTCTGCAGTTTTGTGAAGGACTCTCTGGAGATAAGACAACTCCAAACAGAAGAATGGAAACTACAACAGAAATGCAGAAAAGGTGGTTTCTCCAGGAGCATGTCTGTGCAGGCAACTGCCAAGCAGGAGAAAGGATGGTGGAAATGCTCCCAGCTCCAACATCTAACTATTTCATTATAGCTGGAGTGCCTGGCAACAGTCAGAGCTGAAGCTCTCCAGGTGCTTCTGTTCTGAGTTCTGAAATGCTTTTGCAGTTCCATGTAACTAAATCAAACCTTCACCTTGAAGTTGATATTTTCCAGCTTTGGTCTCTGTTTCCTAATAAAAATAGTTTTGTTTGTTTCTTTCTAAGTAAAAATGGTTTAGCCATTTCTGTGGCTGGAAAGAATCAGATGGGAAAACACACTCTGGCCTTGATTTTCAAGGCTTTTCTACTTTTTTTTTTTAAACTTCTCTGGCAGTTTTTGGCTTGAGTGGAAGGTCAAAAATCTTAATGGACCCCATCCAGTACAGTCCCAGAATCATAGAATTATAGTATGGTTTAGGTTGGAAGGGATCTTCAAGATCATCTAGATCCAACCCCCCTGCATGGGCAGGGACACCTCCCACCAGCCCAGGCTGCTCCAAGCCCCATCCAACCTGCCCTTCAACACTGCCAGGGATGGGGCAGCCACAGCTGCCCTGGGCAACCTGGGCCAGGCTCTCACCACCCTCACACTAAAAAACTTCCTCTTCATTTCTAACCTAAATCTCTCCTCTTTCAGTTTAAAACCATTCCCCCTTCTCCTTTCCCTCCCTGCCCTTGTCAAAAGTCCCTCCCCAGCTTTTCTGTAGGTCCCTTTCCAAGGGAGCCTTCCCCCTTCCATGATGACCAAGTAAAAACCTCTGGGCTTTAACCAGGGCAGAAGTATTAACTAAAGAACCTACATATGCACAGTAGTTTTTGAAAAGAAGCACCAAACAGCTCTTCAATAAAAGAATGAGGGAGGGAAGGGATATCCTCCTTCTCTGTGAGCAAGTGTGTGATCAGACTAAAAGAGCTTTGTCTGCTACTGTACTTAGAATAAAAATATAGTGTTGAAAGAGAGCAGGAGATCTAGATGAAAAGTAGAATGAAAACAGTGGAACTGAAAACTGCATCAAAGCTCATGTGCACCAGGAGGAGGTAGGATGCACAGGGAAAGTCTGAAGTGCAAATGCTTCACTTGACAATTCTAGGAGTGTCTCTTGTCCTCTCTGCAAGGCAAGTATCACTCTGCTATTCAAACTTTTCACCCAGATCCTGGCTGAGTGAAAATGGACAAAGATCATTCTGGAATTAATCAGAGAAAGGTGCCAAGAAGGAAAACAAGAGCCAGGCTGCTCTAAACACAGATAAACTGGTGGCAAAATAAACAGGATGGGTTCCCTTTACTCAGGACTCTGTTCCCATCAGTTTCTTCTTCTGAAAGCTCAAGGAGAAACATGGTAACATTGGTCTCCTCTCAAAAGGGAGAAATGAAAATTCAAGCTCATAAAACCTAACTGTGTAAGAAAGGGGACAGCAGGGCATGAGCAGGGGCTATGCAGAGGTCAGGGATTGTTTAAATACCAAGTGAGGAAACACAAGGGTTACAGGTTAAGTGCACTAGGGCACACAAGTATCAAAGCAAGGACAAACAAGCATCCCACCTGCACAGGCTTCCAAGGTGCAATGAGAGGGGTTAACCCAGCAGCGTAGAATGATTCAGGGTCACAGGGTCCTGTCAGAGCACTGATATTCCATAAAAAGCACTCCCTGGTTTTGGGCAATGGCAGAAGCCACGTTGCTTTCCCATCTTCATCCTCCAAAATCCTACTAGTGGGAAGCTGAGGGGTGGGAGGGAATTCCACCTCTTCTGCAAGCAGCATGGCCACTCGTTCTTGGATCCTCTTGTGAGCCTTCTCGGGGTCCTGGAGCAGCAATGGTGGGGCTGCAGTTGGGCCTCTTCTACGCCGTTTTTTCTCTTGAAAAAGCAAAGGAACACAAATAAATCAACAGCTGAACACACAGGGCAGAAGAGCACAACATGCCAGCTCCTTCAGGTGCTGTAGGTAGTGATGCCCAAGGGCAGCTCCAAGCTGAGACAACTCAGCTCCCTGTAGGCATCGCGGAGCCTTGTGTGGCCCGTCCGGGAGAGGTGAGCACCAGAAGGGACTGAGTCCTGCTGGTCCTGCCTGCTGGGAGCTCTCCCACCTCTGCAAAAGCTGATCACTACAGAAGCAACTGCATATCAGAGAAAGGTTTGGGTTGGAAGGGACCTTCAAGATCATCTAGTTCCACCCCCCTCCGATTGGCAGGGACACCTCCCACCAGCCCAGGTTGCTCCAAGCCCCATCCAACCTGCCCTTCAACACTGCCAGGGATGGGGCAGCCACAACTGCCCTGGGAAACCTGGGCCAGGCTCTCATCACCCTCACAACAAAGAATTTCCTCCTCATGTTCAACTTAAATCTCCTCTCTTCCACTTTTAATCCATCCCCCTTGTCCTCTCCCTCCCTGCCCTTTTCCCAAGTCCCTCCCCAGCTTTCCTGGAGCCCCTTCAGGCCCTGGAAGGTGCTCTAAGGTCTCCCTGGAGTCTTCTCTTCTCCAGGCTGAACACCCCAACTCTCCCAGCCTGGTTCCAGAGCGGAGCTGCTCCAGCCCTTGGATCATCTCCATGGCCTCCTCTGGACTCTCTCCAGGAGCTCCATGTCCTTATGTTGGGGGCTCCAGAAATGGACACAGTTCCAGGTGGGGTCTTCCCAGAGCAGAGCAGAGGGGACAATACCCTCCCTGGCCCTCCTGCCCATGGTACTGGTGACACAGCCCAGGACAGGGTTGGCTTCTGGGCTCCAACACATGGTTCTGGCTCATGTTGAGCTTCTCATCCACCAGCACACCCAGATCCTTCTCCTCTGGGCTGTTTTTGATCCATTCTCCACCTAACCTGTATTTGTTCTTGGAATTGCCCTGACCCAGGTGCATAACCTGGTGCATAACAATCCACCTCCCAGCCCCATGGAATGGTGCTTGTATGGCAGTGCCTCCCAACCAAGGGAGAGAAAACCCACCACCAAATCCAGGAAGGATCCTTTCCTTGTGTACTGGTCACTGACAATATCCAACCAACACTGTGCAATTTCCATCTGGAAATCAGATGTCTTGCTATCTCTGTCTTACCCACACCCAGCCCCAAATCCAACCTGCATGACTTATAGGCAGGAAGAGAGCTGAGCTGTGCCCAAAGGAGTGAATTCTCCCCTCCACAGAGCACTCCATGCTCTCCCCTGGCACTTGGTCTTCCTCTCTTAAGTCTTTTTACACACTGAAATAGTGAAGGACGCACTCCAGAGCAGGTACTATGCATAGAATCATAAAGGTTGGAAGGGACCTTAAAGATCATGCAGTTCCAACCCCCCTGCCATGAGCAGGGAACCACTAGACCAGGTTGCACAAAACCTCGTCCAACCTGGCCTTAAAAACCTCCAGGGATGGGGCATCAACAACCTCCCTGGGCAACCCATTCCAGTTCCTCACCACCCTGACAGTGAAGAATTTCTTCCTCATATCTAACCTAAATCTCCCCTCTCTCAGTTTATGCACATATGTCCACAGCAGAAAGAAAGGAGAGAAAAGATAAGGCTGAAAAAGCTGCATTAATCCAGGTTGCAGCAGGATAAATAAGGAAAAAACAATTTACTGCAGGGAAAATAACAATAATCTTTTCATGCTATTTCTTTTCACTTCCACAGTTTACAGAAAACAACAGCTTATCTTAAGAATATTTTACAGCTTCAAAACAAACCCATTGGTGAGGAAAAGCATAAGATACTTAAGGGATTTCACTAAAACCCATGGACATCCTGCAGCCTTTGACTCTGTGAGGATACTGCCTATTGCTGAAGCTCTGACAGTTTAAACAAAGCAGAGGCAGGGCTGTCATCTCTCCTGTACCCAAGGGGAAAGCTGAAGTGAAGAGCAGGCTGTGCTACACTGCTCCTCCACAGCCTTTGACACTCACTCTCTTTAACACCTACCTGATCCTGGCTTCCATTTGATTGGCAAAGCAGCCATTGGTTTCACATTTGTAACTGATTTTGCTTGTTCCTGCTTCTCCTGTTCCAACAGAGAGCGTGACATTGCCATAGCAACCATCAAATCTTCATCCTTGCTCTCCACTTTGGCCCTCTTCTGCTTTTCCTTGGAGTTCTCTTTGGAGGAGCCTTTTCGTTTTGCCCTGCTTGGTTGATTGCTGAAAAACAAGAGTGCAGCAGGAAGCCTGAGTTCATGTGACTGGAGCAGAGACAAGAAACACTGAGGACTCCAGCCCAGCTGCTCTCCTTGCTCAGAGAGATTCCCACATCCAGGATAACAAAAACCTACTCAGTGCCTTCTTCCCTAGCAGAGAGCACAGGATTTCTTATCACCTGTGGAATTTGGAGCAATTTGGAGAAAGTCTTATTCTGAAAACGTAAGAAGCATCTGCTGTCTCCATCTTGAACTTCTTTGTACCAAAAGGGATAAAATAAGTTAAAAGAACAGCAAAAAACCAAGATGACCAGAAAAAGCTTTCCCACTCTTCTGCTTCTGTAGGGAACAGCCTGCAGTCCTTCCTCAGCACAAAGGGATTTCATAGACTCACAGAATGCCTTGAGTTGGAAGGAACCATCTAGATCCAACACCAATCTAGAGGTGTCTAGAGAGACACCTCCCACTAGAGCTGGTTGCTTCAAGCCCCATTCAACCTGCCCTTCAACACTTTCAGGGATGGGGCTTCCAACAGCCTCTCTGGACAACTGTCCTGGTTTGAGCCAGGATGAAGGCAATTTTCCTTTTACTGATTTTTTTCCCTTCAGTAAGCTTTCTTTTAACTAGCAACAGTGTGTTCTGCTAGGTTGATAAGACACTGGAATGTTTTTCTAACTACTGAGGCTTCAAGGCTGCACCTGCACCCCGCCGGCTCAGACACTATGGGGAGATCTGTGACCCCCCCGTAGGAGGCTGAGTTAGACAGACAGCAAAACTGGCCAGAGATATTCCATTCCATATATCTATGTAAGCTCAGAGGAAGGTCAGAGATCACAGAAGACAACTTCCTTCCTTCTTCTTCTTCCCTTCTCTTCGGTCCATGGCCGAAGGCAACCATGGACTCCGTCCATCCATCACCATCAACCCTTAGGCTCGAGCTCTCCTGACCCTCATCACTCTCCACTCTTCTCCAGCAGCATCTCCAGGATTCCTTGGGACTGTCCAGCAGAGGGGAGTGCTGGGGAAGTTGCTGGGGGTGGGGGGGAGGTGAGAGGCTTTTGCCCATACCTGAATTTATCTGTATATAATTGTATATATTTTCTTGTATCATTCATTAGTGTTGAATTAAAGCTGTGTAGTTTAGTTTTCAATCCAGCCAAGTCTCTCTCTTTTTCTCTTTCTCCTTCCCTACCTGGGTGGGAGGGGGAGGGGATCAAGAGCATTGTTGTCAGACCTGAGTCAAATGGTGACAACAACCTGTTCCAGTGTCTCACCACCCTCACAGCAAAGAATTTCCTCCTCATGTCCAACCTCAATCTCCCCTCTTCCAGTTTTAATCCATTCCCCCCTGTCCTCTCCCTCCCTGCCCTTGTCCCAAGTCCCTCCCCAGCTTTCCTGGAGCCCCTTCAAGCCTTGGAAGGTGCTCTAAGGTCTCCCTGGAGCCTTCTCTTCTCCAGGCTGAAGTCCAACTCTCTCAGCCTGTCGCCAACATCTTTTACCTTCACCAGCTTACCTGGGACACTGAAGAGGTGCATCACCAAGCGAGGACACCTGCAACTGCACTGCCTGAAGCAGCAGCTTAGGAGGAACATCCATCTCCACAGCACAGCGTTTCAGGTGAGTGACCCGGCTCTGCACGGTTTGGAACTGCTTCCCACAGATGGGACACTCAGGGACCTGTGGTTTGCTGGAGGATGATTGTGCATCTTCCAGCTCATCCAGACACCTGGGAGACAATGGCAAAGCTTACCTCTGAAGACTAAAACTCTCCATGCTAAATTTAAACCATACTAAAGAAAAGGAAGCACAATAATCTCTAATATCTGTAACAGCCTCTGAAGAAACAAGAATGATGTGCCCACTACCCTGATGAATATGACATGTAACAGCTCCATGGAGATTCTGGCCTTGGAGGCATGTTAAAAATATGTTGCTCTAAAGCAAGTGCAGGTAATAACCTCCTTAAACTTCATCACTTAAGCCCTCTTTCTGCATTCATTCCAACATTCCAGTTTAATTATAAACCACCGTTAAAAAAAGAATCACCCTACGAGAGAAATGGTGAAGTCTTCTCACCTGAAACAGGACTCTCTGTGTCTCTCTTACTACTTACTTGACATGCAGTGTCAAGAATGAAAGAGCTTCAAGTCAGGTATCTCACTTGACAAGGACCGTGTTTTATGGCACAGAGAAGGGAGGAGCTGAAATTCACCCTGCATTCGAGAGGACGATGAACTTCCAGTCAGGCCCAAAGTATGTAAAAAATGTCAATGGTTCTTGTTCTGCCCTCTTCAAAGAGGTCCAGGGTATGAAAACCTGGATTTGCCTCTTATAAAAATCAGTCCCTGATTAGGCAATGACACACAGTACCCACACACAGGGGCAAGTAAGAGACCACTCATCTAACACACCAGGACTGGTTTGCCAGAGCATCTGTCCATCCTTTACCTCCTGGGATGAAGGCTGCTAGCAAATAATCCATTCCTAACTAACCTTGTAATCTCATCTTACAACTACACAACTAATAGTTCAGAAAGCAGACTCAGTTCCCAAAAAACCACTTCTGACATACTGTCACTGTTCTACAGTCTCTGTCCTCTCAAGGAACAGTTAATACCTGAAGACAGAACCAGCAGTAACATCTCTAAAGGTGCAGACACTCTCAATGAACATGAGCCACCCTACAATGTTATGTAGGACCAGACAAATAAAATTCCAGAATCTTGCCCTCTGAAAGTGCTGGAATTAATAAACTGCAACCATTCAAATATGATGTTTTAGATATTTTCTCAAGCACAAACTTTACATTTACAAAGTTACTTGTACATCATATATTATAAGTACTTGTTATTTACCACTAAGGAAACTGTTAAATTAAGGGCACTAACTTCAATTTAGAATCACAGAATCATGGAAGGTTTGGGTAGATCCAACCCCCTGCATGGGCAGGGACACCTCCCACCAGCCCAGGCTGCTCCAAGCCCCATCCAACCTGCCCTTCAACACTGCCAGGGATGGGGCAGCCACAGCTTCCTTCCCTGGGCAACCTGGGCCAGGCTCTCACCACCCTCACACTAAAGAATTTCCTCCCAATGTCCAACCTCAATCTCCCCTCTGCCAGTTTGAATCCCTTCCCTCTTCTCCTCTCCCTACAAGCCCTTCTCAAAAGTCCCTCCCCAGCTTTCCTGCAGCCCCTTCAGGCACTGGAAGGCCAGTACCTGCTCACACTCTGACAAAAGAGAAGGCAGGGACACCTTTCCTCCCTTAGCCTCTCTCCTCTCCTTGTCAAAGCTCCACAGTGCACATTAGTTATCTTCCTGAACAATATCACTGTTGCCTCGGCAAACAGCTCAGATGTGCAGTGACATTCTACACAAACAACTTCCAGGAACACAGAGCAATCATTACTTTGTTGGCTGGAATCAGCAGATCTCAAACTCTGCAGTAATGGGACCTCATTAATTTTGATAGTCACTTCACAGTCACAGCTTCTCTGCCACACTGCTGATGAAAGCAGCACTGGACTCACCACCCACAGGCAGAAGCCCTGCAGGGCAGGACAATCGGCCTCTGCTTGGAGATCACAGAATCACAGAATGGTTTGGGTAGGAAGAGACCTTAAAGACCATCTAGTCCAACCCCCCTGCATGGGCAGGGACACCTCCCACTAGATCAGGTTGCTCAGAGCCCCATCCAGCCTGGCCTTGAACACTTTCAGGGAAGGGCCAGCCACAACTTCCCTGGGCAACAAGATCAAAACAACTGGTTAATCCAAGCCATAGAAGTTCTTGCCACAATGCAGATGTTCTTCATTGGCCACCACGTGGTGGCCCTGTCTCCATGTTCTGTAATGGCTAAGCTGAGGGAGCAGTTGAGGAGGTTAAGGGACAGAAAGGAGACTTCATGCTGGTCCCTCACCTGTTAACATGCTGCTCTCGCCGCGTGGTGTTCATGGCTGAGAGATCCTTCTGGCAGATCTGACAAAAAAACAAGCCTGCATCCTCCAAGCTTGCCAGGGCTTCCTCTTTGGTTTCCTGCTGAAGAGTCAAAGCCAGAGCACCGTCATATTCCATGGATGGAAGATGCTGGGTATCTGCCAAAGAAAGGAGATGATCTAAGACAGAAAGCTACAAACCCTGTATGAAAAGTTTGGATTCATTGTACATGTTATTAGTGTATTAAATTAGACATGTACAAAAAAAAAATCATAAATTGTAATCTTTCTCTGGCATCTTCACCTTTGATTTCTCAGGAGGACATGTACAAACTGCACTGTAAGTACTAGAGGACTGCACTGCCCTGGAGCAGGAGGTGGCAATTCCTGCACAGTACAGCATGTGTTGGGGCCAAAGGTCAGTTTTGGCTACAGCTTCTGGGGAGAACATGGGAACTTGTGCACCACAAATTAAAACACAGCAGGTTTTCATGTCCATATAGAACCAACAGGGCCTTGACTTACAAAGATCCAAACCAGAGTAAAATTGCTGTGAATTCAATTCATCTGCACAGACCATGTTACCTTGCAGAGTGCTTGGAGATCTATCAAAGATGTCATATGTACCTAACAGCTACCTAACAGTGTCCCAAGGGAAGGATGACAAAGTTCACTGATCCTGTTGGAATTTCAACCTGTTTCCAAGAAGACAATTATCCCTCTCATTATCCCTCCGGAATCCAACATGAGGTTAATTCAGCCTGAGAGAAGAGCTGGGAGAAAAGTAAGGATAGTGCTTTAACAATAGAGAAAGGAAGTTTCCTCAGCAATCTGGAGTGATTTACTCAGTGCTGCAGACTGAGCTACTAGGCCAGCTGGGAACACAGCCCAGGAATCCAGGCTGCTTCTCATGCAACCATTCCGACCAGCCCACAGCTCTCATTCTGCACGTACAAGGGCTAAGGAGAAACGTACCATTCTCTGGTGGGTTCTGCTCCTGGCTTTCATCAGGGAAATCCCCACTGGCTACAGACCTTGGCAAACTCCCCTCTGTGCTGTGTTTCAGCTGCTCAGGGGCCACTCTCTTGAACTGCTGCATTCTCTCCACTACCAGCTCTGCCACCCGCATCTTCGACACCGCTGGTGGCATCTTGGAGGTGGGGGAAGAGCAGGTCCCTGGCTGTGTAGCAGGATGGAAGGATAATGTTGTCTGGGAACAGCCACTCAGGGTATTGACTAGAGGGGGAGAAAACACCAGAGCTTTACCAGTCAGTTTTAAGTACACAGCTGAGCTGCTCAGAGTCTTTCCCAAAAGCAGCCCCAGCCAGGCTCAGTTTTGCAGCCACTGTTCTTAGAGGAAGAAATTAAGAACTTGTTCAGTTATTACCTGACTTCATATTTTATAATTACAGTAACAGCATCAGGCTTCTGTGCTCCAACAGTTTAGATGTCTCTAAATCCTTTCTAGATGCAGGTCACTAGCAAGAGCAACAAGTGAGGCAGCCCCTCAGCCCTGCTCCCCCCAGCACTCACACTACACAGTCTCCTGTGCTTCCTGCTGTTCTTTGATCTCCAAACCCTCTCAATTGTCAGGCTCTGAGCTGAAGGAACCTGGGGTTCTCCAAGAGAGGTGCTAAGAAGCAGGAGGCAGAGGCACTGCTGGACTAACACCTCAGCAGACCACTGCTCCACTTGAGGGGTCCTGTGGATAAGGGCAACACACCAGGTGGGACCAAAGATCTGGCCAGCCCAGTACCTTGTCTCTGAGGCAGTCAGCAACACATCCTTAAGAAAGGGTGATCAGGACAGGATAGGTACAAAACAACCCTTTTCCTGGCTGTGACCTTATTTATCAGTTTAAGGACTTCCTGCACTGGTGACTGCATTCTGGTCATCATGTTTAGTAACCACTGAAAGACTAATCCTTAATGAATTAATCCAACACCTTTCTTAACTCATACATAGTTTTGACTTTGACAACACCCAGTGGCAATATATTTCACCACACAATGATGCACTGGGTGAAAAACCACCTTAATATACTCTAAGTTTGCTCCTAGATGATTTGAGGGTGTTTTTCTCAGTTCTGATACTGCAAAACACAGTGAATAATGGCTCCTCAACACATCACTTTGTACCAAGGTTTCACCTTCCTGAAGGACACCTGCCTGCCTGTGGCACAGAACACACTCCCTGTGTAAGCCTAAGCAGCCAAGTGTAGATGGAACAGAAGATGCCAGCCTGCTTCAACCACTGCTGCTCTGTGTCCTCTTCAGGTGGACTTCTGAAGAGCTCCACTGACCTACAGAGTGGTTTCGGTCCTAGAATGTTTTCTGTTTGAAAGATGTTGATTCACTCACCTGCCAGAGTCCTCTGGCTACACTCACTGGCTGCTGTACTCAGCTGGCTGGCAGGGAAAGGGCTTCTCCTTCCATCCCCTTGTGCAGTCTCACCACTACTAAAGGCCACAGCGTCACCATCTTCTTTGTGCACCAGGGTTTGTTCCTTTGGACCCAAATCTTGAGACAAGCTTATTGGTAGGTAATGGTGGGTTTGGCTCCTAGCAGCAGCTTTGCCTCTTCTCAGTTTGCTCTTTGCTGCAGTGCTCTTTGATCTCTTCTGAGTCCTCTTCACTGCCCCAGCATCCCCAGGATTTTTCTTGGCTCTACCCAAAAGGTTTGCCCACAACTCTTTAAAATCACTGTCTTGTTCCTCCATTGGCCTGCAGGTTCCACCAAACACTGAGGCCTGTGACACTGAGGACAGGGGGAGCTACCAGAGTCAGTTCAGTTTTGCATCACCTGTGACCTGCAATTTTCACCAGTTCCCTTCCACCACCTCAGAGATCTCCATTCTCCAGACTTCAGTGAGGTCAACACTCCTGTGCTGTTCTGACAGTTCATTCTTCCACACTTAATCCACAGCCATTTAGCTGAGCACAGTGTCTCTCCAAGGACCCCTCTTGCTTTCACAAGTTGGCTCTTCAGAAGTCTCTAGACCCTCAGATAAGAAGCATGTGTAGGATCTTCATGATATGCTACAGGGCTTCAGAAAGAGATAAAGGAATAAAAGAAGGTGATTAAATAGGATGGTATATGCAGATGCAGTGTGGGATAAGGGAAAAATCTGAAGGAGGAGTGGATTTGTTGAAAATAGTAAGATTAGAAAAAACAAGATATTGAGCCAAACCACTATCACTATAATTGCACCACAGACATGCACAAGCCACACTAGGAAAGAAAAGGAAAGCTTTCAAAACAGATATCTGATACTGGGTAGGCTTTTGTCCTGGAGCTCAGGATTTGAGAATGTCCTTTTTATATGCATTTGGACTTAAATTTATAGAACATAAGACCAGGGAATGCAGCAGGGAAGAGGGGGGAAAAAAAAAAAAAAAAAAGTCCTTCAGAACTAGGAGCTATTTTTGAGTGTAAAATTTTGCTTTGTGAAACTGCAGCTTTCAAAAGCAGAGCCTGACCTCATTTCCAGAAGTAAATAAAGGCAGTTTCTGGCATTTCAGAAGGGTTTCTGGGACAAGTCTGAAGACAACTCAATCCAACATGTTCATCCTTTTTCTCCTCTTGCCTCCACAGCTGCTCACACTCAGGATTAGCTCTCCTGCTAACTAATCCTGAACTCTGTCTCCAAGTACTCAGTAAACCACAGCACCCACCACATCTCACAAACTGCTGTCAAATACACAAAGTAAACACACTAAACAAATGGTATTTTTATATGACTTTCTTAATCTTTTCAGCCACAGTAAGAACAGCAGTACTAGCTGGGGATTATTTGGTACAGCACTGGGTACAATGTCCAGATGGAAATGCCATCAGCCCCCAGGCAACATTCAAACTAGATCTCTATTCTTAGATATTTTGATTGTCCTCCTCTTCCTAGTCCTAAGTTCACTATGGTTCTGGCTATTTTACCACAGGTTTTATGTTGCTCCCAAAACCTATTTCTTTTAAGCCTAAACTGGAGTGTTTCACTTGGAATGGCAACAGCTGTGGTTCAGTTTCTCCAGTAAAGCTCTGGGCACAGAAGGACTCAAAAAAAGCAGGAAAAACACATGTGAGATTGTTTTCTCAAATGGCTTGGCTGCAGACATGTGAGGGTAAGGAATGCTGGTTACACACTTCCCTGGGTCAGCCTTTCCTATAAGCAATTACAGATGTTAATGGATTTATTTATTTTAAACTTGGTCTCACAAACCAGCAGAGGATTTTACTGTGAATCTTGGAGTCATTTCCTGTCAGAGAGAAACTGAAGTTTTATGTAGCCAGTTCATAAATTTAATTTTCCTGGACAGAATCTTGGTGTAGTTATCACTGTAAATTGACCATTTTCTTCTAAGCAGGAGACAGCATGTGGAGAAAACCAGAATCTCACATCCTCCATGGCTTTAAATCCCTCTCACAGACACATTAATACTGTCATATTATTTATGGTGAGTTCCTGATGTTAAGCTTTGAAACAGATCAGCACTTTTGCCTTTGCAATTACAGTTCAGTGCCCCAGGTAGACCAAGTCAGACACACAAATGATGAAAAAATAACTAAGAATTTATCTGTCTTGCTCCTCCCTTCCCAGACTTCTATCTACAGGCTCCTGCTCTGTTCAACATCTCAGTATTTCTGCTGCTGCTGCTCTTGAGGTAACTAGGAGCCAGCTTTGGCACCAGTCTGTAGAGCTCAGAAAGGAATGGCTTTGAAAATACCTTCTTTCAGTACAGTATTCAATGCATTTTGAAAGATTTTAGGACTCAACAAAACACAAAGCTGGTCAAATAAAATAAACAGCAGCACTTACCTATGAACTTAGATGCCAAATCTATAGCTCAGCTGTGCCCTTCAAGTAAAAGTGGATCCGTAAAATGGTGCAAAGTAGGACCAGTAAGAATGAAAGATGGAACCTGGAAAATGGAATAAAAAGGTTAGATTGAGTGTGTTTTGTATTGACTGGTCCTTGGGTTCAAGTTCCAAGGTGCAGGGGCAGAGACACAGCAGTGGCATGTGCTCTGGTGGCGCTCAGCTCTGTCACTTCCACTGAGTGCTGCAGGGAGCTGGATGGATGCTCAGGGGCTGCTCAGCTCAGCAGTGTGTCCTCAGCTGCTGCAGAGAATACCCAGAACCCCCCAGAAGACAGAAGAGGACAGACAGACTGGACAAAGCTCCAAGGAACCTCATCTGACCCCCCAGCTCACCCTGCTTTGAGCAGGACATTGGACTAAAGACTTCCTGAGGTCACCTCCAGCCTGAGTTATCCTACAAATAGTCTGTCCTTGCTTTTTCCATTTGGGCCTAATTCTGTTTCCTGGTAGGAACTTTCCATAAACCAGAACCACAAGAGTTAACTCTTACAGCAATCCATCAATGTTCCTGTCATAACCCTCCAGCCATGGAACACCCTCACCTTTTTGATTCTGCCATTTTTAGGCTCACAGGCACTAAACTGAGCTCCCTGCTGAAAACCCTCCAACAGAGAGAGCATCCCTTCCCATCAGTTCTGTTTGCTTCCTTTATACTTCACTGACCATCTGCTGTGAGACAAGGACAGAAACTTCAAATCCACACTTCAGATCACTCAGTATTTTATTAAATTATATGTACAACACTCTCCCATGTCTGTGCTGTAAAATAAGAACCCCAGTTTTTGTTCCTAAGAGAATCTTCCCTGGCCTCTAACCATCTCCCTCAGTATTCCCTGAACCTCCTTCACTCTCCACTGCTTTTCCTGAGACACTGGCCAGCACTGCAGACAACACACTGCTGATACTGCTGATGAAGAAGTTTTATATCACTCAGATTCCTTCCCCATCCAGCCCTTGCATATTCTAGCAACTTCTTTGCTCTCTTTTGAAAGCACCAGTTTGTTGAGCAAAGGTTTTACCCGGACAGAGACACCCAGAGCTCTTTCAATATTGCTATCATTAAGGTGTTCCATACATACAGTTTCTCTTTTTCCACCTCCATGCTCTATTTCACACTCCTCCACCCTGAAATCCATGATCTACTGTGTGACCTGCAGCTTGGAGCCTCCTGGAACCACCTCTGATCTCAACTAATTGATCCATTCTTTCTATCCTGATCTGTTGACAAATTCAAACCACTCCATTAGATTACTGAGTCTAGTGGACAGACATCTGCAAATAACCTGATGATCACTTCAACCAGTTTCACAGGTACACAGAGAAGCCTTCCTGCCTAATAATTACTTAGTTTAACCACAGAATCCTCCTTAAAAAACCTAACACAACAGGTAAAACATCTGCTACCCTCCCACCTTTCAGAGCAGCTTCTCTTTTAACAACTGAAAATGTGTTTCCACCAGCAGTCCAACCACTTGACACTATCACTTCTGAGTTCTCAATTACACAACATCTGGGCCTGCTCACTTGCTGCTTTAAATGGTCTGTTTGTTCCAGGAACAATCCTCCTGCCATTCCAGTTTCCAAGAACATGTCATCATTATTGCTAGAAAGTGCAGATCAATGCTAGGTAGGCCTCAACAACTTGTACCCAGGAGATACCTTCTCCCCCCACAGTGGTGCCTCAGTATATCCTCCCCAGTGACTCATCTTGAAAGAAAACCTGATTCTGTACCTTCAGAAAAGGAAAATGCCACATTGCAGTGGGAGCAACCTCCTGGATTTCTCAAGAAATACTAAAGGGATTATTTACCACTAGAAAGCAACACAAAAGGAAATCCAGGTTATTTTAAATGCAGACTGTTTCTTGTGGTGAAAGTACCAATCATCCCCTTTTGAAGGCAGAGCCTTTCTCCCCATCTCCACCAGTAGAATAGCTCAACAGGTGCCTGAAATCTTAACTGGGACCCATCTCTGCTAAGCCAGGAGTCAGGGAATGAAACTGTGCTTGTGTGCCAGGCAGAGTGGGCTGCAGCGGGAAAGGTGACACCCCTCCTGGTAGGAGCACCTCCCACTTCTTCCACCAGCAATTCAACACAGGAGTGGTCCTGACAATCCTGTACAGCTGGCCAGAACTTAAGGGAAAGTCAAAGGATGGGATCAAAAGTGACTGATACCACCTCAGCCTCAGCTGAGTTAATTGCCATGGCCTGTATGAAGCTAGGCTGTTAATGACAGGGTGCTGACAGCAGGCAGGCTGATGGGATGCAGGCCCTTGTGCTGGCACTGAAAGCTTTCTTGCCCCCTCCCCTTGTCCCTTTGGGAGAAGCTGTGGCCTGGAGATCTGAAGGCTGGTAGCAAAACTTTCAATCAAGCCAGTCCAAATACTGCAAAGGGAAAGAATGTCTGGAGTGTTTGTTCTGGAAACCACACCAGCAGGCGGTCCCTAGAGATTCTTCCAGACCAAATCCTCTAACAAAAAATCTTCCTACCAGTTTCTGATGGAGCAGAACCTACATGTCAACTGTGTAACTCCTGAAAAAGCACATTATCTTTCATACTTTCAGAGATTCTCTTCACCACAGCCTGTTCTTTCCAGGTTCCAGTCCCTTCTCTACAAAGACCATAGTGGCTTTTCAGTGCCTGAAGGGGCTCCAGGAAAGCTGGGGAGGGACTTGGACAAGGGCAGGGAGGGAGAGGACAAGGGGGATGGATGAAAACTGGAAGAGGGGAGATTTAGATTAAACATTAGGAGGAAATTCTAGGTGTCCCTGCCCATGCAGGGGGGTTGGATCTAAATAGTCTTTAAGGTCCCTTCCAACCCACACCATTCCATGATTCTATGAAGACACACCACTAGAGCTGCTCAGTGCAGAGTCTCTGTGTTCATGGAAGTACAAATACAGTAACACTGAGGAGAGCAACACTTGGTCTGTGAAGAGAGAACAACACCAGAACAGAAATTCCAAGTCAGACACCAACCCCTCTTGTCCTGGTCTCTGCCAGCTTTCCTATGCCAGAACAGGATAACATAACCAGACGTGGCAAATAGGAAACAACAAATTAATTGAAGTTGATCTAAGTGAGGAAATAATAAAATTACAGAATTCCAGGTGGGAAGGGACCTCATGTGGTGCAACCTTTCTAGGTACTACTATAGCTTACATAAGAGTTAGGAAAATCATGATCAGATTCTAATGAGCAATCTTAGCCACAACCAGTAACAATGTCTACCTGCCATCCCACCACAGTCCCACACTCACTGCTTTTAAACACTGCCCCCCTCCTAGTACCTTGCAGAGTAAAGCATTTCATAGCCAGTACCAAATCCAGCACATCCCAGACATGAATTTTAAATCACTACTTACATGACAAAATGCCCTTCTACCTTTCAAACCTTGCTTTAGAAAGCCCTTCAGTGACACAGGAAAGTTTCACTTTTTATCTCCTGTGGAAGGATAAAGGGGAAGTGGATATAAAAACAAGAGCTAACGGTTGCTCAGGTGCAAATGCTCTTGGCTTGTATGCAAACATACACAGAAATCAGCAAGATATGCAGCTGGTCCTTCAAAACTGCTTCTTTGATTTGACTGAAAACAACAACAAATTATTATTTAAATAGAAAAAGACAATTGAGAATTCAGGGCTGAATAAAAACGTTTCACTAGAGGCGCCAAAAATCCATAAAGAGATCGACACTTATTAAAACCTAATTTGGTTTTCAGAGAGAGAAACACAATCAGAGCAATAATAAAAAGTAATAATAAAAATAAATATGTAAAATAATGCCATGGGAAGGGAACTGGATGGTACTGAATCTAAACAATTAATTGTATTAAAGTGAGAAGGAGGTAAAATTACAGAAGATGAATTTTCTGGTCAGAAAAGTGAAGGACTCTGGTGAGAAAAGTGAAGGACTTTCAAGATCTTTTTGGTGTCCATCAAAACCAAAAAGAAAAACCTACTAGGGCCACTAGATCCCTGCATGAAAAAACTGCAGAACTGCTAATATTGAGAATACTAAATATTCTTGTAATATCCACCCCTGGTGTTGATGAAAGCAGCCTATTCTATCAGCAATCCTGCAGCTATTGAAGGTACTTCTGTCACCAGAATCAGATCATTTGCAAGCAGAAGTCACTGTGAGTTTTCAAAAAGGACAGTTAGGGAAGTGAACACCCATCTTTCAGGCTGAGATCAACACGAAGCAGTTAGAGAAATGCCTCATATGAGGATTGATGAATAAAGATGGATAATAAAGTTAATAATAATGAACACAGTTTTATGAAAACCAAAATCTCCTTTGTTCAGCTAATCCCTTTTTGTTGAGCCCTCTGTGCATTATCAGAGGGGTAATTCCTCTGTAAACCATTAAAGAAATACCAAGGGACAAAATTATTAATTAAAATAATACAAAATGAATATGACACATTTAAGATTACTAAAATGTAGCCAGCTAGGTCTCAAAATGCAACTGCAAACAGCAGTCACTGAGCCTGTATGTTCCCAGTACCATCCCACAGAGATGAACCCTCTGCTGATTTGTGTTTTCTGTTATTTAGAGGCAGGAAAGGAGTGAGAGACACAAACCAGCACTGACTGAGGCTGAAGAGAAAGGGACACTTTCTGCTGGGAGTGGCAGAAGGATGCAGAGCCCTTGGTAAACCAGCACAAATTCATCACTTTGGGAGAAGGCCATCCCTGCGGGATAGGTGGCTCTGTCCTGGGAAGCAAGGACTGGAAAGCAGGCAAGAGCCTGGGGAGATAATCAGGAGAGTGGTAGGTCCCTACAGGAGAGTGTGCCCAGCTGGGTACGTGGGCTGTAAGAATAAAACGCTGTTATTTCCCTTGTAGTGGTGAGAGTTGTGTGCAGTTCTGGGCTCCCCAGTTCAGGAGGGACAAGGAGCTACTGGAGAGAGCCCAGCCCAGGGCCACAGAGATGCTGAGGGGCTGGAGCATCTGCCTGTGAGGAAAGGCTGGGAGAGCTGGGGCTGCTCAGCTGGAGAGGAGGAGGCTGAGGGGGGATCTGATCAGTGCTGGTCAATATCTACAGGGGGTGGCAGGAGGGGCGACCAGACTCTTCCCAGGGGTGCCCAGTGACAGGACAAGGGGCAATGGGCACAGGCTGGAGCACAGGAGGGGCAAGCTGAACATGAGGAACAACTTCTTTCCTGTGAGGGTGGCAGAGCCCTGGACAGGCAGCCTGGAGAGGTTGGGGAGGCTCATTCTCTGCAGACATTCCAAACCCAGCTGGACATGTTCCTGTGGGATCTGCTGGAGGTGACCCTGCTCTGGCAGGGGGTTGGGCTGGGTGATCTCCAGAGGTCCCTTCCAACCCCCAGCACTCTGTAATTCAATGAAATTGCCACAGGGAACCATCCCTTCAAAAGAGGCCACTGCCCACAGACCATCCCATGCCAGAGGCTCAGGGGCCAACCCAGCCCCTCAGCCTTCCAACCTGGCTACCCCACCCCCTCATCCCAGGAGTCTGACTCCACTCCCATGTGGATAATTTTGACCACATCAAACACATCTCTCAGTCATCAATGGGGTAATCAATGTCCTGGAAGCTTGTAGCAAGAAAATCAACTGCATAATTCATGAAAAATTAAATATAAACAAGGACATTTCAATGTTAAATACTCAAGCCATTGCTCTCCAGGAAGACATTCTAAACAACACGGCCACTTTAAACAATACAAGTGCTACCAATACTATTTTTTTTCCCCAGAAAGTGTAGCTTCTAATCCACGATTAGGTTGAAACTTAGAATCACAAAA
>NW_009952891.1:313112-313593 GCF_000747805.2 Chaetura pelagica | reverse complement strand
TTCCCTACATTCTCTAAAAACAGGAAGACGAAAAGGTGACCAAACTTGTCATGATTTCTACAGGTGGTTTACTCATGTATCTTTTATATTTTGTTAATTTACAAGTCACTTGCTTTTTTCCCAGCTAAAACTACACGTAAGACCTACAGTAAAACACACACGACACTGCTTGGTGGCTATGTTGCTTCATGATGTGTCCATGCTACCAGATCCGTCCTCCAGCCTCCAACATAAACCTCCTTGACTTACTGTTCTGAAAAGACATTTCTTCCTGTTAAAAACCGAACTTCTTTGTACTCATTTAGCTCCTTTGCCTTCTCAATACCCACATATCACCTGCAAGGCCTGCTGGGAGAGCTCTGGACGAGGCCCCTTGAATTCAACGGAGGGCCGTGAAGTTTCACCGGCACAGAACAAGGTGCCAAACATGATGTAACGGCCACGAAGGGCTCTGGCCGAGGCCCCGGGGGGATGAGGCCCC
>NW_009952891.1:311733-312473 GCF_000747805.2 Chaetura pelagica | reverse complement strand
CCCCCCGGTGGGGCCGCCGGGATTCTCTGTCCCCCCAGGAGCCTCTGTCCCCCCGGGAGCCTCTGCCACCCCCTGGAGGTGCCTCCTCAGGGCCCCGGGCCCAGCAGGAAATCGCTGGATCCTCGGCCTTGGTTGTGACCTACGGAAATTAACTCGTCCAGAAAAAACACCCCCTTTCCTGGCGGTAGAAATGGGGTGTAGTGTTGTTTTTTTGTGTCCTAGGGCTGGAAACAGAGTGATGGGTTTAGTGCTGTTTTCACATCCCAGTGCTAGAAGCAAATTGTTGTGTTTTTTTATATCCATACCCTAGTGTTAGGAATCCAATAGTTTGTTGCAGAGAAGGGAGATCTCTGCACGTTCCAAGGACACCTGGGGGGGTTTATGGTCCCAGAAGCTGAGGGACTGAATTGGGCTCCATCTGGGGGATCCCAACACGGAGCAGGATTGATGGGCCAAGATCAGACCCAACAAAGCCCCTTCTGTTTGCTCCTCGGGGCAGGAGGACACCAGTGGGTGCAGATCAGTGTGGGGATTGGGAAGGCAGCCAAGGGGGCAGGAAAGGTCAGAATTCTGCCTTGAAAGGTAAAAAGTGACCTGCTAGGATGGAATGTGTGAGCAGAGGCAGGAAACTTACAGGATCATTAGAAGTGTGGGATGGGCTGGAAACCCTGGAGTGCCCAGGCAGTGGGGAAACAGGGGAGGGAACTTTGGGAATAGGGAACATAAACCCTTCTTCACCT
>NW_009952891.1:306786-311183 GCF_000747805.2 Chaetura pelagica | reverse complement strand
TCTATCTCTATCTATCTCTATCTCTATCTCTCTCTATCTCTCTCTATCTCTATCTATAGCATTAGGGATATAATAGTTTGTTGCAGAGAAGGGAGATCTCTGCACGTTCCAAGGACACCTGGGGGGGTTTTATGGTCCCAGAAGCTGAGGGACTGAATTGGGCTCCATCTGGGGATCCCAACACGGAGCAGGATTGATGGGCCAAGCTCAGACACAACGAAGCCCCTTCTGTTTGCTCCTCGGGGCAGGAGGACACCAGTGGGTGCAGATCAGTGTGGGGATTGGGAAGGCAGCCAAGGGGGCAGGAAAGGTCAGAATTCTGCCTTGAAAGGTAAAAAGTGACCTGCTAGGATGGAATGTGTGAGCAGAGGCAGGAAACTTACAGGATCATTAGAAGTGTGGGATGGGCTGGAAACCCTGGAGTGCCCAGGCAGTGGGGAAACAGGGGAGGGAACTTTGGGAATAGGGAACATAAACCCTTCTTCACCTGGGTATGGGTGTGCCTGCTTGTTTAGGGCACCCGTTCTGGCCAGAGTGTCAACAAACTGTGCTTTGCTAAAGGATTAATTTGGGAGTTGGGACCAACAATTGCTTCCTCCAAGGGAATACTTAGTTGTGGCCCAGGGGTCTGTAAAACCACCAGAGGTGTGGTGGGTGTGCCTGGGGATCATAGACCTGCCTCCAGGTTTTGTGTTGGAATCAGGATTCCTTCCTCAATGCTTGGTATGGAAGCAGCAAGAACCAGAATCTCTCCTGGGTGACACTTCTGGACAGGCCAAGAGGCTGGGGAAGAGGGTTGGTGGCACAGCCAGCACACTGAGTTCCCACTACCTTCCTTCAAGCACACCAAGACACACCACAAACCCCTCCTTCCAACTGTGAGCAACAGGATGGCTCCTACACACGACTGTTCTTTTTCCATCATTGTATGTTGCTCTGGAACTTGACATCACCACAAGAAGCTGAGACTCTCATTGCCTGGTTGGAAATCTTGTAGAAAAAAAAACCCTAATGACAACTTTTGCAGTGGGACCAAGTTCCTCAGACACTGCTTTTTCACTTCCAGCACAGCAATTTCATTTTTTACCCCTTCTAAAATGAATTTTAGCTGAAAGGCCTTGAATTTTAAGCAAAGAATTGGTGTCCCTGGTTGTTTTTGGCAGGGCTGGTGGGTGCATTTTCTGCAGTGAAACTCCCCAGGAGGTGCAATGAGCCCATGTCAGCACGAGTGAACCCAAAACTGGTATGAAGAAATCCTTTGGTTTGTGTCTTTCAACACTCTGCTAGTTTATTCAAGTTCCTTCTCAAGTTGCTCCACTGAGGGGAATTAGAAGCACTCTGAAGAAAACCCTGCAAGAACTTGCAAGCTCACATTGCACAAACACCCTGAAAAATACCCTGGTTCTGATGTACCCAAACACCACGTTGGTTCCACAAGAACAACCAAGCCAAGGCAGCAAGGGGCACATTTTGTTGCACAATCCCCTAAATCCAAACTGAATTCCAAAGCATCAAATATTTAAAACCAAAAATCACCAGGAGGACCTGGAAGGGAATCTCCACAAGGTGCTGGCCAGGCTGCCAACCCCTTCACACACCTGTGGCTGGGGGGAAACTGCCCATGGGTGCTGGAAGGGATGCTGAAGGTAGCAAAGCAGCCCAGCTCCAGCCAGCCCAGCTGCCAGGCAAAGCTCTTGCCCTGCATCTCACATGGTGCAACACAACTTTCTATTCCAAAAGTGCTGAGACACACAAGAAAAAAAAGCCCCTGAGAAATGTGAAACACCTCAAGCTCTGCTCTTGTGAGACCTCACCTGGAGAACTATGTCCAGTTCTGGAGCCCCCCAACATAAGAAGGACTTGGAGCTCCTGGAGAGAGTCCAGAGGAGGCCACAGAGATGATCAGAGGCTGGAGCAGCTCTGCTCTGGAGCCAGGCTGGGAGAGTTGGGGTGTTCAGCCTGGAGAAGAGAAGGCTCCAGAGAGACTTATGATGTAATTTGTAACACTGGTGTGGCTCTTTGGCAGCTCCAGATTAACTTTTTTAAAGCTTTCACTACAAATTGATCCAATCCAGGTCAGAAAAGCAGCCACAGGGTCAATTCCAACAAGTACAATTTAGGTTTTGCATGAATTTATTGTGTTGCTGTGCCCTTCCCATGGACTTTGGCACAACCCTCAGCACACTGAGGCTCTTGAAAAGGCAAAATAGGCAACAATGCAGCATTTTCCTCAAGAGCAGGTTTGGTTTGGTGGATTTTTTTCCTCTGTAGTGTGAATTTTGGGATGGTAGATGCCACCATATCCACCTCCTCCTGTAAACCTGCCAGGAAACTGTGCATGTTTCCACTCAGTAAGTCACCCAGTGGGAGCTGGGGTGTGCATGTCAAATGAGCTTGTAAACCAAAATTTGTCCTGTTCTCTTGGAAGGTGAAATCCAATCTCCTTTCCAAGAAGAATCCCCACCATTCAGGCAGGGCACTGGGCACTAAACACATGGAATAATCTCTATAAACACATTGAAATTACAGAGCCTGACTAAAAAAAAAATAGAAATAATCCACATCCTTTGATTCCTTGCAGCATAATTCAAGATAACTTAGAACACTTGGTTTTTAGAGTATCTGCTAAACCACTTGAGACTGAAAAAGTCCAGTGATTGAGACACATCAGGGAAACAAAACTCAAGTCAAATGTCCCTCTCACATCTGACTTCCCATGTTTCTAAGGGTTTAATTTGGGGCAGCTCCATTAAGGATTTACTTACTGATTTACTTCTGGATCAGGTTTTAACCCAAATGACTCCTCATTCTCTTGGGATGCAAGAGAAGAACCCAGCTTTGCTTGGCTTCAGACTGTTGCTTTGTTCACTGCTGTTGCCTGACCCCAAATCCCTGCAGATCCTGTCTTGGAATAAAGCTGGACAGATCTGTTCAATGGACAATTCATCACAATAATTTTTGCCTTGCAGATTTAAAAAGGGGAGGAACCTCTACTTCTTTCACTGTTTTTTTTTTACCCTTCCTGCTGCTGTAAATAGATTCACAGCAATGAGACAATCAGGAGTCCTTACAAATGTAAAGCACTTACCTTTGGTCCTTGCTTTCCTGCCAACTGTTCCATTCCAACCAGGATTCCTGGCAGACTTTTTTCCCCCATTCCCACCTGTTCACACTGTGCAGGCTGTTTCCAGGAGTGTGATGGGCAGGGGGTTGTGGTTTGAGATAAAATTCTTGCTCCAGGTCTGACCAGCACCCCCTGACATGGGTGAGAAGGGGGAAATGACTCTCCAGGCAGATCAACTCTCCTCTTGGTCTGGAATGTTGGTGCTACCACAGCACTGGTCCCTGCTTGGTGGAGGTTTAATGTGAAGGGGGAGGTAAAGTAGAAACAAATGATCCTGATTGCAGAGGGACAACAAATTACCTTTTTTTTTTTTTTTCTGGAAGAAAAGCTTCCCGCTAATGAAAGAAAAGGAGAAGCCATGTTGAACCCCCTCCAGAAGCACCAGGAGGTGAGATGTCTGGGTTGGGAAAGATGGGAAGGAAGATTTTAGCACGTCATCCTTTGCTTCCCCAGCAACAGAAGAAACAACCAGTTGAAAATTACTTTGTACAGGATAATTCCAGCAAACAGCCAAGCTTCCAGGTCTCCTGAAGTCCCAGGAATTTTTGAACCTGGGGGTTACTGGGATGAAAGCAAAGGAGAAGCCATGTTGAACCCCCTCCAGAAGCACCAGGAGGTGAGATGTCTGGGTTGGGAAAGATGGGAAGGAAGATTTTAGCACGTCATCCTTTGCTTCCCCAGCAACAGAAGAAACAACCAGTTGAAAATTACTTTGTACAGGATAATTCCAGCAAACAGCCAAGCTTCCATGTCTCCTGAAGTCCCAGGAATTTTTGAACCTGGGGGTTACTGGGGAAGCAGATGATGTTACTGGGTAAGGTTTGGGCAGCCCCAGAACTGCCCTGGGAAGAATTTCCCAATGAAGAGAGTACAGGGCAGAGATGCTGCTGAAGTTGCTGTTCAGTGTGTTGATTGTCTCATCCAAACCCAGCAGGTCCTTGTCTGCAAATCTTGGAGGTTTGTTTCACTTTGTGCTGGGATTATGAGTCCTGGGCTGTGTCCCTAACTCAGATCCACTGTGTTTCTTAGGGAATTTCATTGAAGCTACATGCAGACCTTATTTGTACAGTAATAATAATTCTGACTCACTTCACAAGGACAGTGGGAGGATTAATGAACAATTCTGAGGCACTACAGAAGTGCTAAACATTATTCATGGCTCCCAAGTTTTCTTCTTTTGGAAACAGTGGCCATTTCTTCCCATAATGTTTTAAACAGTTGCTGCTCCAGGAGCTTAGATTGCAGATTCCTGGCCTGTGGTTTGTCCATAAAT
>NW_009952891.1:300249-306738 GCF_000747805.2 Chaetura pelagica | reverse complement strand
GGAAAGGAGAAAACTCTGTTCCCAATCTGGCCCAGTGAACTACTTTATGGGCTGGGCCAGTTTTAAGGTTCTGAGCCAGACATGAGAAGGCTCCTGGCCAAGTTGAAAAGCACAAGGTCTCAGGAATGTCCTTTTCAAACTGGATTTCACTGCTTATAAATATTTTCCATCTTTTGCCCCCGAAGACAAGAGGTTTGAGTCCCCAGCTGATGAGCCTGGGCAGGAGGGAAGGGCACTCTGTTTGTCACCAGCAGCCTGGCAGGACACACAGCTTAACTTGTAGAAAAATGACTAACACAAAAAAAACCCAAACCCAAGAAAAAAGTGACAGGCAGCAGTTAATAAGGACCTAGGAGAAATCAAACCTGATACATAATTCTCTGCTCAAAGCAGGGCTCAGCATTGCTCACAGCCAGGAAAACTGAACAAGCTCCATGAGATTCTTCCAACCCAAATGCAGAAGGACACAACCAGCCCATGCTGGGTGCTTCACAGCCTTTACAGTGGCTTTCCAGTATCCTCCAGGAAAGCTGGGGAGGAGCTTTGGACAAGGGCAGGGAGGGAGAGGACAAGGGGGATGGATTAAAAGTGGAAGAGGGGAGATGGAGGTTGGAGATGAGGAGGAAATTCTTTGCTGTGAGGGTGGTGAGAGCCTGGCCCAGGTTGCCCAGGGAAGCTGTGGCTGCCCCATCCCTGGCAGTGTTGAAGGGCAGGTTGGATGGGGCTTGGAGCAGCCTGGGCTGGTGGGAGGTGTCCCTGCCCATGCAGGGGGTGGGAACTAGATGATCTGGAAGGTCCCTTCCAAGCCAAACCAGTCTGGGATTCTGTGATTTTGAGCAACCCACCTGCATTCCTGTCAGCACTTCAGTTTGTGCTCACCAACACCATGCTGGACATCTCCCTTTTCCAATAGGTTCTGATCTGTTAGCCAGGCATGAAATCCTCATACACCAGCCCTCTTTGCAGGTCTTTGCAAAGAAAAGAGAAAGATGATCCCAGAGGGACCTGGAGAAACTGCTGGAGAACATTACAAAGAGCATCAAAGCAGCAGGATGTGGGACCCTCCTGATCCTGCTGCTGCTGCTCCTGGGACTATCCTCACCTCTCACCCTGCTTGATGGGCAGTGACAAGGGGTAGGTTTGCACTCCAGAACACAAATCCTATTTGATCTTTTAGTCACAAATCCCTCATGGCAAAAAAAAAAAACCAACAACCAACCCAGCACCTTGAGGGCTGCTGGGATTCCTGGAGGATTCCCTGGGCTGGAGAGGTTAAAGACATGTCAGACAGTTCATGACTGTCTGACAGTCAACACTCTCCTCTTCTCCTGCATCAGATTTTATAAACTAGCACCCAGTTCAAGGCTTTTAGATCAGCAGATGCTGTTTTCAGGCACATTCTCAGTGAGCAGCAGGTGAGCAGCTCCTGCACTCACCTGCTGGACTGTTGGCAGGAGAAAACCACCACAAGTTTTCATTTCTTCATCTGTGCTCATGACACCCTGCACTGCAATGCTCCTTTCAAGTGTCCCACAAGGCTCTGGACTTCCCTGTCTAGCATTTTTTTCAGTGTATTGAAGTCAATGTTGATGGCAAAGGATCTTACACCTACTTGGAAGCCAGGAATGCTGCCCAGTCTCCAACATGTACAGCTGAACTCCACAGATGTTATCTACTTCCAGAAGAAAGACCTTACACATGTTTACCTGGGACAACTTGAGTCTTCTAATCTTGAGCATGGATAATTTGAGGCTATTTCATGATTGCACAGTCAAGGAATCCCAGCATAATCAGAAGATGCCATCTGTGTCTTACCAGGAGCTGGATCAAGACCTGTGGCCTCTAGCTGAGCTACACAGCAACCCCAGGAATGTCAAAGGTGGCTCCTTGCTCTTCTCAACACCCCCTACACTGTCACCTCTCAGTTCCTCTTCTGCATCTGAATAAAAAATAAAATTTTAGGTGGTTAATACAATTTCTAAAATGATATCCCCTACACAGACCCTTTTCATGCCTCTTTGCACAGCCTGGCTTCCTTTAGCTTCAAGAGCTGGAGATTGTCCTGCCCAGTCAACTATCCAAAGAGTTAACCAAACCCAGTTCCAGAATCTTAATCTGGCAATTTACAGATAAACTCAACAAGTTTCATGGCTGCCTCAGAGCCCCCACTGAGCAGGAGAAAGAATTCCTGTGAACCAGTCTGCATGGTGTCAACCAGACATCTTCTGCTACAAAGGGCTCTTCTGTTCCAACAGCCATTACTCCTCAGAAGGGATTTGAGGGGATAAACCCTGTTTTCAAAGGCACAGCTAGCAGGGTTCACAGCTGCAGGTTCTCCTGCACCTACTGCCTTCACACCCTTCTCTTCCCACCTGATGCCCTGAAGAACCAAGAAATCACCAGCTGGAAGGCACAAAGACCAAAAGGGAGAGAGAAGAGTGGAGAGGTATGGAAGAGTTTATTTATCATAAATACAGATCAGCTAGACATGCAGGTTATCCCACAGAAGAGGCAAAAAACCCTGGAGACTCTCCAGAAAGCCACATGGTGGGAAACTGTTTCCCAGTTACTTTCCTTTCACCACAGCAAGACCAGGATGAACTCAATTATCCAGCAGCAAGATGGTATTTTCTGCCACAGGATTGTACTGACATGTTCCACCACCAGCACCTGTGTCTGCTAAGAGCAGCAACTTATCTCCAGCCCAGCAAGCACCTCCTGCCTGGTCAGAGGTGCAGGTTTCTTCATTTATTCTCTCAGTGCTTTTTTGGAGCATAACAGTGCACAGGGGTTCAGTGGATGGGGAGAGGGTGTGTTGATAGAGCTAACTGGGAATCTTGCTGCCAGCATCTGTTTTGGGAAAGGCCATTTCTAGCAACAGCATGAAACAAGGCTCTGTAGGCTTGTGTCAGCAATTCAGGCATGTTGTTTTAACAGCATTCTCTGGATTTTCTTCCCACTAAGAACCCTGCACTTTGAACAGGTTGATGACACATGATTTCATCATTCCAACTGGCTCCTCCCCGTGTGTGAGGGTTGGAAGGCCCTGGCATTCTCCCTGACTTTCTGCCACATGAAGCCCTCTCTGCACAGTGCCTGCAAGCAGGTGCTGCCATAGCTGACAGGGACTGCCATTCAGAAAAGGGGCATCAGCACAGAGTTCATCCTGCATTCTGCTGGGGCTCAGTTCTTCTCCAGGATTCTGGTGAGAAGCTCGTTCAGCCTGTTCACCATGGGTCTGGGATCCTCATTCAGTCCTGCTGCTATCATGGCATTCTCATAAATCTGAAAAAGAGAAGAAAATGTTGAGTAAGCAGCATGAGCAAGTTGGGTGAGAGCTGGGAAGTGACTGTGACTCTCCAGGACTTGGATGGAGAGACCAAACATGTCTTCTGGGCCATCCTGTAGGCCACAAGTACCAGCAATACCCAGCGTGGGGGTCACGGAAGGATGTGATTCCTGCCTTCTACAGGGGCCTCATCCTGTCCCCTGCCACACATGGTCCTGAGGAGGATGGTGGTGCTGCTGGAGAAGGCCTGGCTCTCACCTGGTCAAGCAACAGCTGAGCCAGATCGGGCTGGCTGTCCTTCAGCTCATTAAGCTTCTTAATTAGAGCATGTCTGTAAGAGGGAGAGAGATCAACACTGAGACTTAGCATTTCCGGACAGAAGGAGAAATTGAGCAGCTCAGCCAAGGTGCAACAGAAAAGGTTCTACCAAAAGGCCAAACTTCCTTGCTGCTGTTCTGGGGGCTTCTCTCCTGTCCTGTCCCTATAACCCCGTGGTCCTCAGGGGGCTGGACACAGTGTGTGTGTCTCATGTCAGCTGTGCCAGGCAGCCTCCCTGGGGCACAGGCTGCACTTCAAGGGGAGGGCTCCACTAACTGGGACCCTTCCACTGTCTCTTCTCTGCCTCCATCCCAGCAAGACCGTGGTGCCCCAGGCTTCAATCACACTGGTATTGCTCCCCCTTACCCTGTGTTGATCTCCAGGGTGGGCTGCAGGAGCTGGGCACGCTCCTCCTGGGTCTTGGCCAGCTGCTGCATGCGCAGGAAGTGCCGGGCAGCCCCCATCTCCAGCACAGTGATCATGGCAGGGTGAGTGTCCAGCCGGGTGGTCACCTGGGGCAGAAACACCCAGCAGTGCTGAGGTTAGAGGAGGGGGAGGGAGGAGTTCAAGGACTTGGGGTCTCCTCAGCACAGATCCCCTCCAATCAAGCCCCACGTCATTCATCCCGACCCCACAGGAGCTGCCTGAACAGCCAGGAAAGCTGGTCCACAGGCAACACAGTCACCAGCCTGTTCTTCTGGTAACCTGAGCAGCAACTGAGTCAAAAGGGCTTTGCTCATGATACATTAAGATCTTCCACTGCCACAATGACCACCCAAATGACAATGCCAGCATTCACCCCATTTACAGGAAAGAAGCAGGGAGAAGAACGATTTCTCTCAGGTTCCAAAGAAAAAAACCTGTGGCAGCAGATCCCAAATCAGCCACCATCTTTTTCCCTTTTTTCCCCATGCCTGCCTCTATGGACCTGCTGTGCTCAGTTCCCAGGCACAAAATACCCACCTTCACACCAGTGACTCGAGAGCCCAAGGCGTTTCTCATCCAGGCCATCAGCTCCTCAGCCTCCTTCTCTGTCAGACGTTCTGCAGCTGGCCAGTGAAAGAGGGCAGGTCTGAGTGTGCATCTCCAGTGTGCCCATGGCCAGGGAGCTCCACTCCTGAGCTCAGGCCCCTGCATACTGCCATTTGGCTTCTCTCTTGTGGAGGTGGGGAGGCAGAACTGCTCAGCACACACCTCATCCCTCAGCCCAGGCTGTGCTGTACACACAGGCTCACATCCTGCTGATGCCTGCCTGCCTGTCAGGGCACCAGGTCTGTGTGTGTTGTTACAACTCAAACCCTGGCAACTCCACATATAACATTCCCTCTGTTTAAATGAGCTAATCACTTCAACTTGGGGGGGTAAAAAGGGATCTGCAAGAACTGAAAAGTTGCCTCAGAGCACCCAAGGGAGGCTCTGGATACCTGGACGGCTCTCCTCAAACTTCTCTTCCTTGTAGTGATCAACAACAATATCTGTCTCCACTGAGATCAGCTTCTTCTTGTCAAACTCCCGAAGGTGCAGGAGTGTCAGCTCATCAAATTGCTCATAGCAGAACAGGACCTGTGCCAAAAAAAGAGATGACAGCAGATTGTTTGGGATGTAAGAGCAGCTCCTCCTTCCCAAGGCACCTCTGCACCAAACAGCGAGAACATCAGAAGGGAAACTAGCAGGTACAGCCCCATGGTGTCTGTGGCTGAGGGCTCCAAATGAGCTTCCCTTGGAGGACTTTGTACCAGGCCTGCAGCTGAACAAGTCCTGCTGCCTCATGGCAAGTGAGAGCCAGTCCTGAGTCTTTCACAGGCCTCCCTGCCCTGCTCAGCTGCCAGATCCCGGTGAGCCCTGAGCACTGATGCAGACGCTCAGGGTGTTCCCCTGGCCGTGGCACACTGCTCACCCACCTCCATGTCCTTCTTCTTCATGGCCTCAAAGTAGGGGGAGTGCTCTGCCAGGTGCCGGGTGGGTGCACACAGGTAGTAGATGTTCCTGCTCCCTGCCTTCATGCGGGAGGCGTAGTCGGGCAGGCTGGTCAGCTGCCCCGCGGGCAGGGCGGACGACTCGTAACGCAGCAGCTTGGCTATGTCCTCCTGGAAGAAATGGGCTCCCGTGAGCTCCACCTGACCACTCCCAGCCCCAAGACTCTCTCTGGAGCATGCAGGCCTCTCTGCAGCCCTGCAGAAAGGCTCAGAGGATTCCAAGGCCCTCCTTTCCTGCTCCAGGTAACAAGGAGGCAGTAACGCAACCCAGACAGGTCAAGGTCTCCTGGAAATGGGAATCCAGGCAGAGGACACCAGTGGGGCAAAGCCCCACTTTATTGCCTCTTGGAGATCATATTGCTTCAGGGAGGGCTGACAACAGAGTGGGTACAGAGACCCTGCAGTGGCTTGAATTAAGTGGGAAGCAGCACCCAGTGAGAGTGAGAGGTGGGGCACTAGGAACATGTAGGCCTTGCTAGACCCAGGAACATGTTACAGGCCTGAAAGATCCAGAGAGAAGTAGCAGGTCCCCTCATCCCAGGTCACAGTAGGAGCAAACACTCAGCCACTCCTGGTACCTTGACATCCTGCTCTGCTATCGTGACAATCCCCTCTCTCATGAACACTCCATATTCCTCAAAGAATTTGGCATATTTCTCAGGGTCCTTCTTGCTCTGCTCAATGAAGAACTTGATCAACCTCTTCTGCAAAACATCTCGGAGCTTCCTGCAGCAGGAACAAGCCATTTTAAAGAGAGCTGCTAGACCAAAACAAGAGATTTGAGGTGAACATCTCTCTCCCTGTGCAGTGTTTTAGTGATGCATTTGCAAACATGGGGACAAAGAAGAAACTGCACTGTCTCCTTTCCCTCATGGCTCTACATCTGATCTTTGTGCCTCTGTCAAG
>NW_009952891.1:293548-300220 GCF_000747805.2 Chaetura pelagica | reverse complement strand
CTCAGCTCTTCAGTGACTTGTGACTGGGTGATGCTGCAGCACGTACTAACTGTGCTCAGGCCTCCCTCCCACAGCTGCCCTTAAACATGGGAAGGAAGCAGTTCTGGAGGGGTTACAGTTGGAAGAACCTTTTCTGAAGGCCTGAAAAATCCACTGTGAAGTGACAGGGTTAATTTGGTGACTATAGTGAAGGCAGAGGCATTTCACCAGCCACAGAACACAAAGTCAGCCATCACACTGAGCAAGATAACAGCACCCATGCTAAGCACTAAGAGCCTACTCTTGTACTTTCCTCAGGTTCCAACAATGGCAGATGTTTGAGAGGGGATTTGAAGGACAAAAAGGAAGGAAAACCCAAAGCTAGATCTAAGAGGTTCTGAGGGGAGACTGGCCTGCCAGCAATCAGCTTTGCTGGGTCTCAGCACGGAGGCAAACCTTGCTGCCTGGCACTCAGCTGGTTTTTTGTTTTCCAAACCACTTGGTGGTGCAGACAAGACACTTTGAACAGCAAATCCACTGTGACTGCTGTAGACCAGAGGTACCAAATGGCAGCCTAGGGCACAAGGGAAAGCAGGCAGCAGCAGATTGTGTGACACAGGACACCGCTCCTGCATCTTGAGGTGTTCCCAGCACAGCTGAGAACCCACTTGATAAGACCACAGAAATTCTCAAGGGTGGAAATGCTGCAGCTTACGTGCCAGGTTCCTCCAGGCCCTTCTAACTATCCCACAGTGTCCCCTCCTCAACCAGCAAGAAGCTAGAAGAGGCTCAGCAGCCCACAGGCTCCACCTCGTGCTTACCGGATCAGGGCACTCTCCTGCAGCAGCTCCCTGCTCAGGTTCAGGGGTATGTCCTCGCTGTCCACCACACCTGCAACACAGAGCAACCCTTGCACAGTGTGGCAAACACAGAGTGCCAGGCTCAGGAAGTCCTCACCCCCTGAGGAAGGCACGGTGCACAGCCTGGTGGGAGCACACACCTCGAAGGAATCGCAGCCACTTGGGCAGGATGTCTGCAGCCTTGGTCTGAATCAGGACTTTGCGGCTGTAGAGGGCAACGCTGGAGCCCAGTTCCCTGCTGATGTCAAACATGGATGGTTTCTGCAGCAACAAGAGGCAGAAGGTAACTGCACCACCTGACCAGGTCACACTGTGGTCTTCTCTACCACCGCTGAACCCAAGGAGAGCTGAAATCTTGGTTGTCTTCCTGATCCACCTCCCCACAACAGCCATCCTGCGGCCCCCAGCCCACCGCCGAGAGGCCATGCTCCTCCTCGCCCTCCTCTCCCGTTGTCTCCTTTTCAGAGGACCTGGGCAGATGTCCCCCCCTGTTCCCTGGACAGAAAGAAGGGCAGGTACCTGCTCAGGCACGTAGAAGATGCTGCGGATGTTGAGGGGAGCATCAGCCCGGTAGTGCAGGACGTAGCGGGGCCGGTCGAAGGCCTGAGCGATGAAGCGGTAAAACTCCTCGTGCTGCCACTCGCTGATCTCCTTGGGGTCCAGCATCCAGAGTGCCTGGGGGTGGGGGGGAGCAGGGACAGGAGCTCCCATCAGCTCTCAAGACCTGCTGCCTGGCAGCTCTTCTGTCACAGTCACCCTTCCCCTGCAGGGCGCTGGAGCCAGGAATGATTGTCTTTCCAGCAGAGGGACACTCTGTCTAGCCTCAGGGTGTGGGATGGAGCAGGCACAGGAGCACAGACTAACCAGTCACTGCCCCTCAGCTCATCCTCATCACCTCTCACAGAGCTACTCTAGCCCTGCAGCATAGGTTGGAAGGGACTTTAAAGATCATCCAGTTCCACCCCCCTGCATGGGCAGGGACACCTCCCACCAGCCCAGGTTGCTCCAAGCCCCATCCAACCTGCCCTTCAACACTGCCAGGGATGGGGCAGCCACAGCTTCCCTGGGCAACCTGGGCCAGGCTCTCACCACCCTCACACCAAAGAATTCCCTCCTCATGGCCAACCTCAATCTCCCCTCTGCCACTTTTCATCCATCCCCCTTGTCCTCTCCCTCCCTGCCCTTGTCCCAAGTCCCTCCCCAGCTTTCCTGGAGCCCCTTCAGGCACTGGAAAGCTACTGTAAGGTCATGTTTTCTCTCTCAACCAACAATGTCCTCTGGAATGTCCAAAAGCTGAAAGATTTAACATGAAGGCCTTAGGGAAGCTTTGCAGCAGTTAATCCTGATATTCAACAACAAAGTTAATAGTGGGCTCAGCTCTGAGCTGCTGTATTCCATGACCTGGCAGAGGAAACCAACATATGTGAGGCAGCTTTGTTTAGCTCAAAACAAGAGAGAGTTGGGTAACATCCATTGCCTCACACCTACTGGCCAAAAGCATCTTGGACAGTGACCTCAGCTCAGCTGACCAGCGGTACTAGTCCTGCATCCCAAGGCCTGACTAGCAAGCAAAAGAAAACTTAAAATTCCAAGAGGGTGTGATGCAACCAAGCCTGCATCCCTGCTGGAGTCATTATCCCACCACAAGGTGAGCCTGGTGCTTGGGAAGCAACTCCTGGATTACCTGCTTTCTGCTGCTTTATTTTGGGACAGATCAGAAGATCCTCTGTGACCACTTGCCCTCCAAGTGGTCAGGAGGTGCTTCAGCAGCACCATTTCATACATGAGTTACCATCACAAGCTCCAGACCAGGCCCTTCCCCACGGCCACGCTGCTCTCACCCCCCACACCTGCTGCAGCCTCTGCTCACACCACACAGAGGTTTTCAGTACCTCAGCAACAGTCAAGCACCCAGCAAAGATGTGAGAGGTTCTGCCTGTGGGGACTCAACTCACAATCTCCTGTCTCCAGATGGGTGAAACCCACAACATTCACAGTGTTTCTACTCCAGCCCTCATGAGTGACAGGAGCCATCACAGGGGGCAACACAAACACCCAGTCCACCCTCTCCCTACCAGCCCAAGGGATTCAGGGCTCTGGCAGCCCTGGCTATCCCCCTTAAAGCTTCTTCTGCCTCAAAACCTTGTCCACAAGTGGCTTCCTAACATCTCCAGCACACACAAGTGTCCTGGAGGGTTTGCAGGATCACAGGTAGGATTACAGACTCAGTTGGGTTCTGAAGTGCTTTACACCAGCTGTTGGGTAAAGTGCTGCTTTCCCAGAGGCTTCTACACTTGTAGCTACAAGTTACCAGAGTTAGGCTGGAAAAACCTCTAACTCCACATTTGCAGCTACATGACAAGCACTCAAGAGCTTAACTAGGAAAATCCACACCAGGGATCAAACTCTGGCTCAACATGCAGTGAACTGGTGTTGATGTGTAGAAAGAGGCAAAACCAAAATCCTGGATAAAGGAAAAAAGCCTGAAATGGAAGCACAATGAGGACAAAGCTGTTGCTGTATCCCAAGGGAAAAGAGACTTTCTGATAAGAAGATAAAAGTCCAGGACTCTTTTAAGGGCATTTCATCCCTGGCTCTAGTGCTACACATCTCCAAGGAGTCTGTTCTATTGATTGGCAGGTAGAGAGAGCAAACAGCCACCTACAGCTGCTTCTGGTTTTGGAATGTAAAGGAAACAGGTAGGAAGGCTTTGGAATAGAAACACTGTTATGCAGGAATCCAAATAAATATCAGTGACTAACAACACCCATTACAGAACCCTAAGTAAATTAACATGATAAAACATTTAAGTACAGTCTGGGAAGCCTGTGCATTCAGTGCCACCCTGCAGGGAACAAAATAACCACACACATGTTCTCTACCTGCTCTCTTAGGTGAGGAAGCTTTAAATAACTAGAAAAGGAGATGCTGGGGGAAAATGATGAATAGATTTTTGGTTTCAAGAGAATCCATTTCATCTAGGTGATTCCTGCAACTGGGCTGAGAACTTCTGGCTAAAATGGATCTGGCTGCTGTGTAATTGTCAGTGATCAGAAAATGCCAGCATCAAGAGCTAAGAAGAAAATTAGCTGAGAAAAAAAGGTAAGAGCTGTGAAGAAAATCAGGCTGTGAGCTGAGGCACTGAGAAAACCAACCACTCACTGGTTACCTCATCCTGCAGGACAGAGAGAGCTGCAGGTATCAGAGCACCAGAGCTTTGAGCAATCCCTACATCCCCAACATTCACCTGGCTTGAACAGTTAGAGTGAGTATCATAAACCATTGAGACAATCATTCTGATGAAGGGAAAACCCAGAAAGTATCTGTACAGAACCCCCTGCTTTGCTCATCTGCAAGAATTCTCTCCAACAAATGCAAACAAGCAGTTCCAGGCATGAATTCTGCTGGATTGTCTCCCTTTGTTCTAATTAGCTGAACACTATGGGGTCTGTGATATCCTGGACAATCCTCCCCTGTTTCCAGGAGGAGCAGCAGCTTTATTCTGTCTCCTGTCCCCAGTGGAAGGTGACAAAGGTTCTTCTCCAGGAGTGACAAGGCTGCAGCCCTACTGCTCACCTGCAAAGTGTTCATTCTTCTCCCATTGAGATACAGTGGGAAGCTGATGAAGTTGCTGTACTTTGTCACCACCTCTGGAATGGAAACAAGACACAGAGGAGTCACATTTGGGAAAACAACACAGTCAGGATTTCTTCAGTAACAGCAGGTGGAAGGTGCTGCAGGACAGGAAAACCACTGAAAACCCACCTCCCCATCATCAGCTACAGACTTCACCCAGCCCTTCAGCAGGTAACTTCCCTCTTCCACTCACCCTTGACTCTGTCTTCATTTGCAAACTCCTTGCAGTCTTCTTTGAGATGGATAATAATCTTGGTCCCAGTTCTGACACCAGATGCTTCTGCAATCTCAAACATTCCTGAACTAGGATTAGAAACAGACTTCGTATCAGTTTGTGCCTCAGACACACCCATGATGGGACACAGAAATCTTTGATTAAACTAAGAGCACACACAACACTCTGGCACCTAGAGGAAAAGGTAAAAAAATCTTGAAGTCCTGTATGGTCTCTGTGCCTCTGAGAAGCCCCCCAAACATGTGTCTGTCTTCCCTACAGAGACTCCAGAACCAGGACACGCTGCAAAGACACCAGCAGCCTCTGCTGAAAAGGAAACAAACTCCAAAGCCCACGTTGTGTGGGCCCAACTTTCACCTCCTCTCCTGCACTTCCTACAGCAACTGTAACACTCAGGCTCCTGCCTTTGCCCTTGACTACTCTGTCCTGTTTTGAGGGCCCTCACCTCTATCTTCCAGGGCCTGAAGGGGCTGCAGGAAAGCTGGGGAGGGACTTGGGACAAGGGCAGGGAGGGAGAGGACAAGGGGAAATGGACTCAAACTGGCAGAGGGGAGATTGAGGTTGGACATGAGGAGGGAATTCTTTGCTGTGAGGGTGGTGAGAGCCTGGCCCAGGTTGCCCAGGGAAGCTGTGGCTGCCCTATCCCTGGCAGTGTTGAAGGGCAGGTTGGATGGGGCTTGGAGCAGCCTGGGCTGGTGGGAGGTGTCCCTGCCCATGCAGGGGGGTTGGATCTAGATGATCTTTAAGGCTCCTTACAACAAACCATTCCATGATTTTATGATCTCCACTGGAGTCACTGGTTCCAAGGAAGAGCAGCTGTGCTCTGCAGATGACAGCTCATTCCAGGTGACTTTTATTCCTGCTCTCTGCTAAGTTAATGCCACATGGGGATCAACCCCTGACCCAGGGGACAGCCAGTGACCCAGGGATGACAGATCAGTGTGTAGGGCAGCACAGAGTGCAGTGCCCAGCAGCCTCCCTGCAGCCTGAGACAGCCTCACGTGTTAGTTACAAGATGTTTTTTTCAATAATATCAATAACTTAGTAGATGCTTATTCCTAGGAAATTTTAGGGGGATGCAGAGCATTTCACCTCCAGGAGCTCCACTTCCCACGTGGCCCAGCAGTCCACAGCTTTGCCATCACAGATGTTTGCAACTTCAAGAAGAGAACAATGGATAAGCACAGATCCAACCCCCAGGAGACACGTGCCTATGGAGCCTCAGCACTGCAGGAGCCCTGCCTGCTGCCAGTGCCTTGAGGAAAAACCCAGGGAACAACCAGACCAAGGAGATGTGATCTCTCTCCAGTGTGGGGCACTGCAAGGATTGCCTGTCAGCAGGGAAGGAACAGGAGAGGCAGGTTCTCCCTCTGACAAAGCCAGTTTGTCCCTGTGGTTTTCACCCCAGCACATTTGGCCTCACTTTTGTTACCACGTCAAATCCCAGCAGGATCTAAACCAGTAAGCCCAGTTATGAAGGACCACACAAGCCCTGTCTTGCTTTGCACAGCTTCCATTCCATGCCTGGCCCAGACACAGGCCCCCAGGGTTTCCATCCCATCCTGCAGCCTTACCCATCAGATGACCAGTGGTAGCCTGGGCTCCCTGGCTCTGCAGACTGGGAAAACACCTCCACTTTGTCAGCCACCATGAAGGCTGAGTAGAATCCCACTCCAAACTGGCCAATGATTTTACTACTGGCTTCAGCTTGGCTCTGCAGAGCATCTAGAAAAGCCTGGAGGAACAAAAGAGGTATCAAGCACTGTTCAGTGACTTCAGGTTCTACTGGGAGGCTGCAACCCACCCTCCAGCTGGGCTTCTCCAGGCACTGGTCCAGCCCTACACCATGGGTGTCAGTGCTCTGAGAAAGGTGCCTGAAGGAAAGGGCTTCTCCCACAGGGACTGCACCTCTGGAAGAGGGGAATATTTCTTAGGACAACACTCTCTGCCTCTAGCAGGAAT
>NW_009952891.1:280083-293513 GCF_000747805.2 Chaetura pelagica | reverse complement strand
TATTGATTCCAGAGATGAAAAAAAATACAGGAACATATATATACATATATGTCCCTGTACTTCTACTCTGCTCCTGCTCTTGTAAGATGCCACCTGAGAACTGTGTCTAGTTCTGGGGTGCCCAGCACAAGAAGGACATGGAGCTCCTGAAGAGAGCTCAGAGGAGGCCATGGAGATGGTGAGAGGGCTGGAGCAGCTCTGCTCTGCAGCCAGGCTGGGAGAGTTGGGATATTCAGCCTGGAGAAGAGAAGGCTCCAGGGAGACCTTAGAGCACCTTCCAGTGCCTGAAGGGGCTCCAGGAAAGCTGGGGAGGGACTTGGGACAAGGGCAGGGAGGGAGAGGACAAGGGGGATGGATGAAAACTGGCAGAGGGGAGATTGAGGTTGGACATGAGGAGGAAATTCTTTGGTGTGAGGGTGGTGAGAGCCTGGCCCAGGTTGCCCAGGGAAGCTGTGGCTGCCCCATCCCTGGCAGTGTTGAAGGGCAGGTTGGATGGGGCTTGGAGCAGCCTGGGCTGGTGGGAGGTGTCCCTGCCCATGCAGGGGGTTGGGACTAGATGATCCCTAAGGTCCCTTCCAACCCAAACCATTCCATGATTCTATGATACATGTAACAACTTGCCAACATGAGGACACAGCTCCTGCCCTGCTGGACACAGGGTGAATGTCCCTCCACAGCCATGGCTTGGGAAGGAGGGCACAGGCTGTGGCAGGGGGGACAGGCAGGTGCAGCAGCATTACACACGGGGCCCCTTAGAGCTGCCTCCCTCAGCTCACAGCAGAGATCATTAAGAGCTACAGAAGACTCCATGGGAAGGTATCACCTTCCAAGTGGGGTGTAATTTCACAGCTGGGCTGAGGCCAAGGGACACCACAGAATGAGAAATTACTGGGAGAACAAAAGTGACTGTAATTGGAGAAGACTTTTCTAAGGGGGGAGCAGAAGGGGCACCACATCCCAGCTTACCTTTGAGCCTGAGCGAGCAATAGTACCCAGGTTAGAAACCAGCTCCTCCTGGGTCATCCCAATACCTGTGTCCTGAGAAGAAACAGCAATTTGAGTGGAAACACCAGTGGAGAAGCACTGCTTCAGCAACCAGCACCCCAGCCTCTGACTTCCACTCTCTCCCAGCCAGCTGGGCAGTGCCCACAACAGCAGCCCAGAGCCCTGCTCTGCCTCCACCAGGACATGGTCAGGACAGAGGGCTCAGAGCTCCAAGGGGCACCCCCAGCTGCCACCAGGCACTTGCACAGCCCCAGACAACAGCAAAGCCCAGCCAGAAACAGCCACTCTCTCATACAGGACACCAAATCTTTCCCACTTTATTGTACAATGTATTTCCAGACTTGCTCCACATGCAGCTCCCACAGAAGCAAAGTGAAGCCTGATGCCCTCTGGGGAGCCACATCTGAAAAGCAAGTGCCCCTTCCCAAATCCCAGCAGCTTCTCCACCTGCCAGAAACATTCCAAGAAGACACTCTTAAAGGTTCTCTGAGCCACTCCATGAGATGGCAGCAGCATGACAATCAGCCAAGTAAGAGGTGATTCTTGTTGGTGTGAGGAGTTCAGCTCTACTCAAGCACCTGTGAGCAGAGCTCTCCCAGGTACAGCAGCCTCCACATCCAGAGCTGGGCTGCACATCCCAGGGCTCCTAATCCAGAGGTGGGATTCAGCAAAAAGAGCCAGAGAGGAAGTGGCTGCTGCTAGACAGCTTGGAGCTGGGATGCCAGAGTGACTTCTGGCACAGCACATCTCCACTCCTCACATGGGGCATCTGGAAGGCTTTTGTGCTAGGAAATTAAGTCCATGTTGGTACATATTTTTTTAATCTGGTGTTTTAATCCACTGAAGGATCAAACTATGGGCAGCTTGGGAGGTGACTGAGTGAGGTGCCATGTGGGCAAGACATTTTTGTGCCTCCCCATGTGTCACAGCACAGCAACACCTTCCCCTTGATGGAATATTGTCCCTTTTGGATGAGAGGAGGGATGATGCCTGCTAAGGTATCAACAGTGGGAGATGAAAAGCCAGGAAAAACAAACAGGGTATGGCAAAATCTCAGGAATCCGACATGGTCTCTTCCCCCAGGGAAGAAAAAGCCAGAAACAAAAGTTTTCAGCATCTGGTTCAGGTTTTGCTCATGCCAGACCCTGAACAGAACTCTTAATTCCTCTGATCCACTCCTATTTATAGCACAGCATGTCATTCCCAAATTCCAGCATGTTAAAAAAACACATATCCCTATCCCATGAATTTATTTGGCTATTGAATTCTAAACTCTCTGCCAAACTTATTGCAAAATGCTTGATGACAACTCCTGGAGCCTCGTTTGATGAGGAGGAACTGGGACCAACAAAGAGAGGGGGGCTCAAAGGTCTCTGCTCCCCTGGCAGCACCCAGAGAGACAGGGAGAGCAGGAAGCAGCCTTGGAGGTGGCTGGCTGAAGATCCTGGCAGGGCAGATGTTTCCTACTGCAGGAAAACACCTGGATGGATTAGGATAAACCATCAAGACTCAGAGGGCTCTGGCAGGGTGGCTGCCCTTCCTGGCTCCCTGCATCAGACAGTGCTGCTCCCAGGAACTGGGAATGAAGCAGCAGTGGCCAGATGGGTCCTTGGCTTCTGCAGCAGCCTGCTGCAGTGGTGAGAAGCTGGTGCAACTAACTCCATGAAATCCCAGGCAGAAGCTGGAGGGACTTCCACAGCCCTTCCCACAGCCCTCTGTGCTGCTGGGGCTTCAGCTTCCTCACCAGGAACCATCATTCCATCACACAACCTCTGCAAACACCTTCTGCACCCACCAGCAGAGAGCACAACTGCAAGGGCTGCCGTTGCTCCACAATGAACTTGACTCCCCTTGCAGATGGTTTCAAGCCCTCTTTTCAGTCTGCAAGAAAAGTCTGATCAGACTGTAAACAGCTACAGGAGAGTGATTTGTAAAAGCACAAAGGAAACTGTAGATGGGGCTTCACAAACTACAGGACATGAGGGACATGTTCTGAGTGCCAAAGGCTTGGAGAAACCAGCCACTGTACACCATAAAACAGAGTTCAGTGCACTGACACCTCATTAGCTGAAGGTTAATTACAGCAGCCCTGCTGTTACTCAGCAGAACAACAATCTTACTCACTTGGTTGAATTTCCCCTCTGGGAGTTCTTAGGGTGCCAAGAGCCTCCCCCTGAACCATCCCCTCTGCAGGGCAGCACAACAGGCTGCAGCCCATCTTCTGAGGGACTACATGAGCTCCATGGCCATGCTTGTTGAACTTCTCAACTAAGTAACACTGCCCCTGCAGAGGCAGAGGGTCAAACATGGATTTTAGCACCTTTTTTTTTTTTGTGTGTGGAGCCCTCTTGGATACACAGTCTGCTGTGGAACTGCACCTTGGTGCTCCCTCTGCCCTTTGTTCTGACTTTTGTGGTGTGGGTGCTGGATACTGGTCACCAGGGCCTGTTCCCTGTGGTGACTGCTGGGCACAGAGAACATCAGGGCTCCCACAAAATCCTCAGCTTGCTCCCCAGCCCTGAGGACCTCTGTCTTCCTTGACAGAGGGGTAAGTGAACACTTTAAGCCCCACTATCTGTCTCATCAAATCAGTCAAATCACAGTTCTCTTCTTCTTAATATACTTTTTGGTAAAGCAGCAAGAAACTGCACACAATTCCAGCAAGGAATCTAGGTTGAAGTCAACAAATTGCTCAGTTTAGCTGGTAAACAAGAACCCAGGTATTGTCATGTCTTTGCTCATGACCTGAGTCCAATTTCAGGTATTGCAGAGCTTTGTTACACCAAACAATTTGAGAACTAACCATGAATTGCTGCCCTTGCCAGGGCTGCATCTGACAGGATGCCTGAAGCCAGAGGTACATGTCTCAGCTACAGGGCCTTTTCTTTTGTTGCAAAATAAACACTCGAAGCACTTATTTCAGTGCAAAACCTCCACGGGGGCATCAGAAGAACACTTGACTATGTCATAAAATAAGGACATGCTGCTTTCACCAACCAAGAAGGTAATAAAAATCCCAAAAAGTCTGATTGAGTGTAACCCTCTTTGCTTAAGGAGATTTAAAATTCACAAAACCAGGATGGCTGCACTGGAACAGCTTCTGGTTTAGAACCAAAATAGCATCTGCAGCAGCAGCCACCAGAGGTGGAAAGGCAGGACACAAGTGCTGCAGACACAAGGTAATCTTGGCCTTGTACAGGGAAGCTGTCCAAAGCAGAGAGCCTGACATTTCCATTTCCTTTCCCTTCCCTTTCCAATGCCCTGTGTTAACATTATTTCCAGCTACAGCCTCAGCATCCACCCATCCACTTCTAAACATCCACTGCTCAGAAGGTACTTACTTTTAACTCCCCTGAATTTCCCATGTTTTAATGCTCAATGCTCTTATTCTGGCAGAAAGAGGAAGAAAAGATTCTGCACTTCCTTCCCTGGGCCACGGGTTATTGCAGATCTGTTTATATTCCTGGTGCCCTGGCTTATTTTTTCAAGATGCTGCAACAACTGGAAGCTCTATCCCACCCAGTGGCATATTTCTCTGAGCTCAATTCCACCTGAGGCTTGTCCAAGCACAGCCAGTGTTTCCCCTCCTTGCCTGATTGCCCATCTCCTGCTCCCCTGCTCCTTCAAGCCCCAGTGACAGACAGAAGCTGCAGTGCTGCACTCAGCTAAGGATGTAGCCCTCTCACTGCTGCTGCCTGGCAGCACAGGGGGGGCTTCCACCTGCATCAAGCTTGGTTGGACATGTGGGTGCAACTGCACTGAACTATAAACCCCAAACATCTCAGCTGAAGCCTCAGGATAGCCCAGTCCTCCTTGCAGACTGTAACTCATCAGCCAGGAGAGATCTGCTCAGTGACACAGGGAGCTGATGCAGGGAGGAGTGGTGTTTGCAGTCATTTTAACTCCTCCCAAACACAGCCAACTTGTTATTTTGTGGCTTCACAGGCAGTGATTTTGGATGACTGCAACAGCCAAGAAGAAAGGCCAACAAAGAGAACTGAGCAGCACAAGCTCTGGCAGCAATTATGCTGCTTACCCCTGTGAAACCAGCAGCCATGCTCCCTCCCCCAGCAGCAGCAGCTATTAGCTCTGTAAACATTTCAAACCATCTCCTCCGAGCTGCTAGCACTGTCCTAGCCCTGAATTAAACAGCAGCAACACACACAGCTCCAGCCCACCCACAGGCAGGGTCACCACCAGGAGCAGCAACACCACCTACTGCACCACAGGGGCCTGAAGGAGCTTTGGGTGGGTGTTGAAGGAGGAGAGCTCTGTGCTCACAGGACTTTGGGGTCTGTGTTCCCACCTCACAGGGTCCAAAAGCATGGCTGGGAAGCCTTGGCAGGCAGGAGTGCAGAGCTCTGCAGATGGAGCTGTCCTAGAGACAGAAGGAGGTGGTTTCCCAAGGGATCCAGGAAATGGTGCAATTTGCTAGGTGGTGTCACCCAGTGGGGTAGGCAGGGAACCCTTCCCTCTCATCAGATCCAACACTTGGCAATGCTTAGGCAGGATATCCCTGAATCAGGATGTGGTATTGGAATTCCAAGCCTTGCTATGCTCACACCTGAAGTTCAGTCCTGGCAGAGAAGTCAGAACTGCAGCCATTTAATAAGAGATGGACACTGCCCTTCACTGGAGCCTGATCATCCTCCCCAGGCACCTGGCTGCAGCAGAGCCCATCACACATGACAGGCTGGTGAGACAAAAAGAGGTGCAGCAAGGCTTGGAAGGGGAGAGATCCAGCAGAGTCAAGGGCCTAGAGCAGCAGGAAGAACTGAGGAAAAGGACCCAGGGGTCAGAGGGAGGCAACAGAACCTTTCTAGAAAAACCTGAGGTGACCATTGCTACAGATCACCTGATCAACCTGCTGCTTCTGTTTCAGTAGCTCCTAGTGGGTAGAGAACACAAAACAGTGACCAAGGGGCAGGTCCATCTCTGCCTCAATCGTTGCAGGCAGGTTTTCTTGCACTTCTGCATTCCTGAAAGGCAGGGAAATGTTCTGCACGAGGCTTGTTCCAAGAAAACTGCAGTGTGTTCCTTCCAGGGGTTATAAATAAACCCTCCACTGGAAGTAAGGAGCTTTAGGCACTATTGAGAAGTCAAATCTATTAAAAGAGATTGGAGCAGAGCAGTCCCCTCTGCCTGCTCACAGAGCAGTGCTGCTGCTCAAAGCTCCTAGTTAAGACTCATTTAGTCCCATTAGAGAAGCCCAGGCAGGCAGGTAGGGGATATAAAAAGATCAATCCCCAACACATCTCATTGGGTATGACCTCAAACACATCCTCTTTGCAAGAGGGGCAAGCAGGTGTCTCAACCCAACTGCCAGAGAAGGGGAGAAGCTGCCAGAGTGAGAGGGCATGACTGGTAAGAATGTCTTGATGGAGTCAGGGGTTACTTCTTCACTATGGTCTCCAAGCTTGTAAAAATGGACTTTGGACAAGGGCTTGTAGTAAGAGGACAAGGGGGAATGGATTGAACTGGAAGAGGGGAGATTTAGGTAAGACAGTAAGAGGAAAATTCTTGAGTGTGAGGGTGGTGAGAGCCTGGCCCAGGTTGCCCAGGGAAGCTGTGGCTGCCCCATCCCTGGCAGTGTTGAAGGGCAGGTTGGATGGGGCTTGGAGCAACCTGGGCTGGTGGGAGGTGTCCCTGCCCATGCAGGGGGTTGGAACTGGATGATCTTGAAGGTCCCTTCCAACCCAAACCATTCCATGATTCTCTGAAAAGGGAAAGCAGGGCAGGAATGACACCCTGCCTGGGGTCACACCAGAGCTCAGCAAAGAATCTGTTACACAGCAGTGGGAAAAATGCAACAGTCAGGTGGGACAGGAATAGCAAAGCCTCTGCATTACAGGCTGAGAGTCTTTGGTTGATGATTGTCTTGCCCACTGGTGAGCACTAACTTTCCCATGGCAACCACAGCTGCTTGTTGTGCACAGAAACAGAAGTATAACATAACTAATCAGCCTCTGACAGCCACTGCTTTTTGTCCCACTTGAAGCAGGTCAGATTGTGCCCTTTGTGCCACATCTACCCTGCACCTGCTATGGTCAGCCCTCCCACACACTGGTCCACCAGGAAAGTTACTAGTTTGTCTTCTTGGCTTAAGAATTTTGCCAAGAAAACACCAAATCTGAGTCTCAGCCTTTCACCCTGGATAACAGCAAAGAACAAGAGCAATCAAAGTGCAGAGAGAAGGGCTGGCTCCATCTTCCCCCACCTTGCTGAGGCCCACAACTGAGTAAGCTTACACTGATCCTCTCTCCTCACCAGCAGGGAACAGTCCCAAGCAGGGAACAGTCCAAAGCAGGGAACAGTCCCAAGCAGGGCTGCAGGAAGGACACAGAAGTGCAATGGAACTTCCACAACCTGTAGACCCAGCTGTACACTAGGGTAGAGCCCCAGCATGAGCTGCACTTGTCCTGTCCTGGAGCAGGAGGAGATCATCAGCAATGGGAGGTTCTTCTCACCACCCCAGCATCTCCCAGTGACTGAGGTGACAGGGAAGGTCTGTGAGCCACCATCTAACACCTCAGATTTAGGGAGGTGAGGGAAACCCTGCACAATGGTCAGAATGAAACCAGCCTCCCAACTTTTCCACCAGTGAGAAATGCACACACAACGTGGCAAGTGCACCAGACAAGGTACTGGGAGAAAAGCTACTAGTAGTTCCTGATGAGGAAGGAAGGAGCAGAAAATTTTCCTATGGGGACAAGTGGAGAGCAGATTGGTAGTTTCTCATAAAATCCTGAGGTTACAGCCTCATGAACCAGAGTCCAGCTGAGGACTGAACATTTCTACAGGCTGGCTTGGGAATCCACGCTGCCACTCAGCTCCCATGGATCCTCCACGGGACAAGGACTAGTGATGAGAGCAGCAGGGAACAATGCTTTCCTGTCACCAAAAAGGGAGGTACCTGGATTGTGATGGTCCCCTTCTTGCTGTCTGTCTGCAGATGGATCTCCAGCTCTGGCAAGGCCTTCCCTTCTGCCATCAGGCGGTGGCGCAGCTTCTCCAGCGCGTCGCTGCCGTTGGAGATGAGCTCCCGGATAAACACCTGGGGATGAGGCACAACCTGACACAGCAGCCTGGCCTTGTCCACCCTGGCATTGTCAACTCACAAACTAATCCCCAGCTTGCTGGAAAATTAACTGTTTCCTCGTGATCTGCTGAAAGAACAGCTGGTCTGAACTACTTGGGAATCGATCGCTGGTGATTTATTATTGTGCTTTAAAGGCAGGGAGACAAAAAATGTGAATACATAAGAAGACATTCAAGGGCAGGATGGATGGGGCTTGGAGCAACCTGAGCTGGTGGGAGGTGTCCCTGCCCATGCAAGGGGGTTGGAACTAGATGATCTTTGAGGTCCCTTCCAACCCAAACCAGTCTGGGATGCTGTGGCTCAGTACTGAAGCGTGAGGCTCACCCAGTCACCCAGCCACGCTTACGAGCTCTTTTGAAGGCACATTTTCAAGGTGTCTCAAGAAATTGGTATTCAAGAAAGCATGGCACGTGAGCATCACAGGACTTGTTGGGAAGTAGGAGGCATCCTGCCAACTCAACTGTTTTGGGTGTCAGGGCTTGGCCAACAGAAAACCACCAGCAAGGAGTGGGTGCCTCACCTCCTTCTCCGAGTACAAGGAACGGGCAACGATGTCCAGCAGTTTCTTTGTTTCAGCCTGAAACTCATGCTTAGAGGCTGCACCTAGAACAAAGCCACAAACACAACTGTCAGGCACTTCTCCAGGTCCTCCTGGGAAGGAAGGCAAAATTGCAGTCTCACCATGTGCCTCAGTTTCCCAGGAAAGAAAGCCTGAAGCAGGATGGGACACAGGAGCTGTGGCCTCCCACAGGATGGCAATAAGGGTGCTGTTCACACAGCCTCATGAGGCAGCACCCTTTGCTCAGCAGAGCATTGGTCCCTGCCCCTCATCTCCTGCTCCTCAAATCTCAGGGCAGTCAAAGGCTGGAGTACCAGCACAATGGTCACCATGTCTTCCCCCTCCAGAGGCTGAAACACACTGCAGAGGGCTCACCCTCAGAGTCAGGGCACAACTGCACCCAGACCTTGTCCTGGCTCTGCCTGCACCCCAAGGGAGCTCCTACAAGATGCTGCTGCTGCTCACCTTTCACATTCTCTGTGTCACTGATGATGGTGTGCAGGGGCTCCTCCTCCTTGCTCTCTGCTGTCTGAGTGCTGTACCTCCCGACAGCAGGAAAGCTGCTGGCAGGAACATTGTCCCAGAAGCTCCATCGACGGAAGATTTGTCTTTGCAGACGTGCTGCTCCTTTTGCTAGAAGACACAATTCAAGGTATTTCAGTATAAAAGTATCAGCAGCAACAGGAGCACTCTTCAGAGGTCCCACTTCAGCAGCACTGAGGGGAGTTGCAGTGTCCAAGCAAGACTGAGGTTCCCTCACAATCAAACACCCCCCCCCCTTCCCTCCAGCACTGCAGTCACTGAATAAGGGCAAGTTGCTACTTCAGAGTTAAAATTCTAACCAGAAGATGTCCATTAGCAGCTTTCACAAGGAATTAACTGGTGAGGAAGAGGTTGCCTGCAGCTTTCACTGCTGTCACCTGGCCAGGCTGAAGACCACAGGGACACTTCAACGCCCACATTGCCACCAGTGAGAATGTAAAACCCTGGTGCCAACAAAGCAGGGTGCACCTGCAGGAGGCACCTCTGCTGCACAGGCAGCTCCTCTGGGTGCTGTACTGACACCATCAGCCAGGCCTCTGGGCACCAACATCTGCTTTCCCCTCTCACTCTCATCCCACTGACAGTCACCAGGTCACTCCCACCTCCAAGAACAACTCCAGTCAGCCTGGTGTGGCCCCTATCAGCCAGCTGAGCAGTTAAACTGCTCCATTTATTTATTTAGGGCAATAAATATTTGGCCCTTGACTATCTGAGCACAATTAGCAGAGCACAGGGACTACATCCTCCAACAAAGCCAAACCTGGCCAGGAAAGGACCATTCAGAGCCCTGCCTGGGCCAGTTACTGGGTGTGAGTCCTGAATGTGCCAGGAAGGGTCCAGGGGGTGTGGACAAGGTTGGACTCAAGGATCTTAAAAGGTCTTCTCCTATCTAAATGATGCTGTGGTTCTATGATCTGAACACACAGCAGAGCTGGGGACAGGTGGTGACTTGGCCTTCCCCCACCCCACAATGAACATAAACCAACAGAGCTATTTTGGGAGGCAGAGGAGCAACCAGGATGGCCTGGGGAGAATCTGGGTAAGCACAGGAAGTGGCTGGAAGCAGCAGGCTTTTCTCACAACTCATTCTGTGCTTGGAAGCTGTCTCATCAAACAAGGAAAGGAGACAAACTCTAAACCCCAGGCCTACAGGAGGCACATTTTCAAGGTGTCCTTTCTTTACACAAAAGGGTACAAAACTAAAAAGACTGAACTGAGAACACTGGGAGAGTGAGAGTCCCTGCAGTGCACAGTGACCTCCCTGGGAACACCTCCCCTGGCTGACCACAGCCCTTCCATCCAGCTGATAGGCTGGGAGAGCCCAGCTCCCTCCTGAACCTTCCTCCACCTTGACACAGCCCTTGAGTGAACTCAGCATCCCAGCCCTTTCACCAAAACCTCTCATCATGCTCTAGCTCCTCTTGGGAGATCTCAGGCTCCCTTCACAAGTGCTCTGCAACCCTCTGCCCCCTCAGCAGGTACTACAGCCAGTACAGCCAGCAAGACTAGATCTTGCTGCTCCAGACCATCAGGCTGGGCTCTCACCTGCTCAGATCAGGTAAAGGTGAACCCCTGAGCCTTAACAGTACTTCTGGGTCCTGCACTTCATGCCCAAGAGCTGCTGGAGGAGGCTCAGTCCTCATTTCTCCTCCTCACAGAAGGCTTTGAATCAAGATACACTTCTTCAGCCAGAAGCTTGAATTACTCCCCAGTCATTCTGCCCTTAAAGAGCCCATAAATGGTTCTTAATGCATCTGAACACCTCCTACACACACAACTGTGTGCTCTCTGCATCACAAACAGCTCTGCCGCATGATCACAGGACATGTTCCTTATCCTTCCTTTCACTGCCTTTGTTGGGCTCATCCCAGAAAACAACAAGGAAAACAGCCTGGGGGAGTGAGGTGGAAAGCAGTGGAGAAGTCACCATAAGGCTGTCCAGCCTGCCCAGCTTCAGAGGCACAGCTTGAGTCAGCCCAGGACTTAGGTCTTTTATTTACTGATGGATTTCCACAGGGCTTACATATATTGTTCATTCTGTGCTAGATGGTGGAGGGTACCCTGCAAAGTCTGCACTGGTACATGTGTGCACACACATACTTCCTAACCAGCAGAAATAAAAAGGGGGAATGTTGCTCCCTCCCTGACTCCAGGATCCAAAAGAGATGCAGATCAGCAGCAGCTCAGTGCTAACCTTAAGGTCACTTCATCAGATTTCCAGGCAGCAAGACCCTGGAGCCAACACACAGGTCACCCCCAACCCATAAACAACAGCTGACTCCAGAAACTACAACTATTTATAATTTTTGATCATAGAATCCCAGAACTGGGTTTGGGTTGGAAGGGACTTTAAAAGATAATCTGGTTCCAACCCCCCTGAATGGACAGGGACACCTCCTGCTAGGCCAGGTTGCTCCAAGCTCCATCCAACCTGCCCTTGCATGTATTTCTGATATATTCTTTTATTATGTTTTTTCCTCCCTACCTTTAAAGCACAATAATAAATCACCACTGATCAATTAAGAAGTTATTTTTGGGTTTGTGTAATGTTTGGTCTTCTCATCTTTAATTAACAGCCCGTCCTGTGCCAGGCAGAGACAAGGCTCATTAGGTACAAGCTGCAGCATCTTCAGAACATTTGCCTCTTGCAGAGCCCTTGCCTGGCCAAGCAGGGGAAAGGCTCCAGGCAATTCTGGATAAAAACCCACAATAATTGGCACACAAAAGCTATTTAGAAAGTATCTGCTGAGTTAACAGGGCGAAGTGACACTCAGAATTAGCCCAAGAAACAAATTCCTACGACTGCCAGACAAGGAAAGGGCGGTTCTTGCCCTGGTTGAGCTCTGCCATGTGCTGGGGCAAATCAGGTCTTTTTATAATGAGTTAATTAAATGCTGAGCTTTATCACAGCCCAAGAACCTCCCTGCCCCCAAAATAAGTCAGATACTCAGATTAATCTCCAGCTTCCAGCTGTGAATTCAACATGATCCTGTGCGACCCCAGAGTGGCCTCACACACGAGGGACACAGCACAGGGACCCTGGATTCCAGGGGATCCCTTCAATCCAGGTTCCAGGACACCTCAGTGATTCCCAAACCCAAGCAAACCCCCAGGGAACACCCAGCCCCTGCTGGGAGAAGGACTGCAGTGAGCATTTAGCTAAGCCAAAGGCCAGCTGGAAGTGGAGGGTGGGAAATGGAGCACAAAGCAGGATGTGGCCCAAAACAAAGAGTAGAATTTAGGTCAGCAGAAATTAGCACAAGAGCTTGATTGCCCAAGGATGCTCCTGCAAAGAGCATGAGCAAGAATCACAGAGTGGTGGGGTTGGAAGAGACCTCTGAAGATCATCTAGTCCACCCCCACCTGCCAGAGCAGGATCCCCTAGAGCAGATCCCACAGGAACACATCCAGGTGGGTTCCAGATGCTTCCAGCTCAGCTCCGTTAGAGGAAGGGACTCTGAAGTTGAGCACCAGATCCAGCACCTGGGGACAACAGAGTCCCTGACTCCTCCACTCTCACCAACACATCTCCCCAAAACCCTGCTTCATTCTCCAGCATCCTGAGAGCCAAGGGAAACTCTGCCAACTGCACAGCCAAAGGGAAGGGAGGGCTGTCCACACAGTCAGGGATCCCGCCTGCATCCCAGGGAAAGGACACCACCCAGGGAAGCTGTGGCTGCCCCATCCCTGGAAGTGCTGAAGGGCAGGTTGGATGGGGCTTGGAACAACCTGGGCTGGTGGGAGGTGTCCCTGCCCATGCAGGGGGTTGGATCTAGATGGTCTTGAAGGTCCCTTCCACCTCACACCAGCTCCTGCTGCTCCCTCTGCACTTCCTTCCCAAGCAGCTTCTGCTCACATTTTTGCTTCCCCTGCAGGAGGTGACTGGCAGGTTAGGGAATAAAACTCTGGCTCTGCTGGAGCCCCTTGAACCCCAGGGAGGCACAAGACTCCTTACTCAGGCAGGGATGCTAACAAGCCACTGGGGATTTCCGTGGTGGAAGGGCTGGATTGCCCAGAACCACCAAAGTGGCACAATAAATCTAACAGCCTGACCCCAACAGCCACTCGATTTGTCACACGATTTCCTGTGTCACATTTTCTCTTCATAACCGACAGGGAAACCACAGACCACATGGACAACCTACAAATCTGTCGATGAGGAGCCAGAGGGCAGATAAGGAAGGACCAAGAGAGCACAGCAGGAGCTGTGACCTGCAGGAGGCT
>NW_009952891.1:278082-280008 GCF_000747805.2 Chaetura pelagica | reverse complement strand
TCCTCCCCGTGGCCAGGACCTCAGCCTGGATGTGCCCGGCCCTGCGTGTCCCTGGTGAAACCCTGAGCTCACCCTTGGGCAACACGAGCCCTCAGAGCTGAGATGCCCAGAGGCCGGAGCTGCATCCCCCTCCCAGCGCCTGCCTGAGCTGAACCTGCTCTGCAGGAGTCAGAACATTTGCCTCTTGCAGAGCCCTTGCCTGGCCAAGCAGGGGAAAGGCTCCAGGCAATTCTGGATAAAAACCCACAATAATTGGCACACAAAAGCTATTTAGAAAGTATCTGCTGAGTTAACAGGGCGAAGTGACACTCAGAATTAGCCCAAGAAACAAATTCCTACGACTGCCAGACAAGGAAAGGGCGGTTCTTGCCCTGGTTGAGCTCTGCCATGTGCTGGGGCAAATCAGGTCTTTTTATAATGAGTTAATTAAATGCTGAGCTTTATCACAGCCCAAGAACCTCCCTGCCCCCAAAATAAGTCAGATACTCAGATTAATCTCCAGCTTCCAGCTGTGAATTCAACATGATCCTGTGCGACCCCAGAGTGGCCTCACACACGAGGGACACAGCACAGGGACCCTGGATTCCAGGGGATCCCTTCAATCCAGGTTCCAGGACACCTCAGTGATTCCCAAACCCAAGCAAACCCCCAGGGAACACCCAGCCCCTGCTGGGAGAAGGACTGCAGTGAGCATTTAGCTAAGCCAAAGGCCAGCTGGAAGTGGAGGGTGGGAAATGGAGCACAAAGCAGGATGTGGCCCAAAACAAAGAGTAGAATTTAGGTCAGCAGAAATTAGCACAAGAGCTTGATTGCCCAAGGATGCTCCTGCAAAGAGCATGAGCAAGAATCACAGAGTGGTGGGGTTGGAAGAGACCTCTGAAGATCATCTAGTCCAACCCCACCTGCCAGAGCAGGATCCCCTAGAGCAGATCCCACAGGAACACATCCAGGTGGGTTCCAGATGCTTCCAGCTCAGCTCCGTTAGAGGAAGGGACTCTGAAGTTGAGCACCAGATCCAGCACCTGGGGACAACAGAGTCCCTGACTCCTCCACTCTCACCAACACATCTCCCCAAAACCCTGCTTCATTCTCCAGCATCCTGAGAGCCAAGGGAAACTCTGCCAACTGCACAGCCAAAGGGAAGGGGACCAGCAGGAGCCTGCTGTGGAAGCACCTTTTGGGGTCTCAGCAGGTACCAACACATGGAACAAGAGCAGGACAACAGCCACGTGCTATGAGGAGCCACCACTTGAATTCCATGGAGGGCAGGGGGACTCTGGGGTGCTGGGCAGCTCATTGAAGCTGCTGTCCTGCAATCATAAATCTTGGGCAAACAACATGAGCAGGGGCTGCAACTGTGCCTTTATTACATGAAAAAGTCTTGTAGGATTTGGGTTTTTTTCATTTTTCCCTTTTGACGAGAGCAGCTGTTTACTGTTCTGTGATGTCTCCTGAGGCACCTGCACACAGAGAGGGCCAAAACCTCCAACTAGTAAGAGAAGCCTAGAAACCAGGGCTTGGCTCTCCATCTGGCTCTCCTTAGTGTAATTACTGGCTAATATTTGCCACCCTGAAACAGGACAAGCTACAAATCAGTGGATGAGGAGCCAGAGGGCAGACAAGGAGGCACCAAGAGAGCACAGCAGGAGCTGTGACTTGCAGGAGGCTTCTCACTGTGCCACGGGGAACGACAACTCAAGCAGGTCCCCAGCCCCGGGCACTACAGCCCCCAGCAGAACATCCACCCCGTGGCCAGGACCTCAGCCTGGATGTGCCCGGCCCTGCGTGTGTCTGGTGAAACCCTGAGCTCACCCTTGGGCAGCACGAGCCCTCAGAGCTGAGATGCCCAGAGGCCGGAGCTGCATCCCCCTCCCAGCGCCTGCCTGAGCTGAACCTGCTCTGCAGGAGCCACCGGAGGGGCCCGGC
>NW_009952891.1:276412-277544 GCF_000747805.2 Chaetura pelagica | reverse complement strand
GGGGGCCCCTCCTTGGCTGGTCTCCCCTGCTCAGCTCTGGGGAAACTGGTCAATACCCAACGCCCCCACGTATCTGAAATTCCTCAGCTCCCGGGGCTGCTGTGAAGGCAGGACATGGAGACCTGAAGGGCTGAGGCCCTGGAGAAAGGCCTTGGCTGGGCTGGGGGTGAGAAAGGAAACCAACTGAGCTGCACCTGGACCGGGCCCGAGAGCAGGGCCAGGCCCCCGTGAGCACCAGAGCTCAAAAGAAAAGGTGCAGCAGGTTTCAGTGAGCACTAAGCACTTCCAGACCGAGGAGCCAAGGGCCTTCAGGAGGGAACCGGCCCTGCCCAGCAGAGCCAGCTTTGTAACTCCTGGGGCTCCCTGGAGAAGCCCTGCCTGCAGCTCAGGGCACTTGCTGCAGGTTTGCAGCCCAGACACGCTGCAGGCAGCGCTGGGTGTCACAGAGCAGGTGGAACAAACCCGGTGTGGGGCCTGTGCATCACTCCAGCACCCTTCTGCTGGGCTGTGTTTCCCCCTGGAACCGGCCCCAGCTCCTCCTCGAGCCTCCCGGTGCTGCAGCCGTAACCGAAGTGGTTCTGGTGCCCATTTCCAACACTTCCCTGCTGCGTTTGGTGCTGCCTCCAGCCAACCCCACATCCTGCCAGTTCCTGTACCTGCTCTGAGACTCCTGAACCCTCCTCCTCGGGTGCACTTCGAGCACTTGGCCACCAAGCACGTTCCTGCCGGGAAGGCTTGAGGAGGGCAGGGATCTGGGTGCACAGCCAGCCCTCTGCTCAGGCTGGTGTTGGCTGCTGGGGGGTTGGCAGCACGTTGGGGGAGGCAGGGAGCACCCCCTCCCCATTTTAACATCCCTGGCAAGGAGAGGAAGCGCAGGGAAGGACAGACGGGCCCCTGCTCTGCTGTGCTCCCCATCTCCAGGGGCTGCTGGATCTTCACTGGATTGTAAAGCCACCAGCTGGCGTTGGCTTTGGGAGAAGCACCTGCTGCACACTCAGGTCACCCTGGAAGCCAGGAGCTGCTTTCACCCACTGCTGTGCACTGCCACCAGCTTCCTGCTGCTGCACCTGTGGACACCTGCCCCTTCTGTCTCCAGACACAACCACCAGCAGGATGACCATCCCCAGGACGG
>NW_009952891.1:271240-275681 GCF_000747805.2 Chaetura pelagica | reverse complement strand
ATGCTGTGGGCAGATCCCTGGAGGGACAGCAGGGAGCAGTCGAGGTGCTGAACCTCAGCTGGTGTGTCTGCAGCAAGAGGAAAGCCCCTCAGAGCCTGGTGGGAGCCAGTGGCAGGGAGGGCTGTACTGGTGGTGGCCGAAGAAGAGCAGAGAACCAAGTTGTTCAGATTTAAGCACCTTCTTCCCCTCCAGAACAGAGGGGGAAGGTCTCAGCCAGATGAAAAGTCCTGCACCAATCTCCAGTGTGTTGTTGCCTTAGAAATTCTTGTTTCTAGGAAGCTCTTCCTCATCCCCAGCCAAAGGGAGGCAAGGGCCTGGAAAAGCAGATCCCATCCAGTCTTCAGATTCGCTGAGTTTCCTGTCAGCAAAGGGGACTGAAGCCCCCCTGGCTGAGGGGGCTGCACACCAAGCCCAGCCCCTCCTCCTGTTTGGCTTTCAGCTTTGCACTTCCCTTCTCTCCCTGCTTAAACACCTGCTCTTCCCTCAAACAACTGCTCCACCAAACCAGATTATCAGCTCTAAATCCACCCCTGGCTCTGTGCTCTTGCCATCCTTCAGGTTGAACTTCCAAATATTCCAGGATCCGTTTCCCAGCAGGCTTTTTTATTCCACTCTTCCCCAGAAGAAGCCAAACGAGCCCAAGAGCCCACAAGCACCTCTGTGCTCCAAAGAGGACTCGGCTCAACCCGATCCGGAGGCCGCGCCAATGGTTTGAAAATAGATCCTACTTAAAGGAATTAGCAAGATTGAGTGGAGTGATCTTGGCCGTGGGTGGCAGGGCCTCGCTGATCCCAGCAGGCACCAGCCCAGGGGAACCATCCTCCAATCCAAGCAGTTTTACCAGCTTTTATTAGAAACACCAGCACATTTCAAGTTTCCTCTTTTTGATCACAAATATAGTATTTTTTTTCCTCTTTTTAAGTACACAGCATGAGACACAGCATCAGGGCTTTCCATCTTTTCTTTCTCTTTGTCTATTTTACAGCAATTTATCTTGGACAAGCTTTGGGTTCACTGACCTCAGCCCCAGCCCCAGATTTTGACATCTTGAATTGCTGAAGACAGTTCCGTGGGCAGATGAATCCAATGGTGGTGGAAAAGGTACAACAGTTCCAAGTTTGCAAGAAAAGGCTAAAGCAGAGACCCTCTACAGTTAAAAAGAACAAAGTGAGGGGGTAAAAATGGAAAGAAATCCTTTGCTCTTCTCCCCCCATCCTCTCCCAAACACTGTTCCAAATAAAAACATAAGGCTGGAGGAAGCACTGACCAAGCCAAGTGTGCCTGAAGCTCCCTGTGGGAGCAGCAGCTGCCAGGTGGGATACTGGGATACCAGGATACCTTGTTGGGATTTGCTGCCAATCCCATCTCAGTCGCAGAGAATGGAGAAGCCTCAAGGTCCAAGTGATGGGAGATTTAGGCTAGTCCTGGTTTTAGCTCACACCTATGCTGGGAAAAATCTCCCTGGGTTTTTTAACTCCAAGAAAGTAATTGATTGGGGAGGAGGAGGGGTAAGTATGCCAGGAACATGAGGGCATGGTGACAGGATATTAAAGGGAACATGGACATGATTTGTTATTTTTTATTCCACAGAAAACCCTCAAATCTAGACTCAGAGTTAACAGCAGAAAAATAGTGTTAAAGTCAATAGGTTCATATTTTACTGTAGACTAAATAAATTAGCCTAGAATTAACTCAATACTCTCTATTTTCCTTTCATTGGTGATCCTTCTCTAAATGAATGCAGTTTGTTTATGTTCTTTTGTTTGTTTTTTTAAAAAGCAACGACTCTTAATAATTTATTCCAGTTAACCCTTAGGGATGAACACCTGCAAATATTCCATGGATGGGAAAGAACCATTCCCATTGTCTCCTCTCCCCTTCCCCCCCCCCCAAAAAAAAAGGAAACAATCACTAAAGGGTGTTGGTAAAACAAGACATGCTACCTACAATGCTCCATGTTATCTTGCCACTCCTAGTGCTGCCTCTGGCTGCTCTGGGTAATGAGTGAATATCCATAAGCCATGTCTTACAAAGAACATGATCCAAAAAAAAAAGAAAGAAAGAAAGAAAAAATATATATAAATAAATAAAAACCTTAAAACATTCTTACATGGATTTTTTTTTTTAAAGAACAGAATACATGTTAAAAACTTCAGTAATTTATATCAATTTTTTAAAGCAATACTTTATATACAATGGAAAAAAAAAGGAAAAAAAAAAAAGACATGCATAGTCCAAATACAATGTTGAAAAACAGCATTTTTTTTTTTCCATAACAAAAAAAAAACCCAAACACTAAGTGTTAATACCATGTACATGAATTCAAGAAGGACCACCCTTTTTTGTCTGTTGCACACAGTTTATTTAACAATATGATATTATAAGAAATGAGTTTGTTTTTCTGTTGTGTTTTTTTTTCTGTTTTTGTTTTTTTTTTGTGTTTTTTTGTGGTTTTTTTTTTGTCTGTTTTTTTTTTTACCATTCTATACAGTGATTGAATCTCCTTGGATTTTTTCTTATTTATAGTAATTATAGAGCTTGCATGATTTACACTAGAATTGCTTTTCCTCATTTCAAGTTTCACACAGAAAGAAAGAAAGAAAAGAATGCTTCTTCTCTATTCAAATCAGCACGGCCTAAGAGTGATCATCCCTAGTTTTTCATCTAAAAAACCAGTTTTATCAGAGAAAACAAAGCAACAATTTCTACATCTGCAAGACAAGAGGATTTTGGCATTGGCCAAATGTGTGGTTTTTGTGTGCAAGAGTCAATTCCTATCTTTCCAGGGGTAATACTTCAAAACTCCTGCAGAGTTCACCATGGAAAAAAAAACCAACAAAACAAACCCCCCTCCCCCCTCCCCCAAAATAATCTTCCCACAACGTGTCAAAGTTACTGGGATACATTATAATGTTGCATTATTTCAGGAAACAGTTTCTGAATATTATTATTTGTGTTTTTTTTTCTTTTTTGTCTTCTTTGAAACGCAAACGGTTTAAAAGTCTTGAAAATACAAATAAAAAAGATGAATATCATGAGCTTGGTTTGTTTTTCTCCCCCCCAGTTTAAAAAAAAAAAAAGGTATGAGCCAACAGCAACAAAAAAAATGAAACCCCCCCAAAAAACCAACCAAACAACCAAAACAACCCACAAAAGAGACCAGATATTTTAACCGCCTGGCTTTAACAAAAAAATATATTCTTTGTAAATTTTTTTGTTTTTGTTTTTTTTTTGTGTGTGTTTTTTTGTCTTTCTTTTTATTTTTTAAACAGCAATTCATTCTTCCATGTGTAGGAAGCAGCAGTTCCATCCAGGATTCAAAACAACCCAGATGTCTGAGTTTTCAGTACAAAATGTCCAAGAACACGAAAGGAAAAAACAAAAATAATAAACCAACCAACAAAACCAACCAACAACAAAAAAACCCCAAAAGAAAAAATAAAAATAAAAACAAAACAAAACAAAAACCAAAAAGTGATGCTCCCATAATTGCTACAAACCCTCCACAAATTTCTCTAACGTGTCCCCGGTGGTGTCACCGACCAGAGACAATTCGTTAGACAATGCGCTCCTGTTGGGGGTGTTTAGTTGTGGAAGCATTGCACTCTGTTCTGGGTTGCCCAAGTGTCCCTGATCCATGGAACTAGCCATAGTGACTGCGAGTCCTGGGTGAGGGGAACCAGTCTGGGGAGAGACGTGGTGAGGCGAGGGTTGGGGTTGTATCCTGGGCGACGGGCTGGAATGTGGCGGCTGGGACTGGGGACGGGGCGACTGAACAGGTGCGGGGGACCGCACCTGGTTGCTGAGGGAGGTGGTGATCTGCTGGCCGGGGAGATGAGACGCCTGCGGTTGTCCTGAGAGCATGTGCTGCTGTGGGCTCATGGGGTTGGGCTGCCCAGGGGACCCTATCTGCTGCTTCATCTGCTGCTGCTGCAGGATGCGCTGCTGCAGGGCTTGCTGGATGTTGGGAGCGCCGTCCGCGCCCATGCCGGGCTGGCCCATCTGGTTCAACTGTCCCATCTGAGCCATCTGTCCCATGGACCCCCCCTGTATCGAGATGTGCTGCTGCATCCGCTGCTGCTGCATGGCTTGAGGGTAACCCCCGGGTCCTTGAGGCTGCTGGAACTGGTTGTGTCCTGCCATCCCTCCTGCCATGCCAGCCCCTCCCTGCTGCTGCTGCTGCTGCCGGTCTGCTGCAGCAGTGGCCGCCTCAGGATCTCTCGGTACTGCGGGCTCATGTTGGCCATGCTGGGGTTGTGGCCGGGGTTCATGATGTTGATCGCTTGCCCCTGGGGATTCATAGCTCCCATCCCTTGCTGCTGGGGAGGAACGCTGGCTCTCTGCACTCCTGCTTGCATGGCGTTCATGTTCTGCAGTCCTGCCTGGGCGTGCATGCCCGGCTGTTGCATGCCGGTCTGCGGCTGCTGCATCCCAGGCTGGG
>NW_009952891.1:261200-270723 GCF_000747805.2 Chaetura pelagica | reverse complement strand
CCGGGGCCGAGCCGCTTCCACGGCGGCCGGCGGGGGCTGCGCCGGAGGCGGGGGCGCAGAAACCGGGTTGGCAGGTTTTCCCGTCGACACGGTGGTGGGGGGCTGAGTTCTGGACACAGTGGGAAAGCCAGCCGGTGACATACTTACAGGGGAAGGCTGGGGCTGGGGAGGAGGCTGCGGCGTTTGCGGTGTACTTGGCTGCTGCGTGGGGGTACCAGGCGTTGCTGAGGTAGGAGAAGGCAAACTTTGCTGAGGCACGTTTCTGGTGTTCATGGTGGCCATCCTTCTGCGCATGAGCTGAGCCTGCTGCAGGCGGTGCTGGATCTGCTGCTGGCGGAGCTTGTGTTTGATGTTGATACAGAATGGCACGGGGCATTTGTTCTCTTGGCAGTGTTTGGCGTGGTAGCAGCAGAGGGCGATGAGCTGCTTGCAGACCGGACAGCCACCGTTGGTCTTGCGCTTGCAGCCCTTGGTGTGCTGGACAACCCGTTTCATCTTCTGGCAGGATGGCAGGGAACAGTTTGCGTTGCGGCACTGGCAGGCGTGGACCAGGGACTGGATGCAGCGCTGGATGCTCAGTCGTCGCGACTCCTGGGGGCTCTTGGACTGCTGCTCTCCTTGGCTGTTGCTCTCGTCATCCAGACCCAGGCCCCACTTAACCATCTTGTGGTCGTGGCTCTTAGTGTTGTAGCAGTTAATGCAGAGGTCGTAGTCCTGAAAGCAAAGAGAAGCCAGAGGTCAGGAAGAGCAGTGCTAGGTGACCAGCAGGAGCCTGCTGTGGAAGCACCTTTTGGGGTCTCAGCAGGTACCAACACATGGAACAAGAGCAGGACAACAGCCACGTGCTATGAGGAGCCACCACTTGAATTCCATGGAGGGCAGGGGGACTCTGGGGTGCTGGGCAGCTCATTGAAGCTGCTGCCCTGCAATCATAAATCTTGGGCAAACAACATGAGCAGGGGCTGCAACTGTGCCTTTATTACATGAAAAAGTCTTGTAGGATTTGGGTTTTTTTCATTTTTCCCTTTTGACGAGAGCAGCTGTTTACTGTTCTGTGATGTCTCCTGAGGCACCTGCACACAGAGAGGGCCAAAACCTCCAACTAGTAAGAGAAGCCTCGAAACCAGGGCTTGGCTCTCCATCTGGCTCTTCTTAGTGTAATTACTGGCTAATATTTGCCACCCTGAAAGTTTTTAAATCTCTATTTTAGCTCTATTTTTTAAATCTCTAAACCAACCCTCAAATCAAGTGTGAACTTCACACTGATCTGAAGCCACATTTTCATTGCCCTGTCCCTTTGTGCTGGAGGAAGGACACCCCCTGTCACAAAAGTACCCAGCAGAAAGGCCATAACTCCTTCCACCACTCAATTCCCTTTGTGTGTACGATCCATTTCCTACAGTCTTGCCTCAAGACTGTTCAATGCTTCTCTCAGAGGGATTAATTAAGGCTCTTCCACCACAAATGTGGAACTAACTTGCAGTGTCAAAAGGAGGCTGCCCTTATTAAAAATCTTCTTTGGTTCTGCTACAGCCAGAGGTCACCACAAGCTCCCTTAGAGGTTACCATCGACTTGAGTCCAGCCAGGTAAATCCATGCAGGGTTGCTCTCTAACACAGTTCATGGGAAGGGATCTGTGCTTTATAGGACTAGTCATTAAAAGCATCAAGGCAGGTTAGGCAGCAATTACCACGGCTGATGTGAAGGGCAGGTAACACTAATGCTGGGCTGAGGGAACCAGGCTGAAGGGCCCAGCAGGCTCCTCACCCAGCCTGGCTGTGCTTCATGCAGCACCAAGTGCCACATATAAAGTGGAACAACAACTACCTGCAGGAAAGCATGACAGCTTCTCTCCTGGACATCATTTGATGTGGATTACCTGGTGCCCTGGCGATCCAGACCAGTCTGGCAGTCACACCCTGCCATCCAGTACCACTGCACTCGGCACTGGTGAGGCTGCACCTTGAGTACTGTGCTCAGATCTGGGCCACTCATGACAGAAAGGACATTGAGGTGTTGGAGTGTGTCCAGAGAGGGGCAATGGAGCTGGGGAAGGGTCTGAAGCACAAGTCTTATCAGAAGCAGCTGAGAGACTTGGGATTGTTCAGCCTGGAGAAAAGGAGGCCAAGGAGAGACCTCTTTACTCTCCAGAACTGCCTGCAAGGAGGCTGTAAAGAGGTGAGGATCGGGCTGTGCAGTGAAGTTACAAGTGACAGGACAAGAGGGAATGGCCTTAAGTTGCACCAGGGGAGCTTTAGGTTGGATGTTGGGAAGAATTTCTTCACTGAAAGGTTTGTCAGGCATTGGAACAGGCTGCCCGGGGCAGTGGTGGGGTCACCATCCGTGGAGGGATTTGAGTTGTTCAGATGTAAGTACTTTGGGATAGGATTTAGTTAAGGACTTGTCAGTGTTGGGCTGATGGTTGGGACTTGATGACCTTGAAGGTCTTTTCCAACCAAGGTAATTCTGTGATTCTTTGATATTAAGTTATAAAACTAACACAGAGGAGCCATAGTGGAATAAATGTCACAGCAGCAGCCATTCCTGAGTACTGGCTTCTGCCATGTTGGGAAACTAAAGGCACTTACCCTAGAAGAGGCACCCCACTGTGGTAGTCACCTTCCCTTAAGGCTCAGCAGCCCTTTTACCAGGATAAACTCAATTTGGAGGAACTTTGGGCCACCCACACAAAAATAAACCAAGCTTGGCTGTAGGGCTAGAGAGAGAAGTATCTGGTGATGCAGACCCACCTCACAGACAGTGCAATGCCACCTTGTTTCCACATGATGTTTGCACTCATTGCATGTGTAGACAAAGCGGTCCTGCCCTTGGGTGTGCAGCTCCACCAACATGCAGAGCGTGGACCACTTGGAGCGGCGCAGTGAGGAGAACTCCCAGTGCTTGTCTCTGGCCAAGGTCAGGAAGGCATCTCTCCCATCCATCAAATCACAGCTCAGCAAAGGATCCGGGTCCACAATGGGATGCAGGGTGTTAATGACAGGCCCGGCGTGTAAATGAATCACAAAAAAGACCTGCAGATAAATTGGAGGGGTTGGGGGGAAAGAAATCAAATTGATGAGGTTAGATGATCTTGCAGGAGAAAAAGTCATCTTTTGGGCTCCCCAGTTCAAGAGGGAAAGGGAGATGATGGAGAGAGTCCAAGGGAGGCTACAAGGATGATGAAGGGACTGGAACTTCTGTCATATGAGGAAAGGCTGAGAAACCTGGGGCTGTTCAGTCTGGAGGAGAGAAGGCTGGGAGGGGATCTTATTAATGTCTGTAATGTCTGCAGGTGGGTGTCAGGTATGGGCCAGTCTCTGTTCAGTGGTGCCTGTGACAGGATGAGGGGAAACAGCACCAAGTGACAACACAGGAAGTTCCACCTCAACATGAGGAGAAACTTCTTTGCTGTGAGGGTGACAGAGCCCTGGGACAGGCTGCCCAGGGCGGGGGTGGAGTCTCCTTCTCTGGAGGCTTCCAAGACCCATCTGGACACATTCCTGTGTGACCTGCCCTGGGTGTTCCTGCTGCAGCAGGGGGGTTGGACTCAATGATCTTCAGAGGTCCCTTCCAACCCTTCTGTCACAGTAATGGCATGCTGCAAATGTTATCTCATTAACTTAGTTTAAGCTCATCTCTTCCACCATGCTGTTGCACATCAGAAAAAGCTCTAGTGCAATCACAAGCTTTACTCCTTCCAACTTTTCATCAGTTCTGACTATCATCCCAGGGCCTGGATTTACACGAACAGGCTCTTGTCTCTACACAGCATGTTTTGACAGTACCTCTTTATGCTTCTCCATGGTGGCATAGAGCTTCTGAGACAGGTCGTTGGACACATTTGGCATGCTGGGTTTCTTCTTGTTAGCTCTGCTGATGCTACTCTTATTCTTGTTGGTTTTTTTGTTGTTCTTTTTCTTGGCATTTTTGCTGTCTCCCTGGCTTCCCTGCAGGAAACGTACAGGAAAGATGTTACACTTTATTGAGCTCTCTCCCATTCACTGGAGCTGGAAGTTAAAAAACACTTCTGCTGTCAATAACAGAACTTGGTTCCAATGCCTGCAAATCAGCCATACTGTGTTAAATATATCCCATCTTCCAGGAAAAATCAAAAGCCAACCTGGCAGGCAAACAAATTCAAACACTGTTTAAAAATATATTTTTAAAATATGCAGATACATTAAATAAATCCTGACACTGATTTTTTCCCCCCTGTACTTCAGCTTCCACTGCTTGCTTTACAAGACCTTATAGATACTTGATGACAAGATGAGTTACAAATAAAATGGACTTAAAAAAAATTCCAAAGTGCAGCATTTTGCTTCGCTGTGCATCTGGGGATTCTCATCCTTGCTGGAGCTTTGATCTAAGGGTTTGTTTGTTTGTTTTTACTGAACAAATTCAGGGCTAGTACACAAATATGAACCTGAAGGATTTGAAACTAACAAAATCTATATTATTGTCCAACCTGAAGACATGTTGCTGCACATTCAACTCCAAAAATATCCCCAAACCTTCATTTGTGCCTAAGTTACACCAACACAAACCTCAGTGACCATATACTGAACACTAGATGCAAGTCAAGAGAGTAAAAAATAGCAGCTGATGGTATTTAGATGACCTGTGAAAACAGAAATGAGTTTTAGACTTCTCATGTCCTTCAAAAATAAACCCCAAAGTCCCCAGCAGGGAGCTCACCACTCAGAATAAAACCACTTCTCTAACTGCTAGAACTTTGGTTATCATAATATTATCAAGAAGTTACTGAAATATTCTGATATATATACACACACAGAGAGAAAAGTGTCATGAACACTATGTACAAGCAAACTGGGGATTTATCCACAGGTAAATTTCTTAAAAGAAAATAAAAATACTCCAACTGAAGAAGGCAACTCTACACAGTGTTGCCATCCTTCCATTCCATTAATGAGGCTCAGACAGAATTTTCCTACCCAATCTTGGGTTATCTGTAATTCATTTTATTGATTTTTTGATCAAACCTGTTTGGAAATGACACTTGTACTATTTAATGGGAAACCAGGCAGAGGTCTAAGTGATTGAAAGGTATTAAGAAATGGACTATGTTCCCATCTTGACTCCTTTCCCCCACATTTTCTACCCCCAGGCATGTCCTTCACTTAACCATTCTAGAGCATCAACACAGATTTTAGAACTTAACACACCAAAAGGAGGAAAAAGCTGAAACTCAGCTGACAGTGAAACTCCAAATTATCTTTCTACTCCACCTCTAACAAGTTTCTACATGGTCAATTGTACAAAGCTATTTCAACAGGTTTTAGGAAGCTGTAAGACTGTTTCTGTACCACCTCATTTTGATAGCATGTAACGGGTTTGCCAGAGATGCTGTTGCTTGGTGAGCCTTGACCCTGCAAAACCTTCTTCAAGAACTTCTGAATATTTACCACCTCTTTACACTCTCTTCTAAAGAATACCTGCAGCACATACTCACTTACAGGAAGCTCTCCTTGCATATAAACAAAGTTGAGGACTAAGAAATTAAGAAGAGACAGACCATTCTGTAACATCTCAATACAAATTGTAAAGATTCTTCAAGTGCTTCTACTTGTGAAGACACCCACTGTTGGGCAGAGCTTCCTCCATAGTGACACAAGTTCTAGTGACTGCACTGGAGAAGTTCTCAAGCTTTTAATTTCACTCCTTTTTCTCAGCTGAGTGGCAGACACCAGAACATTGTGGCTTTTTGTTGAATTCTTGGGTGATTTGTTCAGCAACCTGGATGCAGATTTTGTTCCCACTACCCCGAGCAGCATCAATGGCATCAGGAGGGACTGTAGGGATGTTACCAGCTGAGGCTGCATGTCCTCACTTCAGGCAGAGAGCCTTTGTGATTTCACAGTTAGATGTTCTGGACTTTTTAAAACACCTCTTTTCTCCTCTTAGATGTTGAGGCTACCCTGGTGTTTTCTCTGAAGGGGCATGCTATGATTTACTGAAGGTGATACTGTTGGCAAAGAGGATTACAACTGAAATTCCAAGCCTTGTCTTTCAGAAATGTTTGTTGAAATATTTCAATACTGAAAAGTTGCATTCAGAAGGTGAAAACTATTAACTTTATGGTTCCATAAAAACCCACAGCAACAAATTATATGAGGAAGCTATATTATGAAGGAGCTGTTAAGGTTTAACAGAAGGAACTTTCTGACATCATGAACTTGATGGATTAAGGTTCTATCACTCCACAACCACATATTATGCAAATGGGCCATGGCATCCAAGCTGAATTCAGTCCCTCCTCAGCTAAAGTTTTGGGTTCCACCTCAACCTGTTAAACTTCACATTTTCTTACTCTATTTCAAAGCACCTTGCTGCAAATCACAAGTGAAAGGGACAGCACCTAAGTGCTGAGACCATTTGGATACACATGCAATCAAGACAGAAATTAAATGTAATAATTAAATTCTGACCAGGACCCTAAGAAAAGAAATTATTTTTTTGAATATACAATGAGAAAATGCTGGTGAAGGAACAGCAGCATCAGGACCAACGTTTCACACCAATGCAAAGCTTGCAATAAATCCTTCTACATTTCAGCCCCCTACAGTGGCAAACAATAACAAGTACCTGTGCTTAAATAACAGCAACATTTAAGTCAGCTTGGAAAAATACAGCATCTTTCAAAATGCAAACACTGAAGGTGATTTGCAAAGGTGTGAACCAGAAGCTCAGCAAAATGACTGCAAGTGTAGCAGGCATGATGCCATCCAAAAGTAGCTTAACACATTTCTCAGAGAACAGAGATGCTGAACTGACGTAACTGACTTCTGATTCTGCTACAGAAAAAAAAAAAAGCCACCAGTATATTTGTTACCCAAGAAAACCAGAAATGCAGTTAGAGGGAGCCCTAATTTGATATCTGATGTCAGTGACCTTTTCTGGTTTACTGGATCTGAACTCTCTAATTTATTAAAGTGTTAATTGTCAGCTTTGTGAACCAGGAGCAGTTAACTCACCTCTGTTGTTTCACTAGCTGCAGTGCTTTCTTCCTTTTTCCTCTCCTCCTCCTCCTGCTCCAACTCCTTGATGCTTTCTTCCAGCACATTGGGCCAGAAATCACCTTCAAAGTAAGGCAGCTCCTTGGCACTCGTCAGCCTGTCCTCAGTTGCTTGTTTGAAGATGTCCTGTTAAGTGCATCACACAATACCAAGGATCAATAACTGCAGCCCACTTGGGCTGCAGGGCCAGAGATGGGATCCAGGGCTGCCCTGACCAGCTGTGCCTCCCTTACACCATGGCCCACTCCTGGCAGGCCTCCTTTTCTGGGTGCAGCTCAAAAACTAGCCTGGCAATACTGATAACAACCGACTCCCTGGTTCATCTTAGCAAGACAGCTGCTGAGGCTCTCCTGAACCCCCTTGTGCAATTGGTTCATGCTCCTGAAATGATGGGAGAGACCAAGATATCCCTGGAAACCATAACAAACCCTCTCTGGTAACTTAGCCAACAAAGCAGACACCACATTTTTCCTGCACTGCTCCTGGACATGGGCAGGAACTGTTCTAGTGACAGCACCTGTGTCCCCATCCAGTCCTTTTTCTTACAAAAGTGAAAGTGCAACAGCACTTTAGTGCTGGGCTGGGCAGAGTATGTGCAATAAGCCTGATAACTGCAGGAAGAATCCTGCACACACCCACCAACTACTGCACAGGTATAATAAAGCCTTGATGTGGAAAGGGAACTCTGGGCAGCCTGTGTCCTTCACTGCTGGTGAAGCTTGTGTGGCCAAAAAGGACCACTGAGAAGATTCTAAGAAGTAACAGGTATTTTAAACAGCTGTGCTGGAGGGGCTTTGAAGTGCCAATTTTCTTCTTTGGACTAACTTTATGACCACTTTATTAGGAGAGACAGATATTTCTAGCTCTTTGCTAGGCAGGATCAGATGACAAGGCTGCTCTAGGCTGTTCTGTTCCACACATTCAATAACTGTCACTTGCAATCAAAACAGCAAATCTTTCCAGCACTGTTACTACCATTAAGAAATTCTTGTAAATGTTAGTATGTCAGGAGTGGCAAATGCTACCTTTGCCATCTTTAATTGCTGCCTTGGGTGCACCTGTGATATTCTCCAATGATGAAAATAATCCTTTTTCCATTCAAGTGGAGAAGCTGTTTTATAAGCAGTTTCTTTCATTTCACACTAAGGGAGTCCAATATTTCACCTGATCCTCCAGAATGACCAGAAGCAACGAAATTCTATAAACCTGAACATCCTTCCTTGTCTAGAAAATTATAGAGAAAGATAAATACAGGAAGGCACACTCCTCTTCATGCAGAAACTGAACGTAAGGAATTTTCAGTCTGAAAGGCAGAAACTTGACAAGAATCTAAGAAAATGAAGACACTGGCTGAGAATAAAAACCCTTGTACAACACTACTACAGTTGCATGTCTTAATATGTGCTACCTTCAAATAAAAAGCTCATGAAATTAATTCAGAAAGTTAAGAGTAACAAACCTTGTAGTCATGAATGATTCTCTCAGCAAATGCTTTGTCCAGCATCTTCTTATACCATTCTTGCAAACGTTTGGGTTTGGGTATTTTCTGATCAGGTGGATGGCAATGAAAAATATAATCATCTCCTTCACTTGGGGGGCAGGCCCAGATGTGTCCTGTCACATACCTGCATTTCATACACAGGAAAAAAAAATATAATCTTAAACATTTTTACTACCATCTTAAAATAAACTAAGATACAAATTCAGATCTCTTCCTCCTCCTTTTCCTTTTTTTTTTCCTTTGTAACAAAGATGCTGAGGCAATAATCTCTGTTTATGTAAGAGATGAGAAAAGGATATAATAATGAAGCTTAAACATCATAGGAACCTCTGATAAAAATCACAGAATGCCAGGTTGGAAGGGATCTCAAAGATCATCTGGTCCAACCTTATAAAGCATGATATGCTGTCATTTTAAGAATCCTAACAGCAGCAAAAACCCCTTAGTGATAAAATCCAAATTCCTCTCTCTGCTTGATGTGTTCTACATATCTCAAAAAGGGCAGAAGAGCTGTCCCAGGTGAGAAGCTATTTGGCATCCTGGAGAAAAAAGAAATGCTAAGATTTATTTTTTTTCTTCTCCTTTGCAAAGATCTCACTTACCCAAGTTTCTTCACATACTCCAGGTATCCAATGAGGATTTCATGATAAACTGCAGTTCGGAGACAGCGGGGGCGGAAGAAGTGGATACTATCTAGGTAGGATATGTACACACGCCTATGGGAGTGAGAGAGGAATGAGAAAACCATGTCTGGCTGAACATCTGTTGATTCAGAACTGACTTCTATACTAGATACATACACAGCCATACTCAAAAGAAAATTAATTATGACATGACTGCATATTGAAGCATCTTCACGCAGGGTAAACAGTCCTCGACAGCAAAAGATGGGCAGAGTGTTTTTGTTAGACAGCAAGAATATACTGGGAGAGACAAAATTAAATACAGGATGCAAAAAACCTAATGTTTTGGTGGTGGTTTTCCC
>NW_009952891.1:249867-261151 GCF_000747805.2 Chaetura pelagica | reverse complement strand
ATAAGAGTGAAGAGTTCAGTGAATGCAGCAGGACGTGCTGGAACAGAAATGCGAGGGTACCTGGTGTTTGGAGGGGGGCAATCTGAGCCATATTCCTGGACATGCATCCCAAAGAAGCACACATCTACTCCATCTATCTCCTCAAAGGCAAACAGAGCTTTGGTACGGTAAGGGAAAGATTCTGACATCTCACCAGAATCCACAAATCTGAAGGAAAGGGTGGTAGGAGGGGAAAAAAAAAACAACAACAAAAAGCCAATGATTAAACCAGCAGAATGAGGAAATTCCTTTCAACCTTGTTTTTAACTCATTAGAAACATTTCTGCTGAAGTTAAACAGGGTCAGATCAGAGCAGGGAAATCTGTTACAGTAGAACTCATGGAGAGACAGTTCCCATGCACTTCCCATATGACTGAACAGGGCAGCTCTGAGTAGAGGAGCATCCTGAGGAACCACAGGCCCTTAAATAGGTTGCAGAGCAGAAACCTGACGCGTTATGATGAAGTGATGTCCCCAAACCACTCTCCTTACGAAGTAAAGCCAAAATACTTACAAAATAAAGATTTAAAGCTTTTCATTTATGATGAAGGAAATGAAAAGTCACTTCTGAAAGCTAAAGCATTTCTAAAAACACAACAAAATGAAGGAACAGGAAGGAAAAGAATCTCAGCAACTATTCCAAACTCAACTATCAATTCTGTCACGCTAACCACAATGTGGTCAGACTCTCTCTCAAGATGTAGTAATAAGTAGTCAAAATACTATGATCACCTTCTCTGAGCTCCTTCACAGCACTCTGATTTTTTTTTTTAACCTTTCATAATCTTACTCATGCCTCAATTTCAAAAACATGCAAAGGGATTAATGTGAAAAATCAGCAGAGTTTGCAACATTTATGCAGGGAAACTCCAAAAGAATAGTAAGACAAAACATTTCTTGTAATGAAAGGAACAAACCTGGATTTCATTCCTGGTTTAACTTCTACTGTCTTATCTGAACTTGCTACTACTCTGACAAAGACCTCTCCAGCTTCAGGATGGTTCTGTCGCCGTAAAAATTTGTTTACTCTGTCTTCCAAATGGTTTCCTAAACGTGTGGTCTGCAGCCCTAGAAAGGAAGGGAGAGAAGATGACAATGGAAATGTTAGTACTGGAGAAATCACTATGATGTTCCCATGCTTGTGAGGTCCTTCAGCTTAGTGCTCTGCACAGAACAAGCTTTTTCCCCCCCTTCGTTTTAACTCCCTACGAAAATTTGATGATTCTGTTTATACAGCCAAAATTAACACAGCAAAACCATCCACGTTTTCACCCAAGCCTTAAGTGTTCACATCCTAATATGGAAGTTAAAACCACCACAGTAGGAAAATTACTTATGAAGTGACCTAACAAAGGCAGCTTTACACAGCATTTTGAAATTCGCAGGCTTATTATATGAACCTTGCAAATGTTTTCTCCTCACAAAACCACTATCTGGCTTCTGGACAGAGATTACATCACTTTATAGATCTGGCTCAATGCCACACCTTTTCAAGCAAAGCAAAGCAAAGCAAATCAACAGAAATGAAAAGCCTTTTAACTTCAGTGGAGATTTCATTGCTTTTTCTTTTCAAGAGAGCTTTTAGATTGAACAGTTACAGTAATCTGCACATAAAGCTTAAATAGTTCTTCCACGGTGATAGAGGTCTTGAAAAGTTCAAGTCCACCTATTGTCCAGAGCTCCTCTCTTGCTCTTGACATGTACAATTAGCTTTTGTGGAAACAGCTGTTTCTCAAGTATTACAGGATGTGGTGTTCAAATAAATCCACAACAAACGACAGAAATTAAAACGAAGACTTTGGTTTAAATTAAGAAAACAGAAGTAGTTCACTGGTTTGACTTGAAGATTTATGACTATTTCTCTTATCTTGCTGTACTTATTTTACCAGCTGGTATTTCTACTTTTTTTTTATGGTCAACTTGCTATATTTTCCAATGCAGAATACTCCAAAGCAATCTACAGACATTCTTTTTACCAAAATGCATTTAATTTTCTGCTCTCCATTGCTTCCTTTTTCAGCTGGCTACTGACACAAGGCTGGTGGCTCTTCTTCCTGATTCCTGATCTTGCACACAAAATGCTGCAGTGAAATATCTAGGCTCAAAATGGTTTTATCCACCAATACTGAGGAAAAAAGCCACATATGCTCAACGCAAAGTCTCACTTCCTAAGGAATTTATATACTTAACGTTTTACTTTACAATAAATGTATAGAAATTGTCAAACTCAGCAACCTTGTTTTACATCTTGTAGCCTGGTCCCTTGTCCAGTGAGATTTTGTGGCTATAACCAGCACAACACAGTCTAAACATCAGTTACCCAGGTGGCAGTAATTACATTTAAAGACAGGTTAAAGTAAAAAATCACAAAATCCTATCACCAATTCCAAAACACTGGCCTTTCCCAGTGTTTCCCAGCCTGACACAATATATTGGGCTCTCCCTAGAGAATAGGAGGTGGGTGATTTGAAAAGAAATTCAAAGAAATGTCAAGAAAAGTCACAAATCATTTCTGAAGATCTTATTGTTTCGTTGATTCCTCTGAAGACAAACAGAAAAGAAGAAATGGCTCAATTTCAGCTAATGAGTTGGCACATTTTTAGAAAGCCATTTTAGTGAACTGCTGTCTTGCCTTTTCATTTTATCATCTTTCCAATGCTAAGCAACCAAAGGATATCTGCTTCCTTCCTTATGCTGCAATGCATAAAGCTTTGAGAAACAAACAAACACACACTACCAGATAAGAAGACAAAAGAAACAGGCAGCATTAAAGTCACGTGCACTGTAAGGAAAGAATCTAAAAGCTGCATATTTCGATCTATTAGAATGGGAAAATTCTTTTAGAAAACAACCTGATTTTGGTTCTTGGACACTTAAATAGATGTACTTCCAGTAAGAGTTCAGGTCTCAATGAAAACTTCAGTGTCAACTTGAAAAAAGGCATCTAAACTGGTTAAGGCCACAAAAGGCTTTCAGGCTGCTTGAGGACAGAGGTTTTACTGCAGCAGCAGTGGCCAGACACGTGTTACTGGATGAGGAATGAGGCAGATAGGAAGAAAGTCAGACTTCTGGCTTGCTCTGACTTTTGTCAGGAAACCCCTTTCAGTGAGTTATTTGTCAGGATGTCTTTGGTCTTTGAACATCTCTGCATCAGCTGCTGGTTAAGTAGTATTTGCAGATTTTCTTAGTGAGAAAAATACTTCCAAAGTTGGGCATTTCCCAGCATCATGCAGGTCTACACTGGTTTTTGGGTTCTATTTGGTATGCTGTCAGTCGGTTTACCTCTGTTGTGGGTAAGATAGCTAATTTTACTCAATATACATTGGCAATATGGATGTCGCCGTAAGAGCTAAGCAAGAGGTTGTAGCTGAGGGACTTGCTCTCTTTACTACCAGCAGTTGGGCCAGTTTGCTTCAGAAAGCATGGAAATACTGATGAGTAAAGGTTCTTATGGGAAGGGAGGTGGAGAGGAAACATGTTAATCTTTCAAACCTTCATTGCTCATGTTTGGTTATAGGTCAAGTAGGAAGATCAAGGTTTATGACAACGAGAGCAGGTTTTTCTTCCCTGTGCTTGTGTTTCCACTAGAGCAACTGTTGAAGAAAATTGATGGCAAGAGCTGAGCCCACCAGTGGACTCAAAACATCACAGGAAAAAAACAAGCAAGATAGGCAAACAGCAGGGAAAAGAGAAAGAAAAGTTAATCAATGGAAAGGAAAAAAAGCACCCTGTCCAGATCCCCAAAGAATAGAATGGTTACCCTGAACTAAATGGCTGGTTACTGAAGCCTGAAGCAGTAACACAGAACAACTGCAGCAAGGAATCACATACATATTTCAGCTAATTTACATCAATATAGGCTGTAAAGTCAGCAGGTAGGAGAAGAGACATCTACTTAAAATGGTTATCTAAACCCACTTCTTTATTTAATCATTTTACTAATGTTCCCTTACAATCTTAATCTATCTTTAATGAGACTAATTTTCAACTTTTTAACAACACTATCTGGCATGTGTCAGGTTACTCCAGAGACCATTTTGATTATTGAAACCTAATGTCTCACACAGCATTATCATCTCCAAATCATCCCCTTCCAACTCTGTGGTTATGAAACCAACCAGACATGAAGTTATCAAGAACTTGCATTTAATGCTTAACCACCTCTTTATTGCAATCTGGAAGATTGAGGCTTGCAAAGTCACAGTATGACAAGGTAATGCCCAGAACTTCCAAAGACCAGAGAAGAACAAGGGAGAAACCAAGTGTACCTACAAGCCCTAGTTATTCCAGTGTCTCAGTCACCCTCTTGGTTTCTACACTCACTTTATTTCTCCACTCTATTTCACTGACACTGCATTACTCTTCACCCCCTTAAAAACGTATGAATAAAAGTGACCAAATTATGTTCTCTGCAGTTAGATGCCTGCAAAAAATGTCTGTGTAAGGACTGCTGAGCAGACTGGGACAACTTGACCTGGCAGCTTTTGGCACTCCTTTTCGTGCACATTTCAACAAGATGATGACCATGGTTACTTCCAAGAACATCTTGGAAGCACAAGTGCTTACACATCCCAGTGGACAGTTCTTACACCAGAGTTCACTCTAGAAGCAAGAAAAGCTTTTGAAATACAGAAGTACTTGGCACGACCAGAGTACAGCTGAAATAACAGAATCATGGAATGGTTTGGGTTGGAAGAGATCTTAAGGGTCATCCAGTTCCAACCCCCTGCATGGGCAGGGACACTTCCCACCAGCCCAGGCTGCTCCGAGACCCCTCCAACCTGCCCTTCGACACTGTCAGGGATGGGGCAGCCACAGCTTCCCTGGGCAACCTGGGCAGGCTCTCACCACCCTCACAGTGAAAAAATTCTTCCTAATACCTAACCTAATCTCCCCTCTTTCAGTTAAAAAACATTCCCCCTTGAACTGTCACTGTCCTCTCTGGTGAAAAGCCCCTCCCCAGCTTTCCTGGAGCCCCTTCAGGCCCTGGAAGGTGCTCTAAGGTCTCCCTGGAGCCTTCTCTTCTCCAGGCTGAACACTCCAACTCTCCCAGCCTGTCTCCAGAGCAGAGCTGCTCCAGCCTCTGATCATCTCCATGGCCCTTCTCTGGACCCTTTCCAACAGCTACATGTCCGTCTTATGTTGGGGGCTCCAGAGCTGGACACAGTATCCCAGTACATGCAGCATAACTTCTTACTATATATTATTGGAAGGGCCCAGGTGAGTTATTTACTTCCGTTTCAATCCTACATGGAAACATGTCTAAATACAGCCAGTAAAGTGCTTGCAGCCATATTTTAGAACAGTTTCTCCTGTTCTATTCCCCCCTTGTTAAAAAAAAAATAAATCTGAGAAAAATAAGGACATAGATGCCCAGTACCTCAAGCAGCATTAAACTGATCACAAAGACATCCAGAGAAGGTCTTTAAAATTATTAAAACTCTGACAGCTACCAAAGCCTTGGGCTACAATGATCCCTGTTTTGCAAATGCTTCTGTGCTGTCCATGATAAAACCAGAAAGTCTCAATCAAAAAGCTATTAGGGGTGGCAGGGAGAAGATGAACATTGATGATAGAAACATCCAACTCACTTTTAGCACTGAACTTGTTTTCTTTGCGCGTTCTACCAGTTTTCTTCAGACAATTGTCACAAACAAACCTACAGAGGAAAAAAAAAAATTGCCAAAAACTTAGCATAAACCTCACTATTGGCTGCCTTCAGCCCCATGTTTGAACCTGTACTTTAGATATTGGAGTGCAATAGATTTTTCTCTGGGTTTGAATAGCTTGTATTTCTCCATTTTTGAAGGACTTAAGGCCTTTATGAGCTGGTTTAATTCTGCCAAACCATTACATCTGCATTTGTTTTTGGTAGTGTGCAAATCTACCTCCAACCACCTTCCATTGTTTAGTATTTAGAAAGAAACCATAGAAATCTGGGTACATGAACAAGTTGGTTTCATGCACATTTTCATCTGAATAAAATGAGACCCCAAACACCAAAATAAAAGGATTTTATTTAGAAAGGCTCTGTCCTTTTGTACTCAGTTCAAAGAGGCAGTGACTGCATATTCAAGAGCAAAGGCAGAAAGTCTTAATTATCCAAACTACACTGGGCTTTTTGTACAAGGGGTAAAGAAACTAACAAACATCTTACCCTGAAGGCCAAATAATATCATAATGTAATACACAAATCTGGTGCATCTTCCGACCACACTCTTTGCAGTCAACAAACCTGAGAAGATAAAACAGCCAATTACTTTTGTTGTTAGGAAAGTCATTATCCAGAATTCAGCAAGAAAGAAGGACTTGCCATCCCTCTGCTAAGACCTGAATCAACTTCAACAGCCCCAGTTGATGTGTCAGCTTAGAAAAACCCACCCACCTCATGGGAACAGCTTCAGATATACATCTATCAGTGCCATGTGCAAATAAGACAAACACACATTAAAAACTGTAGAATGTACGACTTCAAAAAATGTGAAATGGGCTTTTCAAGCACAACTTTTTCTGGATCCTTTCTATCCTTTTCCAAGAAGAGTTCTGAGTTTTCCCAGCTTCACAGAATCCTGCTCAACAAAACCTCCATGGATTTAGTTTTCAATTGTTGCAACAACCACAAGGTGACTAAATGGTTGCTCAACTTGCTGTAAATGTAAAAACTAGTCATTCATGAATCACTGTGCCAAGAAAACATGTATTAGCCTGTCTTCACCTGCATGGGTCTCTGTAGTCTTTTTTTTAAAAAAAACAATGTGTCAGAATTCTTTTTTTGAATGGGAAAATTATAAGAGCTTTTCCCAGTCAAGACTGTAATGTTGGTTATGGAGACAAATGCATTGGGGTTCATCTCAGCAGCTGAGCTTGAGAGGTCTGGGGGACAAGCTCTATTTAGTATTTGCAAAGACGAGAATGGGAATTTAAATGCAAACTGCCAAAGAACAAAGCAGCAGGTAAGATAAGTCTTGTTTCAGCTACTTAAGGACAGCAGGAAAGGCAGCTCAGTGCTACTAAAGACACGTTCACCTGGGCTTTTACTGAACTTCCTAAGGGTAACAGACACAGGAAGGAGGATTCCTCCCCTCCTTCTGTGAGCTAAGCACTCATTTGAAGAGAAAAATGTGTTTAAGCAGTCTAGTTAAACCAGAAGAGGAAAACACAGAACTCCCACATGCACTCAGGGTGGGTGTGAAAGGCTCTGTACAAGGGAGGGCCATTTTCTGCCTTGCAGAACACACCTTAGGAACTACCCAAATAAACAGGGCTAGAAACTGCCATTAAAATAGGCTCACATTTTCCTCTTGGATATCAGTGGTAGACATCAGGTTTCTGTGTTGTGCTAGGAACTTTAGAGAAAGATTCTGCAGCCTGTTTGGGCAGAGATGGGGGGAAAACAAAAAAAAGAAAAGGAAGACTACTTTATTCTCTGCCTGGTTTCTGAAGTGCTGGCTAAAGGGCAAGTGAAAGCAACCAGATTATCTCAACAAAACCAACAGCCTGGTACTTACGGCTCTGGATCTAGTGTATCATTCTTCTTCTTTTCAAACTGATCCTTAGAGATGGTTCTAGAGACAAAGAGTTAATAAGAAAACTCAGCAGTACATTTATATCCAAGACTGAGATAATATCATGCTTTTCTGAATTGCAGCAAACAAGCAAACCTCAAGCCTGAAGAAAGCATAGCAGTATTTATTTTCTATTCAGAGAAAGCAATTCAGTTCATTTTATTTTAAGATACAGAAAATAAGAGATACCCAAATGCATAGGTAAATTTAAAACATGTAGAAGATGGAAGTTATTGTCAGCAGAGCAGCCACCTTCCAAAGCAGCTTGTATTCATTCACATAGAATCCCAGACTGGTTTGGGTTGAAAGGTACCTTCAAGATCATCTAGATCCAACCCCCTGCATGGGCAGGGACACCTCCCACCAGCCCAGGTTGCTCCAAGCCCCATCCAACCTGCCCTTGAACATTTCCAGAGATGGGGCATCTTAAAGCATCTTGTTTTCTGGCCAGGTTAAAGGCAAACCCTTGGTTTCATAAAGAAAAGCTGTGCTTCAAAAGGTCAGATACCAGGATTAGCCAAAGTCTATTTGACAAGATAATGGATTAGTGACACTTACTGACCCAGCTTCCATCCTTCCCTCTCCAGCCAATCACACTGCCCAGTGTCTGCCCCCCCTGCTCCCAACTATGGAGCAGTTCTTGAGTAGTGCAAAGGGACAAAAGTGACATTGTTGGGCAGTCTGAGAGATCCCACAGAGCCACAACTGTTAATAATCTGTTACTGCAAACATCTCCTCTTAGTAAGGAAGTTGCTTTCTCCCCACTATCACTGGCCACAGGTTTTTACTATCAAATCAGGCCTACACATCCCACCATTAAAAAAAAAAATAAATAAGAAAGGAAGTGACTTACGTTTGAGGCTGGGAAGGGTCATCACCCAGGGTGACATTCTCCCCCTGGATTTCAGTGAAACACTTCTCACAGAAGTGATACCTGTCAGCAAGAAGGCCATATTTGGGTGAACTGGTCCAGCACAACACACAGCCACCCAAGCACGGAGCCACCAACCAGAGCAGGGCAGATCACCACGACGAAGGGGGGATTGTTGTTGGTTGATTGATGGGTCAGTGTGGACAATGAGGAGGAACAGGGAGGGGAGGGCAGGATTAGAGAACAGGGGAGGGAACAAACAGCACAGACGTAAGAGGTAGGACGCAAACACCAAGACAACACAGAGCAGAAAGCCAAGGCAAAGCACAGATTAGCATTCGGTCTCATTTCATACAGTGCTAACAAGTTGGTGGGTGTCAAATTCAGAATTTGGGGAGGATTCATGAAGTAGCTACCAAGGGCTACATCTGTATAGGCTTCAAATTTAAGAATTTGGATTTGATTTGCATTACTTAGGAAAAAAAATGCTCTTTGATTCCAGGCTTGAGACTGGGTCAAGTTTCCTCTGGGTTAAAAAAAAATAGCCTGTCAAAAAGCTTTAAGAACACATTTATTACAGATTTAAGTGATTAGAAAGTATGCTGAAAGTATTTACTGATAGTCAGTAAAAACCACAAAAGCAGAAACACTTGGTATTGAAAAAAGTCTTAAAAAATATTAAATTCAGAAGTTATTTGACTAGAAGATTAAATGTGACCAATTGCTCAGCTAATATTATTTCACATAAATGAAACCAAATCCATACTCTAGACAAACATTCAACAGAAATGCAATTATGGGTCAGAGTTTCCAGCCATTTATCTCTATAAATACAATATATGTATATATGTGAACAACATTAAATATTGTACATACATACAATATATTTCTTGTGTGCAAAGATGTGGAATTCAGGCTTTACAAATTGAATATGAGGTTAGGTACAATTTTTGGTCTCTAGACCAAGAGCCAGTCCAAGTTATACTCAGCAAAACCAATACTGCAGTTTTAACAAACCAAGCTGAGTGAACTGGAACGCAACTCTATGAAAAGACAATCTGCATTTGAAAAAAAACCACACAACAACGAAAGAAAATCAAAATTACATGGATTTTGGGGTTTTTTTGGGGGTGTATTTTTTTTGTTTCAGATGAACTGGAACCAGAGTTGTCAGGATCATTACATTAAAAAGAATATATAATAAAAAGGATGCTAAATGTTTGAAAGGATATGAATTCACACATGAACAAAGGTAACAAAGAGAGGCCACAGCTGTAAAATGCAGGAAGGCCACACAGGATCATCAAAATAAAGGAGCTTTATGGAGGATCAGGAGTGAGAGAGCACAAGCAGCAATGGCAGCACAGTAAAGGGCAGGTTTAGTACTCAAAACACCGGGACTGCAGGAATGGTGAGTGCAAAAGGCATCAAACGAGAATCAATGTCACAATGAACCAACAACTTAAGGGATGGAGATTCATAAATATGGCAGCTTGCCCCTTCAAACACATACTCATACACTTAAACTACTGTAATCCAGGTGGGGATTGGAGCTCCAAGGCTGTGCTTTCCTGGAGACAACAAAAGCCATTTACAGGCACTTCTGGATAGGGAGGGATCAGAGTTTTCCCAGGGACCCGCATTGGCCAGCACATCCCCACTGCACGTTTTCTAAAGGCTTGTGCAGCACAGCAGGGTTGGCCCCTTCAGCAGCACCCCAGGAATTGGGGACAGACATTCTGGGGAGCCACCTGTGTCCTCCCCAGGCTCAGCCACGTCTGTGTCACCATAGAATAATTGACAGGAGCCCCAGAACTTCTGCAAACTCTGCCAGTTGGCTCAGCCTTCAAGAGCTGCTCTGCTCGCCAAGAACTACTCAAACACAGCCGCACACGGGACACTCCTCTCTGCTGTGGGGCTGACACAAAGTAGAACAAGGTGTGTTTTATGCTAGTTAATACAGCCCATAGTGACACACCCACAGAAGCATCCTACCAGCAGGGCAGCTCAGCTCTGGTAGCCATGATGTGAGCTGAAGGCCACCACACCTGCCCAGAGGGCTGCTCACCAGCCTCCCACCACTGCGAGGGACTTCTCCTGCTCAGCTAGGATTAAACACATCACACCCCCAAGGAAAACCAAGGCTTTTGGAGCTGATAATGCATCAGAACAAGGCCAGAAGGATAAAACCTTATTCCATTAATTAGTAATCATTGGGAATGACAAATACATTTTTGTTATTACAGAGCAATACTACAAGAGGATTCAGAAGATCCTGACACTGCCCAGCTCATTTACACTGACCGCACTTGCCCCTCACCCCATCCCCCTAAGTCTAATAACACATAGTACAGTCTAATAATACATTAAAAAAAAACCCAAACACAACAGGTTCACAATTTTATATCCTTTTATACATTGTCCATGTACTTTTTTTTTCTAGAATGGGCTTCTTTAAATTTTTCTTCAGTTAAAAAAACCCACAAAATCTTTTCCTTATTAACAATTTTAACTTTTCCTTTTATCAATTTTTCTGATTTTAAGAATCAGACTGGGAAGGACTTAAACCCAGGAGCACATAAACACAGAAGAATGTAGTAAAAAAAAAAGAATTAAAGAAATCATGTTTGAGGCTCCTATTAATCCTTTGCTACCTTTAAACAATCCCAAAAGAGGTTAATTCTGATCCATTTTCATAATAATTTATGGGCTTTTAAAACACTCATAAAACTGAGCAACGAGGCTGCCTTCAATACTGGATTTAAGTTACACCACAGAAATCTAACTGGCTCCAGCAGCACCAATATTT
>NW_009952891.1:227366-249801 GCF_000747805.2 Chaetura pelagica | reverse complement strand
CCAAAGGGGAGCACAGGATTTCACCTGCTGCAGAACCAAAGCTTAAAGAGAGCAAGAGTCAAGCCTTAATCCATGGTATTAAAAATGAGGAAATAAATTAAAAAAAAAAATACAGTGGAAATGAATCACCTGAACATCATGAACGTTTGTCCATAAAATAACCAAGGTGAAACAATTCATAACTTGTGAATATGGACCCTCAAAAAGACAGACTTGCTTTTAATCCACTGACTTGTGCATGTCACTACATGGATACAATAGGCTAGGTTTTAACAGCCATAGAAAATCCAAAGAATGTACTTATTGCAACACAACAAAATGAAAAGCTTTTCAAATGCAGACTGTTCAGGTGACCAACTGCCATTTATCAGACAGTACCATTATGGTTCAATACCAAAGTCCAGAAAATGCTCAATCTCTGCATGAACAGGTGAATTTCCAACTGTAAGTGCATTCAAAGGAAATTCTAAATGAGTAACTGGATGCTGGTTCTGATGTGAAACATCAGTGCTCTCAACTGGACATTCACATATCCAGCATATTTTCTGAACACTTACTTTAACCTCAACTTCTGCCTTATTATGGAAGCCAAACTATTCTACAACAAATTAGCTTTTCATCATTGAACTGTAGAGCCAGAGTTCATTAATTCACTGGTGCCTAAATACTCCCAGTTGTAATGTACTTATGGGATACACTGGACTTCAAGTGCATCCAATTCTGTCAGTTCCATAAATGGAGAAAGTCAAGAACATTTGACCAATTAAAGATCTGCTGGAACCATGGAATTTGTTTCTCCCTAATTTGATATTCAGCTAAAAAAAAATATCTAAGATTGGAAGGTCACTGTTACCAGAAACAGTTATTTAACTGTTTTAGAGCAAAACAGTTGATGAATAAGGGCTTTCAATGATCTGACAGTCCAAATGCACACTTCAAAAACATGGTGACTGATCTTCAGAAATATTTTGTTAAAAAACCCACTCCAAAAGCCTCACTCCATTTAACTCAAAATTAACTCAAAAGCATCACTCCATTTCTTGACCTGAAAAAGGAAACCTCACAAGCTCCCCTGCCCCAATGCCAAATCACCCAAACCCCAACCCCTTCTCAAGGCATCTGGATGAACAGAAACACTTCTCTTCTGCTTCTTTTCTACTGACAGTTGGACCAATCACCTCCCTTTTATTCCTTCCTTTTAAGACTAAACTCAGTGCAAGTGGACTATCTAAGTGGACTATCACATTCACAACAGGTGGGAAATTAAAATATTGCATCACCAACTGTTCAGAGCAACCCACTGCCCCATCATCCCTCTACTTCTTGCTAGCAACCAACACTGAGTAAGCCAGATGATTTCAGACTAATTTCAACAGGAAAGGTATAACTGAAAGAAAAATGACCCCTTTGTTTATTTTTGAAGTTGCTATTCTTTTCAAACACAGTACTACATGGATGTATAATCAAAGAATCCCCACACTGGTTTGGGTTGGAAGGGACCTTAAATATCATCTAGTTCCAACCACAGGCATGGGCAGGGACACCTCCCACCAGACCAGGTTGCTCCAAGCCCCATCCAGTGGGGCCTTAATATGAAAAGTATTTGGTATTTAAGGGTTATTTTTTCCCCTCACCTCCAAAAGAGGTGTCTCTTTAAATGCATTTTAATTGCTTTATTTCTCTTCAGACCAACTTCTTCTGGAGGTCACAGGGGCTGTATAAACCCTTTTATGAGAGCTTATGAATTTATACTCCTCCTGGTCAACACTACCTGCCTCCCAAAGGCCACCTAAAACCAACATACAATGCAAGACAACACCTCTTCATCTCCCACAACATGCTGCTTCAACTACGTGGTTCACAACAGTTGTGCACCACCTGACAGGGTGACTGGGGATATAGGGATCACCCTAAGAGAGAGTAAGGGCAAGCACCAACTGTCTGAATTGGGTCTGGCAATTCAGATAGAGAACAGCACTTGAAGGCTGGCAAGCCTTACAGACTGCCAAGCCTCTGGAAAGCAATTCATAACTGTTTTAAATAGAGAAAAGGAAGTTTGTGTCTTAGCCCATTTATGTTTTGTAATGCTGCTTTTCTTTTTTTGAGGGGGAAACATCTAAGAAACCCAAACAAAAGCCAAGTTCTGAGCTTCCTTTGTTATGATAGCACTGTTGATTTAATAATGTAACAATTTCTTAGTAATCATACAACACCAAATGCTAGTATTAATTAAAACAATAAGAGAAGCTATTGTTTTTGTAGCTCTTCATGGAGTCTGTGTAGTTTTTAAAGCTAACTTAAACAGAATTAAGTACTAGCTAGGAAGAGAGAATTTAAATCTTGCTATCAGTCACTATAGCCTTTACTTTGCAAATTCTGACACTAATTTGAAAACAAACCTGCATATTTTTTACAATTCCCCCAGCAGAAGGGAATATGATTTCTCAGTGCCTTTTTGCAGCTCTGCCCTTCTCTTTCCAGCAAGTCCTGCTACTCATTTTGTGGAAACCATGGACAACTTCACTCCCACTTCAGTGGTGTGTGGTACAGCCTAGCTAATAGCAAGCACTTCAGTTCAGTGTGCATTAAGCTGCAGTACTGGAAACTAAAGGGTCATCTGCAGAAGGACAGCATGCAAAGATACACAAATAACTACTTGGTTAACAAAGGAAAGAAAAAGGTAATTATCCTCCTCCTCTGTATGTGCAGAGAACTCAGAGGATCTCAATTCCTGAATATGGAAAAAAACCAACCAAACCAAAGTCAGGGACTTACCTATTCTGGTAACTGTAGTAGGCAGCATCACGAGGAATAGTACAGAGCTGCTTGCCATAGCAGCACAAGGTCTGTGGAGAAAACTCATACTGCAAAACAAAGGTGAGAAAAGAAGCTTTAAAATGGAATCTTATGTTAATCAAGTATCTATTAGGCAAGCCTGACACTTCCTGATATCATAACCTTATGTTTAGCACACGTTTCCAAGCTACTGTAAATGTATAAGCACAGCTCTCTTAATTTAATTTCAGTTATTAACTATATATAAGCTAAACAGCTGACCCCTCTACCTGCCTACTTTGTTGCAATGGATGTGGGAAACAAGCAAAACATTTGAATGTTGTTTAAAAGCAAAAAAGGTGTTCTCTGGGGGAGAAAAATACAGCAGTGATAACAGAATAGCAGCAAGAAGGATGTCATCTACCATTATGAGCTCCTAACGTGCTCTTAATAAAGCCAAACCTTTAGCAGCTTTTTCATTCAGTAATTCAGTGATTAAAAAGAGCACACAAAGGTGATGTTTTAGCTGATGACTCAAGCTCAGGTCTTTGGAAAGACACCATCCCACCCCTGGGATACACACCTTGCGCCCACAACAGTAGCCAAGGGATTGCATCACAGGATCAATCTCTTGTTCAAACACCTCTGCCAGTTTAGTGCAAAACTTGTAGACCCTGGAAGTCTTGCGATTGTAAAGCCAGGCATTGTTAAACATCAGCCAAACATCATCCACATATTGCCAGGGTTCCTGGTACTGCCCAGTGTCCAATTTGCGTTTAATGGTGGAGAGATCCATGGGATTCTTCACAATGTCGAAATAGTCCTTCAAACACAAAGAGAATGCTCAGTAAGATGTCAACTGTTCTCACTGTGGTGTGCAGGAAAAGGTGAGAGGTTTGTATATGCAAAGACTGGTTGGTTTGGGGGGTTATTTCATGTCAACTCACCGGAATCCCTAAGAGCTGGGGATCCACGGGCTGCCTGAAAGGCAAGGACTCGGGGTCCTGCCTGTACAAAGCTTCAAGGGTGGGCATGAGAGCCTGGCGCAGCTCCTCGGGCTTGAAAACTGTGAATGGAAGGCAGGAAGGTTAGAACATTTCTTTCCAGGTCTCCTAACTTCCCCTAAATCAAAGAAATAAAGAGTGACAGGAACATAAAAAGCTTAAGGTGGATTCCCTGGGTAGCTGATCATAGACAAGTTGAGAGGCTACTGCACACACAGCCTCTGTGTTGCCTCAAATCACAGGAGGTGATATTCCTAGAAAAAGGAGATGGGAACTGCAGTCCATAATGATAGGTATTCCAGAGAATAAAAAGAGCATTTATCCAGAACAAAATTAATTAATTCAATTACTTCAACATGCATGAACCTCAGCTCTTCAGAGAAGACACTAGGTGTCTTTTCCTCTCCCTTCCTTCTCACCTTGTTTGTTTTTTATGGATTGAAAACAGCTCAGAGAAGGACCTGGGAATGATGGTGGATAAGAAGCTCAACATGAGCTGGAGCCCAGAAACCAACCCTGTCCTGGGCTGTGTCACCAGCAGCGTGAACAGCAGGGCCAGTGAGGGGACTGTCCCCTCTGTTCTGCTCTGGGGAGACCCCGCCTGGAACTGTGTCCAGCTCTGGAGCCCCCAACACAGGAAGGACATGGAGCTGTTGGAGAGAGTCCAGAGGAGGCCATGAAGGTCCTCAGAGCTGGAGCAGCTCTGCTCTGGAGACAGGCTGGGGGGGGTGGGGGGTTCAGCCTGGAGAAGAGAAGGCTCCAGGGAGCCTTTAGAGCACCTGCCAGTGCCTGAAGGGGCTCCAGGAAAGCTGGGGAGGGGCTTGGGACAAGGGCAGGGAGGGAGAGGACAAGGGGGATGGATGAAAACTGGCAGAGGGGAGATTGAGGTTGGACATGAGGAGGAAATTCTTTGCTGGGAGGGTGGTGAGAGCCTGGCCCAGGTTGCCCAGGGAAGCTGTGGCTGCCCCATCCCTGGCAGTGGTGAAGGGCAGGTTGGATGGGGCTTGGGGCAGCCTGGGCGCGGGGGAGGTGTCCCTGCCCATGCAGGGGGTTGGAAATAGATGATCCCTAAGGTCCCTTCCAACCCATACCATTCTATGATTCTATTTCTAAGCCAAGACTCTTTCAGCAGAAAACACCATAGTGGACAGGGCTGCAGAGCCAGCTCTACAGAGAGGAACCAGATGTCTTGCTAACTGGCACAGGAATTTTCTGGCCATCATAGACAAACAGGCCTGGTCTGACAGAGTATTAATTGATTTTCAAAGTGTTAATACTTCCAGATTTATATGCAGCATTACAACCATTTGGCAACCGTGGGGTGGCAACAGCCACGTTTCTTTCAATAGTGGGTGACAAGGACAAGAAAGGCAATGCATTTTCTGAGAAATAATGATAACTTGGAGAGCTCTCTGAACATCTCAGCAGTGTAATTAGATTTATTTCCTTAGGAACTGAGCTTTTAAAAAGGGGAGAATGCCTATTATTCAGAAAAAAAGAAATAAAACTAAGAAACACTGGATGGCATCTAATATTTATCTACCTGGCTGAAATAAGAATGATAGAAATCAAAAGGAGCAATTAGGAATTCTGTTGAAAGCACTTCAATCAACAGGACTGTAGTGACCCCTTTGAGGCTGATTATTGCTTTTGTCATTCAAATGATATTTTGGTAAAGTAGAAATTGCTTTTTGTGACTTCTAGTTAAAAATCTTTTTAAAAAGAAGTGTTAGTTTTTTCCTCCTTTTTCACTTGGGTGGTATTTCTGAGAGGAAATCTTTCCATCTCAAGTATGCTCACCAAAATTACATACAGAAATAAAACAAGAGAAGAACTCAGTTGACACAACTTGACAACTTTCTGAAGCATTAAGTTCTCAATGTTTTTAGCCACTTTTAGATGCTACAGCTCCTGGAAACTGTTAGGATGAAAACTGTAGGACTGCTTGAGTGCTCTGCCTCTACCTGGAGAGAGGATTGCTGCTCGTGTGTTCAGAGCAGGCAAGATCCCACCCAAGATACCTAAATCATGGCAAAGGACTCAGCAAGCTGCTCAGATGTGCCTTCCAGAAACATCAACATCTCATGCTGCTATTGGACTTCTCAGATTAAAAATGAGATGAGCCAAGGGGCTCTTGTTTTTACAATTAATCACAGAACGCTGAAGGTTGGAAGGGACTTCAAAACTCATCAGATTCTAATCTCCCTGTTAAGAGCAGGGACACCTCGCATTAGACCAGGCTGCACAAACCTCATCCAACCTGGCCTTGAATACCTCCAGGGAGGGGGTTTCCACAACCTCCCTGGACAACCTGTTCCAGTGCCTTCCTACCTTCATGGTGGAGAATTTCCTCCTCATGTCCATCCTCAATCTCCCCTCTGCCACTTTTCATCCATCTCCCTTGTCCTCTCCCTCCCTGCCCTTGTCCCAAGCCCCTCCCCAGCTTTCCTGGAGTCCCTTCAGGCAATGGAAGGTGCTCTAAGGTCTCCCTGGAACCTTCTCTTCTCCAGGCTGAACACCCCAACTCCCTCAGCCTGTCTCCAGAGCAGAGCTGCTCCAGCCCTTGGATCATCTTCATGGCCCTTTTCTGGACCCTCTCCAACAGCTCCATGCCTTTCCTGTGCTGAGGGCTCCAGAGCTGAACACAGTTCTCACCAGAGCAGAGGGGGAGAATCGCCATAATGCAACCTGATGATAATTTCAGGTGTTGCCACAACCTCAGTCCCAATAAAATGACAATTCTCTTCCACATTTACTGGTAGCACATATGCAGGCACTTTCCTATTAGAAGAAACCTGCCATATACTCAGTTTTATAAACAACTACTCAATGATATTATGTCAGTCTGGCTCAGGTAGTTCATAACCTTATAATCAGAATTATTTCATTTAATGAAATTTAAAGGTCAAGAAGCACCTTTTAATAATCTATTCTGGCCACCTGCTTGATATTGCTTTTAGAATTTTCCCTGTGCTCATCTCTATAAAAACACACCACTAAACTAGAATATCTTTCAAAATAAATCCAGTCTTAATTTAAACCCAAACTACAGAGATTCAGCACAGCTTTTGCCAAGTGCCATAAAACGTGAGTTTCTTTCCTGGTGAAGTTTACAACCTACTTCATATTTTGAAGTTGGAAAAAATAAAAATCAAAATCCAGTTATTTTTTACTTTATGACTTCATCTAAAAACATACAGAAAAGTTGCCTTCATCTTCAGCAGTAAAAAAAAGCTGCTCTGCCTCTAAGGAATATGACTAATAAGAGAACATTTGATCATAGGATCTCCCTAGATACAGATTTTACAAGAAAGTTTCTGTTCTCTCCTCTCCCCCTTTTCCACAATCAAATGTTCTCCTCCAGTAGCTGGAAGATCTTTGTAAGCAGCTTCCATTCAGTTATCCCACTTTGTCTTGGATGTGTGGGTGGTAAAAAGAAAATGGGATTTTGCCTGAATCATTGTGACGTATTATCTGCCAGAGAAAAGCACAGAGCTACCTTTTTTGCCTTTTACATTCTTCTTCCTTTCAGAGGAAAACCTGCTTATGATTACTAAGGAGACAATTTGTAAGGGAAGATGAAGATATCTTAAAAATAGTAAAGACAATACACCTGAATAGCCCCTCCAAAACCAAGCCCTTGCAGGTTTGGTTTATTATGTCTTAAAAAGAAGGGAAGAAGCCAGTAAAACTGCTCTTGAAGGTCATACTAAGGCAGCCATCTGCAACGAGGACACAGAAGCTACTCAAATGAGTATTATACTATTTCTTTTGAGAAGACTGCAAGGGAAGAGGTAAGGAAAAAAAAATCTTCCTTTGTTGCTTACACTGGCTTCACAGAAAAACAGGAAAACAAAAACCCAAGCGCTGAATTTGGGAGGGTTTGGTTGCCCCATTTATGAAAGGAAAACCTTGATGAAGAAGAAAATCTTGCTGAAGGGATATCTGCAACTCTCAAAAAAAATTGCACTAGAAAAATTCAGGCATAAATGAACTGAGCAGACCAGTATCTCAGCAGTGTTCTCCTGGTCTGCTCTCTGGCCCAGGTGGTATTTTCAGGTTACAGATTCATTACACGAGGTGACCACAGTCAGGCCCATGGTGTCCAATTCATCTGGACAGGGGGACAAACAGGTGAAATTCCAACTCGTCAACATAAGAAGCCCCTTCTACCCAAAAATCTCTCCTTTAGTGTCCAGATGAATCTTTTCTAACACTAAGGTAGCAGGCTACAGTTTGCTAAGTTATCCTATGGCTTATGTGCCATACACATACACAGCTGTGAGCACCAGATGTCCCATCCTGGCAGTGTTGAAGGGCAGGTTGGATGGGGCTTGGAGCAACCTGGGCTGGTGGGAAGTGTCCCTGCCCATGCAGGGGGGTTGGATCTAGATGATCTTGAAGGTCCCTCCAACCCAACCAGCCTGGTATTTTATGACTCCCCTCAGCAGCACAGATCTACTTCATACCAGGTTATGGTGACATGTATCTCAGAAATCTGGCAGCACAGGAAGAGTTTCCAGTACTTTTGTAACCCATGGAAATACCCAGATGAGTCTCCTAAGCAGTTATAAAACACCACAGAATCCTTAAGCACACTTCACAGTATTTGCTCTTGAATACCTCTTGGCTTATTTAGCATTTTAATACAAATGCTCTAATATAAAGTTGGACAAACTACTTGGTGAGAAAATGTTACAAGTGTGTGTGTTGCACCTGCCCATGTTTCACATGTATTAAATGATAGTAAGTGATGAGGTATTAGTGATAGGTAGTAACCCAGACTGCATCAGCCAAAGACAGTCCAGCTCTTCCATGGACTAATTCTGCAAGAACCTTCCTCCATCAACCACTTGCCTCCACTTACTCCAAGCACACTCCTTCCAGCAACCAGCAATGAGTCCTTCCACTGGGAATGGAACCAGTTAATAAATGCTAATAAGCTTTTCACTCCCTGTGTCACATTTTGTTCAGAGTAGGCTCTGCCAGTTAGCTCTGCACTCTCATTCAGCTGTTCCTCTGTGATACAAACTGAAAATACCATCTCTAGGAAAATGTGTTTCATAGTGTTTCATTACCAAAAGATGTTTAGTGACTAAAAGGAACCCAAGGCACATACAAGAGCAAGATTTGAGCAGCTCAAATGTTAAAACTTTATGATTTCTTGATCACCTTCTGGAAATCACACACCCATAATGTTCTCCTAATGTTGCTATGTGCAGTTTCCTTTGCAAGGGAAGAAGAAGAAAAGGAGATGGATCATCACTTCCTCTTTTTTGACATTTGCAGCCCATTGAAAACTTACCTTTGGTCAAAGCCTACAAGCTAACCACAGAAAACACCATCTCAAAAACCAGGATGCTAGGAGAGATCTCTGAATAGCTCAAGTGTTTTGAGTCCAAAAACTTATCTTGCAGGTTCCCACAAAGCCTGCCCTACAAATGGAGTAATTTCTTCTTTCATGGAGTAATTTAAGATTCTTTAAGAATTTGACTTTACTTCTTTACTTCTTAATTCTTCTTACTAACCCAAGGCATGCAGCCATTGCTGTGAGTCCATTCACAACCTGTAATGCCATCAATACATTTACATCTAAATCTATGCTAACACTGTAGATTAATTTAAGAGATTACTGACCTATTTCTAAGGAGAAAGATTTGAAATGAACACTGCATTTAAAAATTACTCAGGACTTAGAAGTCCTGCTATTGCAGATGATGATCCCTGGAGAAAAGACTCAGAAGAGTTCAAGCACCTGATTCTCAGAGAGGTGGAAGCTAAAACTCAGAACAAAGGTAGACTGTGCAGCCTCTAATAGAAAAACAAAGCAATGGATGTTCTTGGTTACTGAGGGCACCCTGTCTACACTAAGCTCCCTTGAAAGAGCACTGGCCAAAATGTACAGGGAGAGACTTAGGCATATAACTTCTCCAGCCATCACTGCCTTGGTCCTTCAGGGCAGAAACTGGAGGCAGTGAGAAGACTGCTGGGATCGAGGCTGCACTGACATGCTTTTCTCAACACAGCATTAAAGGAATGCTACTTTCAAAAACAAAAGACATGAAGTATGGATCTCCTAGAGCTCCATGTGCTGGAATACAGGTGCCAAACAGACCTAGCAGGAACTGAGCCCATGGAAAACAAATGCTAGTAACAAAGCACACAAAAGAAGAACTCAGTTTTCATACACATACTTTTTTTGCGGGGCTGAGATGGCGACGTGGATTGTGAAGTGGTTCCATTAGTCCCACTCTCCTCTTCCTCTTTAACATCTACTTTTATTTCAGGCTTCTTTTCCTCTATTTCCATCGGCTCCTGTTTCAGTTCTGTTCCATCCGTTTCCTCTTTTATTTGTGAAGATCCTTGCAAATCCTCCTCCACCTTAAGAAAGGATGCAATGAAATGTACTATTACATCTCTGGCCTAAACTTGACTCATCCAAAATCTTAGTTTGAGATTGTCAAAGCACTCTCCATCCATGGCTTTCCTCAGGACAGTTACTTTCCAGTAACTACCCTCCTCTCGCCCCTTAGCTCACCAATTCAGACACATCATTAAGTGTTTTTATATCTATCACTGCTTTCAGTTAAGCTGTATAGAATCTCATTTACCTCAGTCTTAGCTTCCACTTGTGTCTCACTAGTCTCTGGCTCAGTTTCTTCAGTTTTAACTTCTGATTTGCTTTCTAGCATTGGTGCATCTGGTCCTAGTTGCTGGGAATTCGTATCAGCACTAGCAACTGAGGCAGGGGTGGGGACCCTGTTATCAATACTAGCTGCTGCCTGGGATAGCTGTTGTAAAAACAGTACAAAAGAAAGACACTGCATATATAGAAATATTTGCCTTTACTAAAAATGAACAGCACAAAAGAGACATGAGATGATATTCTACAACAGTGCAGAACATGGATACAGGAGCTCACTGTAGCCAAGTTTCCATACAACACATTTAACAACTCTGCATTACAGAGGAGAAGCCAAGGAAGAATTCTGCCCCAAAGAGGCTTCTTTTACAGAGAAAACGCCTGCCCAGTAAAACACTGTACATTCCTTGACATGTGCATATATCCTGACTAAAGCTTAATAGAAAAAAATCGATGCAAATTTCATGCTCAAAAAAGACTGATTCTGATGAAGGCCAATTACAGTAGTATTAGGCCTGTTCCACCTCATCTTTCTTCGCACGGCTGCCAGTTTTACTTTGAGCAGTTTCAAGTCATTCAATACACCCCCCTCCTTCAAACAATGCTGAGAACATCTGAACACACACACATTTTTTACACATCTCTTAGTCAACCCCCTTGGCCTAATGCAGAAGCTACTATTGACAACGATGGGCTCCACACAGTCACGACAAGGTGCTACACACAGGGAGAGCTCTTGTGGAATGTCACTACAACAAGGAAAATGCAACAAGCTGGTACTTACTGGAGTGCCAGGTGGCTGTGCCTGCACAGATGTTGGCTGCTGCTGCGTTGGCTGTGGGGTGGGCACAGACTGGGGCTGGACTGGGGTCTGAGGCTGCGGGGTGACCTGCGCCTGCGCCGCAGTCTGCCCTGTTGGGGTGCTTTGTGTCTGGGTGGCGTTGGGAACAGAGCCCGGGGTGGGTGTTGGTGTTTGTCCTGACGAGGAGACCGGTGTCGATGGCTGAGTGGGTGCTGCTGGCTGAGGAGGTGTCATACCCGTGGGGTTTGGGTGCTGGATGGGTGGCATCCCTGCCGCGCTGGAGACGGGAGGCGCGCTCTGGTGCAGGGGAGGTTGTGTCACTGGCGGACACGGCAACTGCCCGCTCTGCGGTCCCAGCATGTTCATGGAGTTGGGAAGAGCAGCACTGGGAACCTGCCCCTGCTAGAGAGAAAAGATTCTCTTACAGATGAGTGTCTCCCACAACTCTGGGCATCACACCTATCCTTTAAATCCCAGCACTGAGGCTTGCACAGAGCACGGTACATCTAAGCACAAGGCTAGCTGCAAACAAATGCTGCTGTTGCAACGGCCACGCTCTGATTTCTCTAATTGTTTCCATCAGCTCTCCAAGGCCTTGCTTCTAGACCTAGATATGCCATACCTGTCTTTTTACATTAGTTCTGCTGGCACAGAGGGAATCCCCACAACCTCTGAGTAACGCAGAAGCCCAGAGGCAGACAATCTGTGAACGGTGCCACTAGCTGGGCAAAGGTCAGACCCTGCACACAATGTGGTTTCAAGCAAATACACATTTTAGGCCAGGACTCTAGAGCACCCCTGTTTCAGAAGGCACTTAACACATTCATGCCTGCCCCACTGCACAGGGCAAGACTTGGGGGGTAAAACACACAACCCTCTCTTTTATAATTCTAATTAGACGACATCAGATGCTTAATAAAGTTATGGATCTGTTTTTCAGAGCAGCAACAAGAAAGTATTCTGGATCTGCACAGACTTGACAAATTTTACTAAAGGTTGCACTAAACTACTAGTGATAAAAAAGAATACTCTATGCCCAGATGTACCTCTTACTCCTAGAAAGCTAAATCAATTAACAGTTTCCTGCAGGTGAGGTTTGAAATTTAAAACATGCTTCAATATTTCCTGTGCATTGACAGTTTTATTGAACTAAGTGCATTTGGAAAAATATGCTCACCACAAAGGTGGTCAAACAACCAAGCCAGGGACCAAGAAACTTTAGATGCTCCATCCTGGATATATTCCAAACTTGGCTCAACAGAGCCATTCATAACCTGATCTAAATTCTCTCTCCTTTGAGGATGGGGCTGGACTAGAGAAGTCTGGAGGTCCCAACTTACATAAATTATTTGGGACTCTGAGTTAAAAACCAAGCCTACCCCTATGGAAAAGCATATGCTTTGGCATCATAAGCACAGCTGCTCCTTCACTGACCACTACTGTAACAGACACAAGTTACAGGAAAAAAACTTCTCAAATGCAGAGAGGTTAAATCAAATTTTAATAGAACTTCCCCAACCACTTTATTGTAATTCTTGACTTTAAGTTAGCTGCTAAGGTCCATACAAAGACAAAAGAATCTGCTTATCAATGTTTCACAAACTACCTTCTGATATCCCCCCCTAAAAATCTCATTTACATGCATTTGTTCAGAATTTCAACCAGAAATTACAGAAAATTGCCCCTCATTGAGCATGTGTTGATTGGTTATACAAGAGCTTATGAAGAAGGCAGATGTAACCCTGGATCCCTTAAAGTAGATGTGACTACAGTAAACAATGGATATAGAAACATACACATTATATTAGAACAAAATAATTAAGAGGAAACAAACCAAGCATTAGAAAACACATCTTACCTGTGCCACCCCGGCCTGGGCTGTCGACTGACCCATACCCACATTGTTCACATTCATAGCCCCAGTGGATGCTGGAAACTGATTCTGGGGCAGGAACTGGTTCTGGGTAGGAGCCTGACCCATCATGTTGTTGGAATGAGCTCCCATCATGTTCTGTGGCTGAGGCATTCGGGAAGGAGACATTGCCATCTAAACATGAACACCCAAATTAAAGAGGTCACCATTTAATATCATGTAGGAAAACAAAATACCCTCTATGTAATTGACCAAAATATAGGAGAACAAATAAAAGCAAAGTGGTTTCAGTAAAGCAAATGGAAGTGGGCATATGCAGGTAACTTCAGCATTTGTTCCACAGTATTCAAGAAGAAATTATTTTTAAACAGGTAAAATTCAAAACTCTACTGAGAGTGTTAAGACTCCATTTGGTTCTCTAAGCTAACAGAGATAAACCAGTGAAACTGAAAATACTTTTGTTTTTCTAAAGAATAAAAACATGTTTCCATGGAGGAATAAAGAAAATCTGTGTGCTGCAATCACAGTCTGGGAAATAACTATGCTCTTTCACAAACTGCTGGAGATTATTGCATCTCTGCCATTACCCCCTCCAGTTTAGGGGATTTTTTTGTTTTAAACCAGGTAAATATTGAAAACAAACACCTCAATAAAAGCCTGACAGACTGGGTACATATCTATGAAATTATCCTACAATTTACAGTGTTATTCTATGCCATGGCCTTTTCAGAAGAGCATGAACACTGTTAAATGTTATCAACTAACTGTGGAAAGAGCTTGGGAACAAGGAGAGGTACGAACCGCAGGAACGGTGCCCATGTTGTTCATTTGAACTGGGTGGTTCATTGGAGAAGCTGCACGGGGTCCCATGGGTGCTTGTGGCATCTGTACATTCCCTATGGACATGGGGTTAAACTGATTCATTCCTGCAAATGCACCCCCAAAACAACTCATTAGGAACAAGTCATCAGAATTGATGTATGTAAAACTCTACTACAGGGTTAACATTTATTACAACTCGAGTTTGACTTCCCTCTATTTCATCTAACTTCCTTCAAATTACTTGGCTTAAGATGCAAGAAGTATTTAGAAGAATATTTCAGGTGAAATACAACTTCTGCTGTCTTAAAAAAAAAGATAATGCAAAAGATGAAGAGTGTGGATAACCTGCCAAGACAAGATGCTATTTGCAAATAATACCTTGGGATGGTTTATTATAATCAGGCATTTACTTTGTAACAGCAAAGTCTTATTCAGGCCTCACTGAAATGGCTGAAGTGAATATGATAAAAATACATATTGTGCATAAATATGCAGGCAGCTCCTAGCCTCAAATCAGGACAAAAGCTACCAATATGCTGAAAAAGGTGTTGTGCTTTTTATAGAAAACATTTAACTGCTCCAAAAAACCTAAACTTGTCTAAGCGGAATGAAGGTGTAAATAAATAATTATGGAGCTATACCTGCTATCAACTTCTTCCCCTATTGAAATGAATTTTATAAGAATGTAACTTCTCAAGGACATTTCAACACAAGTTTCAACTTACTATTATTTCTGAACCAAGAAATAAAATAATTTGGGACACTCTTTGGAGGAAGGTGAAGCACCTAAAAGTCACAGGTTTGCATTTTTCAGAAAATAAACAAACATCCATGACCCATCCACAGCAATCTAAATGAGAGGTGGTAAAGCCATCAGTGCTACAAACAAGCTACAAGGCTTTTTTAGATGCACTTTGCATCAGAAACCAAGAAAAAATATTTTTAGTTCTACAGATTCTAGGATTAATTTGCTAAGTTTCCAGCTGCAGGTGTATTTTGACTGATGAAAACATGCCAACATCCTCCCCATCCCTGCCATTACTGAGTTTTAAATTAGATTATCCATGGTGTTCTTGCTTGCACCCTCCTCTTTTCAAGAGGACTGAATTGATTCCCTATTGCTAGTGAAGAATTGGACACACACTGTGATTCCTTAAGACTGCAGAGACACTTCCTGCCACAACAGCAGAGTGATGCTGAAATAAAGGAGACCCTGTAGTTCCCCCCACCCAAACTCCAAGAGCAAACCAGATCAGCACTTCCCTCCCTCACAAGCATTTTTGAACCCACAAATTGCAATGAGAGAGGAAAACATAGATACCTTGAGACACCTGCATACGACTGATAGGCACAGTTGGCATGGACATAGGCCCATCTGCAACACAACAGAAGAATGGTCAGCAAAACCAGTTTAAAATATGAACTCCAGCTCAGCAGCAGAGCCCCAGGACACAAACTGTGCAGAGCTCCAGTTGAAATGCACAAGTGTCTCCTACAGAAGGACTTACTGGGTGGCCTCACGGGCTGTGCCTGGCCCATGGCAGCAGCCACCTGGGGGATCCCAGGGGGCTGAGGTCCTGGGGTCTGTAAGGCTGCCTGATTCCCCAACATCCCTTGTTTATGGAGACGAGACCTCCTTTTCTCTTCCAGCTCTTTTTGGATCTTATAGATTTTCTCTGCTAATAAATGATAGTATTCATCCTAAAAGAGGAAAAAAAAATAACCAACACTCAGTGTCAAGTATAATCTTCCAGCATGTTGTCACCAGTCTGGTTTACTTTTTTCATGTATATACCAGCTTACTTGAGCAAGACCTATTTCTTTTCAGAATTCTGTTAAATTGACACAATTTTATCACAGCTTTAATGCAGAAAAGGAAAAACAGACTTATAGAAAGCACATGAGATTCAGCTTTATGGCTGTCTTTCATATCTACTCTGAGGAGATCAGAAGACAAAGACTGTAGGTTCTCTGTTGCTTGGACAAAAAACAACAGGAAGCTGTGATTTAGTTTACAAGTGTTAATTATTTTGAGGTGTTATTTTCAATAAGCATTTCCACTAATTTGCAGACCAAAGAAAAAGATGTCTCCAGCAACACAGTCCACTGAATAAACTTCAGGAGACAGATGTTAAGGACAGATCAATTTTTACATGAGGAAAGGTACCACTCTTTTCCTAGAGTGTCCGACTACCAACAATCATTGCAGGGAATAAACAAAACCCCAAAGGAGAGGAGAAAAATCAGTGAAAAATAGTCCACAGGCACAGAAAACTAAACACTACATCTGCACAAGATGAAAAATCTATTTTACTCAATCCACACTGAAAACAGATCAAATAAGACAGTCACAGTGCACAGCAAGGTAGACAATTTTGCTTGTCAGCAACTACTGGACACGTTTGTCAAGTGCATGAGATTATGCACCTGTTTAAGGCAAAAAACCCCATAAACTCACAAGACTACATTTATTTTGTGGGGCCACCTGTGCTTTTAAAACCTAGTGTTGCTTGGAGCAAAAGCTGAGTGAGGCTTGTCCCTTAATAATTTTGTCTTCATCCAGTTTTCATAAAAAATAAAATTTGTAGGACTGAGTGCATTTCAGAAAAATAATGAGACAAGTATTCCTCACCACCCTTGTTAAAGCCCAATATAAAGCTTTCTTTCTAGGTAATTTCCCTCCTCCAAATGTCTCCAAAATCCACCAGTGCAGACACTTCCTGCTGCCCAGTGTAAAAGCACCACAGCTCCTTCCCTCCTCCAGCTCAAGACACTTCACCTCCATCTTCCTACTTGTAAATTTAATATTGTGCTACTTTCACAGTGCAAAGATTCCTGAAAAAGGACATGCTCACAAGGAGCACAAACTCCTAAAGCATCTTCAAACTGCTCACTATGTTGCCTCATACTAATCTGTTTTTCAATGTCCAAGTGGAATGGATGCTTCTCAAAAAGAAGGATGCAATTCCACACAGCACTATTAATACATTCTAAACTACTCCCCTTCTTCCAAGTTTGCTGCTTGAAGCCAAACATGTTTGATGAATTCCCATAAAATAGACTTCTGGGAATGAAGGCTCTGATAGCTGTTTTAGGGGGTGAAGATGCTTCTGGGTATTTGTCTGGCATAGAGGTTGTAAGACATTTAGTTTTATAAGCAGAAGTCTACTCCACCCATCCTTACTGAGAAGGCATTCAGATGCCAACGTATGTCTAATCCCCCTTCCCTCTGAAGTTGTTCTCCAAAGCTGCCAGGGTGATCAAGGGTGATCACACGTAAGTCTTCCTTGCTCAACTGCCTCTTGGGAGGCACAAGGAGAATATGATATTGTCATTGACCAACAGTGACACAGCAGTGGCATTACAAGGATGGCCACTGCCTAAATGCCTCTAGGAAATAAAACTTGCATTCCATCTTCAGCTCTTCTGGGAGATGGTCTGAGAGAGGCACAGACTGTCTCACTGGATATTATCACCTAAATGCCACTAACCACTCTCTTTAGATAAGTCTTATCTCTTATTTAAGACAGGACCTCAAGATTCTGATCAGGTCAGATCTCACTAGTTATTATTTCTGGCACTATTAATATTGTCTTTATTTGATGAGAACTTTCAGGAAGTGGTTCCTTTAGAGCAGAATTACCAGTATCCTCAGTATGTCAATCAATGGGGATTTGCTCCCTCTGAGTAAGGGAGATTTGAACTGATACTTCTGAGCAAGCAGAGCCAAAAAGCATGAAAAAGAACAGGAATTATGTCTGAAGAAATTTTTCCCAATATCCAATCTGAACCTCCCCTGATGCAACCTGACCCCACTTCCTCTTGTCCTTTCCCTAATCACTAGGGAGAAGAGGTCATCACTCAACTCACCACCACCTCCTCTCAGGCAGTTGTAGAGAGCAATGAGGTCTCCCCTCAGCCTCCTCTTCTCCAGGCTGAACAGCTCCAGCTCCCTCAGCCTCTCCTCATAAGACCTGTTCTCCTGTTCAGCCTAGTTGCCCTTCTCTTTACCCTCTCCAGCACCTGGATGTCCTTCCTATTCTGCAGTGCCCAAAACTGCACACAGTGCTCAAGGTGCAGCCTCACCACGGCTGTACTGACTAGTTGGACTGGAGCAACATACCCTGCTGTTGGCAGATTCATACATGTCTCCTTCCACTTTCCTGGCATAAGCCACCAAGTTCTCCATGCGACGATCCTTCAGTGCTGCTGGATCAGGAGTGGGGAAGATGGCTTGGACACTGCAAGTCAGAAGAAGAAATGAAAACTAAGCAGAGAAAAAAGAATGTATTGCAATACAGCTTTATAATACTCTACCTGGACATTCCTCTGTACATCAAGAGATGTAAGAACTCATAAAAATTGTTTAAAAAAATGAATTGGACTATTCTCCACAAGATTAAAGCAAAATCAATGATGAAAAAAGTGAGGTTTGACAGCCTAAGAGTCTGAATACTCGTTTTCTACAGCAAAGTGAATTTACAAGCAGTATAAACTAATCTCATGCCCACTCCTTTTTGTTAAACTGGCAGTTCTTTACTGCACAGGAGGGTCAAGTTAAACATAAGGAAAAACTTCATTACTGTGAGGGTAACAGAGTTGTGGGACAGGCAGCCCAGGGTTGTGGAGTCTCCTTCTCTGGAGACATTCCAAACCTGTCTGGACATATTCCTGAGGGATCTTTTGTAGGTGACCCTACTCTAGATGATCTTCACAGGTTCCTTCCAACCCTACCGCTCTGTGACTGTGCAACTCTATGAGCACGAAGAACTAACTGAAGAGGAGGGTTAGAGGTAATAGCTCACCCTCAGCAGCCCAGCATCACACAACTACTACTGACAACTTTTCTCAACAATTTTTCAGCTTAATAGTAGAACTACTGCATTGAAATTCTTTAAAAAAAACCCTTTGGGGCAATCAGGCAGCAGTTTTGGTGAATACTCACAGCTTATGCACGAGGTGATTGCGCAGGTCCTGAGTGACATGTTCATGCCAAGCTTTCCTTACCCCGGTACTGGAAGGAGGTGCAGCTGTTGGCATTGAGCTGAGGTTTCCAACATTGCCAGAATTTGTGCCATCATTCATTAGTGGGCTAAAATAAAAAGGGACTGTTACAGCAGCAGAATGCAAAGTTTTGTTGTACGTTTGATGCCTGAGGTGATTTTTAAGCAACCACTTCTCACATCAAACACTGTTGAAGTGAAATAACATCACACCATTTTTTGTATCAACAAACTGCAAAGAATAAAGCAGCAAGACTCAGGAGTTTACAAGACACAGTATAAACAAGAGCCTTCTACAATGGCACGGCTGGGTGGAGAGATGAGGGGAGGGCAGTGGATGTTGTCTACATTGACTTCAGCAAGGCTTCTGCCACTGCCTCCCACAGCATCTCTCAGGCAAGCTTAGGAAGCGTGGGTTAGACTGGGCAGTGGAGCGGATTGAAAGCTGGCTGAAAAAAATGAGCTCAGAGGGTTGTGATTAGTGGCACAGGGTCTAGCTGGAGGTTTCTAACAAGTGGGGCTCCCCAGGGGTCAGTACTGGGTCCAGCCCTGGACATATACTCATCAGTGATCTGGATGAAGGGATAGAGTGGCCCCTCAGCAAGTCTGCTGGTGACACCAAACTGGGAGGGGTGGCTGATACACCAGAGGGTTGGATCAGTGTGATCTGGGCAGGCTGGAGAGTTGGGCAGAGAGAAACCTGAAATTCAACAAGGGCAAGTGCAGGGTACTGCACCTAGTGAGGAGGAGTAACCTCATGGATCAGTACAGGCTCGGGGCTGACCTGCTGGAGAGAAGACCTGTGGAAAAAACCCTGGGAGTCTTGGTGGACAACGGGATGACCATGAGCCAGCAATGTGCTCGTGGCCAAGAAGGCCAATGGCAACAAGAAAAATGTGGCAAGCAGGTTCTCCTCCCCCTCTACTGTCCCCTGGTGAGGCCGCATCTGGAGAACCGTGCTCAGTTCTGGGTTCCCTGGTTCAAGGATTGGGAACTGCTGGAGACGGGACAGCAAAGGGCTACAAAGATGATGAGGGGACTAGAACATCTCTCTTTTGAGGAAAGGCTGCGGAACTTGGGTCTTTTTAGACTGGAGAAGAGAAGACTGAGGGGAGATCTTATTAATACTTAAAAAGTAGGTGTCAGGAAGATGGGATCAGGCTTTCTTCAGTGGTGCCCAGTGACAGGACAGGAGGTAATGGGGAGAAACTTGAACATAGGAAGTTCCATCTACACATGAGGAGGAACTTTCTTGAGTGTGGCAGAGCACTGGAACAGCTGCCCAGAGAGGTTGTGGAGCCTCCTTCTCTGGAGACATTCCAAACCTGCTCTGGGTGACCCTGCTCTGGCAGGGGGCTGGACTAGATGATCTCCAGAGGTCCTTTCCAACCCCTGACATTCTGTGATTCTGTAACAAAGAATCACAACTGTTATAAGTATTTCTACACTTAAAAATACAAAATATTCTTCCTTTAGGAATTCATTTACAACTACTAAATATTCTGGAACCACTGGGGGGGACAAAACGGTAGATACAGAACTGAAATAGGAAAGAACAGCATAGCTAGAGAGTTGACTAATCCTTTCCATGCCAATACAATTAGCTTTTAAAGCATGCTCCTTATTTATAGTCATAAGTATGTAAATAAATGTTTAATTGAGCAACAATGAAAATGTGTGCATTACTTATTTGTCCCAAGGGATGTTGGAAGAGCAGTTTCAGAAATTAGAGGAGTTTGCTGGTCTGTTGTTATTCCTCCTGCAGGAAGGTTCATCTGGTTGGCTCCTTTGGGACAAAATTAAACATCATTGATACCCAGTTCACAATTTTGGCAGTAACATGACAAAACTACACTTTACTGACCCATCTGGTTAATACTGTATCAGGTAAGTACTTTTATCATAATATCTGCTGGGGTGCATATGCATAATTACCTATGAAATAAAAAATGTACTTTCAGTCTGAACATTTTTTTCTACAAAAAACAGTACAATTCATAAACTCTTAAGATGAGCTCAACAAGCTAAAAAGAAGGTAATACTACAATTAAGTTCCAGACAGAAATCAACATTTGAAATAGAATTTTTTGCTAGAACAGGTGAAATGCTTGCTAAACAAACCAAAAGCCTTCAGCAAATATGTCCCATCACCTCAGACTACAATAAGCTATGGACTGCATTTTAAAATAAACTAAAAGTACTGTTATTAGCAGCAAAATATCCAAAGCTTTCTAGTGTTCAAACATAAATGACGGGTAGTGTTTACATATGTTTTCAAGTTATTAATCAACACAAAAAGAAAGTAATTACTCTGACCAAGTGAAATACTAGACTATAATAAAAACGGACCAGTTCAGTTTATTTTAACACCTTTGTTTCTGGGTTGTTTTGGGGTTTTTTTCCACCTACCCAATGCATTAATGGTCCTCATCTGCTGGTGAGCCTGAGGCTGTGCTGGCTGCTGGCCTTGGACCTGGGGCTGCAGCTGGGTCTGAGGCTGGTTGCCATAGGGCAGCCCAAGAGCAGCGTAGGCTCGTTGCATGGAGCTGGGATCAATTGGATTAGTATTACTTAGTGATGGAGTATTCTGCTGGCCTGTGCCCACTGAACCAATGGAATTTTGGATTCCACCAGCTGGAGAGCCTAAAAGGGCTATATAAAAAAAAAAAAAGGATAAGAGAAAATTGAAAATCAATGAGGACAAGGAATAAAACAAATCATGCTGAGAATCAACAGAACGTGCACGTTGTTATATGGTATATCTGGATTTTTCAGTCAAAGGACAGAACAACATCTGAGATGCCAAGTGGAGAAACAGCCTTTGGTTCTACAGGACAGAAACCACCCTGGCAATTAATACAGGAAGTGCTGAAAATTCTGTGCAGATAAGCCCAGTAATTATCCCAGTAATTATTCATGGAATATACATAAAGTGTAGGCTCCAATATAAGGCTAAATAAGATTTTCATGCTTGGGATAGTAGAGTAAGGGGGAAAAAAACCCAATTACTCTACTTCCCTCTTTCCCATTAATCCCATTTTAGATCAAAATACTAGCTCCAAAACAGAGTTCCTGAGTTCAGCAGAAATACTGTGCCCTTGGACACAAAGGTAATACTGAAGATCTGATGGTAGAAATTTTCATTCCAAGCAGTCACTAGATGAATCCTCTGAAAGCCAAATTACTCCAAACCCCAAGTTATTCAGAGATATGAAAAGCCCTGATAGGTTTCAGATGGTACTGACAAGATCTAAAAGATTGGTAAACAATTTAGAGAATAATATTTAGGTAATTATGAACCTGTATGATCACCACAACCAACCAACCTTTCCCACCACACAAATCATGGAAGAGTCATTTCCACTGTAGTCAGGAAAATGGGAACAAAAGAGAAAAGTAGTTTTTCCTAAACCTGTGAGTGAGTAAAAATCTGCTTTGCTGGCCTCATTTTAGCTGCCATCCTATGTAAAAAAATGCTCCTTTGTGAATGACACATGGAGTGTATCTTTCCCT
>NW_009952891.1:223618-227355 GCF_000747805.2 Chaetura pelagica | reverse complement strand
TGATAACAGAGACTTTGGTAGAAATCATGCTCACTTTAGATATTTAATTACTTGAGGGGTAAAATGTGATGTGCATTACAAATTTGTGACCTAGACATAGCAACGGTAGCTTTTAATACTGGCAACATTAGCTGTTTTATTAAAAATAATCAGGAAAATAAGCCCTCTGAGACATTAACACCATTATCTAGGCTTTCTTAAAGCTTTACCCACTATGGAAACAGAAACACTGACAAAGACACACACATTTTCAGCTTCATCCAAGAGAAAATACACACATTACAGAGTTCAGACCTTTCCCTCTCCAGATGAGAATTCAATTTGATTGCATTTGCCAAAGAACTACAAATAAATCTAGTCAGAGATCCTCCTCTCCAAACTAAGCAGCCCCACAGAAAACATCCTTTATTTTCCCCAAGGACAATCCATGGTATTTTCAACAATGGGTTTATGATGGAAATTAGGCTTACATGTGCTTACTTGTGCTTATACTCTGTGGACACATTCATAATAACTTTTGGATTCATTGCTCATTTCCAAGCAAGTTTAAAAAGACAGAACCTGATAGAGTTCCTACCAGTTTCATTTAAAAAAAAAAAAAAAAGACATACTGAAGAGCAACTGCATGAATTTCTTGCTGGACTCTGGAATCATACAATCTAAGAGAAAGGTGCCCTTTACACTAGTGCAAAGCAAGAAATAGGAAGTCTCTAGAAAGGTTAAATAGCACAAACTTGTGGCACCCTGGAATTCAAAAGGCTTCAGAGGCTGTTGATAGCAAAGGGACAATTCAGGAGCTAATAAAAATTCCAGCTTGTTAGAGAAAGAGGATGTTATTTTCCTGGAGAAGTTACAATGAAACAACTTCCCTACACTTTTAACACTGGCTGTAAATCAGAGGCACATCTGTGGAGATGGCAGAATATGCAGAGGTGGTGGTGAGGGCTGGGAACAGGACAAAGGCTCCTATCCATCCCACTGGGGAGAATTTCACCATTCCTGTGCTCTTCTGGGGAGAAAAGCTGGTACTGATCTTCTGGGTACTGCAAGCTTGGTGTGAAGCTCACACTGAAGCTAAGGCAAAGCTTGGAGAAGACAACCACCTCTTGCTCAGGGCTGAGCTTTGGCAGTGCCACTGATTACTGTGAAAGCCACATTCAGCCCTTGTGTTAGTGCAGCTTTAGAAACCACCACCCAGCCAGTTCTAGAGGAACCTACTTCAGCAAGATCAAATCTCCAGATCTCCACTTCTACCCCAGACCAAAGACTCCCTATGAAAAACAGTCAGTTTGGGTATTTGCCAGAGTTGACAGTTTGAATGTCACTTTAAAAGTGACAACATGCAGAGTGAGTCCCTTCTAAATAGGAAAACCCCACTGTTTCTTCATAAAACTACCGAAGTTTCATAAGGGGACAATGTCTGAAGACCACTCTTGTGACTTGCAGCTTAAAATGACTAATGATCTCCAAGTTCCACAAGTGTGCCTGTACCTATTCAAGTGGGCAAAACTCACTGAAGCTGGTAAAGAGCCAAATGCTGCTTCTCATTTCAAAGTGAAGTATTATTACTAGGGGACAGACTAGGTTCTTACAGCTGGTAGTACCTTTATAGTGTGAGGGCACTGAAATGGGTGCCTCTGGATGGTCTCAGCTTCTCTGAATTTTATAACTGAACTACTAGCATGCTGTTAAAGTACTCATACAGTATCAGGAATCTGATTTTGATGTGTTGGGGTTTTTTTTTGTCCATTTGTTCCTTGGTTTTACATGCATATATGACATTCTATCAATCTGTCAAACAAGAAGATGGAGGAAGAGAGTATTAAATTCCTGTACTAGACAGATAAGAGTGCAAATGCAGCCCCTTCTGTGGCAGATACTGTAGGAAACCAAGTCAATTAAAATAAACTCAGCACTGAAATAAACAGGAGTTATCACATTAGGCCACTGCTACATGGAGAAACTCCTACTCTGTTTTTTTGTGAACTGCTGCTTTAGACACTGATGAGCTCATGACAGAAGCTACAAGTGTGAAGACAACTTTGCAAAGGTTTTTTCACATTCTAAATGCTTTAAAGACAACTGAGCTCTGTATGCACTGTTACAAATGCTTGTATCTCTTAAGAGTGAAAGCTCAAACAAGCAGAAGTTAAGCAGCCCCAGAACTTCCTGAAGAGCCCTGACCAGGCCCTCTTGGGCAAAGGCATGAGGATGTAATGTAAATGATCAGACACTATCCTGTCTAAAGGATTCCTGTTTCAGTGTGCAAAGCAGGTAATGCTGCCTTAAAGAAACTCCATCCATGTCTTCCAGAGGGGAATCCCTTCACCCTTCCAGCTGATGAGAATTTATTTTAAACACAGACTCCTGATGCTATTTTAAGTACTAATGCTCAGCAATTCTCTAACCTGACCATCCCAGTGAAAGCCACATGTTAGACCATTTTTGAGAAGTTTGATTTAAATCCGTCATTGTGCTTCCAAATCCTGGCATTCTGACTCATTCAGCAGTGTTGGAATGCTCTGTCCTGCAGCTCTGCTTGTTCCAGCCATTCTAACTCCAAGTGGCTGGAGCAAAAATTCTTCTGGAAACCTTAACTCACCTCAGCATAAGCCTGTCCTGCACCCTGAACTAGGCAGGTATTCAAACAGCAGGTGCTCATGATAGTTTAATAAAGTCTGTACCATGAATCAAATCCTGAGGTAAGTGAAGATATGATGAGCAACCTAGAGACAAAGTGTCAGTATTAAACCTCATCACCAACACCACTTTGAATTTTTTTTTTTTTTTTTAGTTTTCTTTAAGCATTCAACTAAAAGCCTTCCTCGTTTATTAGTCAATGAATGGAATGTCTTAATTTGTGGGCTAACCACCTATCATGTGGCTCAGTGGAACAACTGACAGCTGCTGCTAGGGCACCATTGTGTGTGATTTCCAGCACTTGAAGAAACAACAGACACGTTTTGTTTGAAGATTTTACAATTACTGCCAGAAAGACTGAACAAACTGGATTTCACTTCCTATTTTCAGAGGAAACTGCCTCCAGTGAAGAAGCTGCTGCCTGGTCTTTCTAAACATGCTTCTCTGCACATCAGTGGACTCCTTCCTTCACTGCAAAGGGGCAGTTCCCACATGCTTTAAGTCCAGGTCTTCTTTCATCTTCTGCCCATACTCAATAACCTGCTCCCTCAGCCAGCTAAATCCTAGTCCCGGTTTCCATTTCCCTCATCAGATTCCCATCCTTCATCCCTGAGTCCACATATTCCAGAATTTCTGGCCCAGACTTCTTAAAGAAAATCACATTTTCAGATAAAAATTACTTATTTCAAATTTACTCTCTCAATCCAGGTTTTTTCTCACTGCATTAAAAATGTTCCTACAAGGAAAACCACAGAAGACCAACTCCATGTTCACAACTCCGCCTCCCAGTCTCACTCAACTGAACTGGGATCCCTTTCTAGAGTCTCCTGATCCTGGATTGAAGCACATCTAACATGGTAGGAGGAAGGCCCAGGTCATCACTGATGGTGAGCAGAGCACACTTATCATTTTCCTGTAGGTCTGCAAGGGGAAGCACACCCAGTAGCTGTTTGGTGGCACAATACACACCTGCCCAGGCCAGGACTAGAAGAATTAAGAAGCTCAAGCATGCTCGTGACAGACAAATCTTTGGAAAGAATACTGGTTATGATGGAGCTATAAAGCTAGGAAATACATCAACAGCTGTTTGAAAGAGT
>NW_009952891.1:213472-223521 GCF_000747805.2 Chaetura pelagica | reverse complement strand
AAAGAGTGTCTAACTCAAATTGTGGTTGGCTCGGCAGGGAGCAAGTCCTTCCTAACAAAATAACCCCAAAACATCTGCACTGAATTCCAAGTCATTACTTCAAAACTCAGGAGTCACTGGCTTATTCAAATGCAAAGCTTAATATTATAGCAAATAACTCTTTGTTTTGCAGTTTCCCCCCATCCTTCCAGAGGTACACATGGTACATGCAACCAGTCAGGTGGAACAGAAAGAACTTGAAACTTGTCCCAACATGTCCTATTAACAAGTGATATTACTATCAACAATTAAAATAAAAACTAGTTCAAGATTACTCTTTTGGTTTTTTTTAGAAGAAAAGCTATACCAATGAAACCTGGCACAGAAGTTCCTTGCAAAAGATTTAAATGCTAAACCATGGAGTAAGGTATCTGTGAATAAACAGCTCTGTGGTAACAACCTAAAACCCAGGACTTTTTGCAGCATGCAGAGGGAACCCCCCATAGGTTAGGAAGAGATGCTTATGGAGAGTATGTCCCATTGCAGAGGGGAAGGGTAGAAGCCAGTCAACAGACTGCAGTGCCTCAGAAGTGCTGACCTGCACAATTTTCTAAGAGATCAGCACACTTTGAAGGAGCCATCTAAAACTCCAGAACAGATACAAGAGGACTCAAAGTAACAATGGTAAAACAGAAAGAAAGGTTCTAGGACCCAAGATATTCAATGACCATCGTGTGGTTGCTTATTCTGTAAGGACAACTGCCTGGCAAGAGTAACAAGGGTCACACTTCCCCTTTCCTTTTCCCTTTCTGAATGTTGTCCTCATATTCTGCCTCACATGATCCCCTCCTTCCCTCAGTTTAGTACCTGCTATAATTATTTATTCCTAAGGGACCCACCATTTTGTTTGGTTCTTAAACCAACCTAGCTTAGGTTTGTTTTCACCTGATCAGGCACAGTGTTTTTAAATGCACATATTAGAGTAAATCGTTTCACACACATTTCTGAATGCCTAAAAAAGGGGTGTCCTTTAAACATACTTGTACAAGTATTTTCAGTGTTCACTTTTCACCTTCAAACAAAGCATGAGGTGTCACCTGTATGATTCAAAGACAGAATTCAGAACAAAGAACCTTATACCCCAGCATACTAAGCCACAAATTTTCACAGTTAATGCCACTGGATTATTGATTAATTGAATATTTCATATTTATCTCCCTCACATGCAACAAAAGAGCCAAACTATGCTTAATCATTATAATTCTGTTGCATTCAAACATCTTATTTGATCCCTTAAAATTATTTTAAAGGACTTTTTTGTTAAGTGCCTTCTCTTTTGAGGACTTGTATGGATGACGTAAAAACAAGTACTGCACAAAATACTTTTCTACAGCAGCTTGTATTGAAAAATCCAATTCTGTTGTGCTAAATGTTGTTAGCACTTTGGTAACAACTGTGTAATAAGGATGCTATGCACAAATGGACCATGTCACATTAAAAAGCAAAGCTTTCAACACATTTTTCAAAGGCCAAATGTAACTAATCACTTGCAACAAATTCCAACTTTGAACACACAAGGCGTATCTTGTTTATCAAGGAGAAGTTTGGTAAAACAAAACCAAAATCCTTACCCCCAACTAGTTCTGCATTCATTATTTTTTTCAGCTTAGGAGAGAAAAAAAACCCTCCTGAAACTATAAGTATAGTAACCTCAATAGGTAATTTGGACCATCTTAACAGCTACTTTCCCCTAGAGCTTTAATCTCACCTAAGCTAGGAGCTCCTCTCTATCCTCCAAGGTTTATTAGTGTTCCTCACTGCAGTCTCAGCCTACATGGAAATTAGCAGAATTCTTATGCACAAGCTTTCCAAGTCCTCCAGATATTTTCCACTTCTTAGCCTTTATTTAAATATACTCAGGTGTAACACTAGACTTCTAGAACTGTTGCATCTATGCTGTAAAACATTCCACCTTGGCATCTTTTCAAAGGATTTGATGAGAAACAAACCTACCAACGTAAGTTCAGTATTTTCTGTTTTAGAGTAAAGGGAAGAAATGCTCTAGAAACTGCCTCCAAGCATCACTAACAGGTAAGTTGTTATAGGAAAAAAAAAGGCATGGCCAAATCACTATGATTTCTAGAACTTCAGCTAGTCTATAGCAGCATTAAATACACCTAGTGATTAAGACACCCAGATGAGATCTATTTGTGTGCAAGACTTTTTTTACAAACTTTTTTTTACTATTCTTTATCATCAGCATGTTGATTTAAGTTATTTACAGCAGCAATAAAAATAATGAAGTAGCTTATATCTTCCCCAAACCCTGCCTGCCTCCAGAGCTGCACTGTAAGTGGAATCTACTGATCTGCCCTCACAATGAAACACCAGCTGGAAGTTGCCACATCCTTTCAAAGTAGGTGTGTGCCTGATTCAAGCCTTTTCCTTTTCAATGATAGTATATTTAAGTGTCCCTGCCCATGCAGGGGGGTTGGAACCAGATGATCCAACCCAAACCATTCCATGATTCTGTGATTTAAGTAACAAACTGCATTCAAGGACCAGAAAGGAGAATTCACCAGTATCTTCCTCCTTATAAAAGTTTATTAAACAGCTAAAACCAGAGTTTGTGGGGACTCTGTAAAAATTCATTCCTACACTGAATATTTGATCAATTTCATTTTAACAGTACCATTCCACTGAGGCAGCAGCCAAGCAACTACTTACGTTGTTGATTTCTTTTGTCACTGGCATTTTTCAAAGGAAGGCACACAGGACAGTCGTGCCGAGTACAATTCTTCCAGTGGGAAATGATTTGTCTCGAAGATGCACAATGAGCAACTGTAACAAGGAAAAGCAACAGAATTCAGGTCACTCCCTGGTTAACTGGTTTAGGATTACCTCATTTTTTGGAGCAACTGTTTTTTCTCCTTTACAAGTGATACTGCACCTATAACTAAACACAGCTAAAAGGCAAACAAAACTGGATGTATTTACCAAGATGTGTGTTTAACACCAAACTCAAGGCAATAGGTAGAATTTTGTAAAATATGGTTGGACCTGGCTTTGCATGACACTGCCATCAGTTAAGACTTCCCAGGTGGTTAAATCCAGCCCAGATTCCATGTTGGATCTCAAGTGTTATATATGTTACTTCATATCCATTTAGGATGGGGTTTTTGTGTTGATAAAGACCTTCTGCCAGGCTGATTTCTGATCTGAGAACATTGAGCAATCATAGCTAAGCAGAAGCTATAGGTGTCTATGCCCATGCAAGGGGGGTGGAACTAGATTATCTTTAAGGTCCTTTCCAACCCATATTAAAATCTAAGGCACAGACACGGTGGATATTATACACTCTGCTGTATTGAGAAGGAGATGAAAAGTATGTTTGCAAGGCTACATTGGTGCTGTCCTACTTCTGAAGGACAAACACTGCATTTTGTTTTCTAAATTGACAACTACAAAGAAATCAGAAATGGAATATGGGGAGAGGTAGTGATAAAGGCAGAGGTAGTGATAAAGGCAGCAGCTATTTAATTAAAGAACCAGTTGTGATGCTCATTTGTGCCAGGTGTGGGGATCTCCTTGACAAGAAGAGACAAACAGGCAGGAAACCTCAGCCAGCTGATTTGCCAGAGTGCCCCCTGCTCTCACCTTGACAGGCCTTGCCAGCCTGGCAGTGTGTCATGTGGTTGAGGACGTTCTTCATGGTGCGGCAGTGGGGCAGGGCGCAGGCCCGCACCTCCCCGTTGGCCTGTTCCCGCCGCTGACACTTGTGCGCGTGGAGCAGCAGCACCAGCTGCTGCTGGATCAGTTTGCGCTTCTCCGGGTCTGCTGTTGGTCCAGTCGCCATCGCCTGCGTCGGGACGATCCCCACTTGCTGTACTTGGGTTTGCATCTGGGACTGAGAGAACAAAGGAAGTTGAGAAACAGGTTGGTACGTCTTGATGCTGATCTTAATCTTGTGTGAGGGGCTTAAACGAGGGACTTCAGACAAGGGCAGGGAGGGAGAGGACAAGGGTGATGGATGAAAACTGGCAGAGGGGAGATTGAGGTTGGACGTGAGGAGGAAATTCTTTGCTGTGAGGGTGGTGAGAGCCTGGCCCAGGTTGCCCAGGGAAGCTGTGGCTGCCCCATCCCTGGCAGTGTTGAAGGGCAGGTTGGATGGGGCTTGGAGCAACCTGGGCTGGTGGGAGGTGTCCCTGTCCATGCAGGGGGTTGGAACTGGATGGTCTTTAAGGTCCCTTCCAACCCAAACCATTCTAAGGTAATAATTTAAGTATCACAAGACCATTTGCTGGGCATTCTCTAACAAGCTACAAGGATTATTACACCAGTCTCTGCAGCATTCTCAAACACTTCTAACACTAGAATAGGAACTAAGAGGTTCCTCTGTTAAGACATTAACAAACAATAGTTTAAGTAACAAGCCATTCAAAATCTTCTTTTTATGAGACAGTTCACAATCCCAACTGCAATGAGCTTTTACCACACTTGGAGGTGGAATTCAAGTCTGTTTAGTGCTACATTTTTGTACTATAGGTTTTATACACTTCAATCCTAGTTTCTTGTCCCAAATAGAAAGAGAAGCCCAATGGGAGAAGATGGTCATAATTACATGACTGACAGTCTCTATATATTGCAGTAAAAGCTAGAACTCATTTTCCAAGCATAAATCAGCCTCTCTCCTCACAAGTGACTGCTGACATTCCTTTCATAGAGAAAATTTCCAAGGTGAGCTGCATACAGCTTTCTCCCAGAAAGGGCCACCTAAATCTGGATTGCATTGTGTCTACTGAAGTGAACTGAAGTTAACTTCGAGGTGACATGAAGGTTGTATCAGCTCAGAAAATCCACTGGTTTATTTCCAGCATCCATTCTTTCTGGACACACTCTGTTCTGGCGCCCAAGCCCTGCCTGACAAACTCTGCACACCCACAGAGATCTGCACTCTAACACACAGCTCATAGCACTGCAGAGGAGAAACAGCTTCTTTCACATGTCAGCACAGATTTAGAGGATTTTCTACCACTTTCTTGGACCTTTTAAGGACAACAAATGTAGAGACCTAATTTTCAAAATGAAACACCTCCACAGCCTGCAAGGACTCTGCCAGCAGGAACAGATATGGGACTGCAGAAGTGCTTAAATCCCTGGGATTCGCAGCCTGAATTCATCTCATGGACAAATGTGAAATTGTCCCAAGAATCACTTTGATTATGCACTGTAAATATAGGTTACCACAGAAAAGCTCACCAACTTCCAAGCTACCTAAGGAAAACCAGCCATTAAACCCACTTATAAATAGAATATAGGAAGAGCAGGATTATACTGGGGAGGTAACAGAAGAAATAGTTCAGAGCTCTCTTTGGAGCTGCTGACCAAAGCCCGCTCACTACATTTAAGAAAGATCATCCTTAAATGTCAGAATACACCATCTGTAGCCTACTCTACTTTTGACCTTTGAGAAGCACTCTCCAGAAAATTCCACAGCCTACAAAACAGAGCCCATAACAGCAACAAAACTCATTTCCTTAGGTCAGTGAAAAGGTTCCTTGGCACAAGCCATCACTGCTCCAGCAGCAAGTTTTTGACCTCAACTTTGCCACCTGCACATCAGTTCTTGAAGAGCTAGTTTTTCTTCTGGAGAATGAAACACACAATATCAAGTAGAAAGCACAATGTCTGTTATTTGATGTGGAGGAGGTGGGCACTCTGTCACTAATAATGATTATAGTAGGTCTGAAACAAAGAGGAATTGCTTCATCTGTTTATCTTGAGTTTGCAAGAAAAAGAGCAAGGAGAGGGTGAGGGAAACCCATCCACTTATGCTCTCAGTGCTTGCAGCTGAAACTAAGCCTTCCACTTCTTCCATGAACAAATCCACAAGAGCAGACAGGTTTTGCTGAAACAATTCTTGTGACACAAATAGGAAACAATTAGTTCAGCCAATCTCCAGAAAAATACAGAGACCATGCCAAAGAAAATCTTGTTGGAAGCGATGTTTTCATCCCTGTCAAAGGACTTTTTTCCCAAGCCAAAGTTCTCCTGCTATTACTACCCTACCAGTTAACAGACATGACTACAGCTGTATCAGCACAGATGCCCTGACCCAGAAGGACTTCTTGAAGATCAAGTAACAAAAAGGCAGAATTGTGGAGTATCAGTAGTTAGAAGAACAAGCAGTCTTGGTCCAGATGCAAGTGTCTGCAGGTAGGCACAAAAAACCCCCCAAGTCAGAACACTGTCTAAACTCTAGAGTTATGCTGGTCTTGTAGAGTCCAAAACCTGGAAATGTAATGAATGGTCTTTCCACCATCTGTCTTAGTTTCAAGACTGCTGACTCAGGAAGCTGACACTTCCCTGTTAGTTTTTCTTAAAGAACAGTGGTCGGCAGCACCAGTCAAAACCAGAGACTTGTTAGTGCACCGCAGTCTTGCCAGAAGTGTGTAAATCCTCCTGCAAGCACAGAAATAAGTCCACACCAGAATGAGGTGCAGTCTTTTGATTTCCATGTTCTTTCTCCCTTATAACAGGACACCACATTCTGGAATCACTACATTAGGACAAATTCTGCATTTTAAAAAATGCCTTTTAATTGGACAGGTTTGGAGTCAACAGTGGACCTGAGTGAGATGATTAAGAATCCACTGCTACAAAGGACTACTTTTGATACAGTTGTTTTACAGACCTTCCCTCCCCCTAATCAGAAGGCAGGTAGTGCTGTATTTGGGATTTCTCAGTCTGTTGGACTATAGAAGGGATGTTATTTCCCAATGACAAGTGATTTTTAACGTTATTCACATACGTGCTTACACTATGGGCAGATTCACTCTAGCTATTAAGACTTTCAAAAACAATCTTTAGTATCTGCAGAGGAAAGTTGCATCCCACCTTCACTCTTGCAGGAGCATAAAAGGTGAAACACACCCAGACCTTCTCAGTTCCCCTCAACTATAGGCTTAAGTGTGATCTTGGAGGTCCCTTTCAGAGAAGAGCTTGTGGACACAAAGTGGATATATCCATGAATTGTAAATCTCTAATAACACTTCTAATTAACAACACTTCTATGAATTTGTTTTTCACAGTGTGATTAACTCAAGTCAGGTATCCCACACATCTACAGTAAGATTGAAATAAGTCCTTCCTGCAAACAGGAATTGCAGGGATGTTGTAATAAGCTCTGAACAGCCCAGGAAGGACTGTTCTGTCACAAAACTGCAGCAAGAGCTCAAGCAGCAGGCAGCTGATGACACCCAGGAAGGAGACGTTTCTCAGTGCAGTCACTTCATCAACCCAGGCTTTTCCAGTGACTACCAATGTGAAAACAACACAGAACCAGTTTACACTTCTTGCAATTCCCTCTGATATTCTCTGTCTGGATGGTGGTTTCTCTGGTTCCACCAGGCACTGTGGACAGGTCTGGTCTGAACAGCCTGCTCTTCTCTATACAGGAAGGATCCTTCTGACACCAGGAATCAGGTCTGCTTTGCCTCAAGAAGTCCATGTGCACACAGAGCAGGCTGACACAAATGCAGTTACTGCAAGTGCTCGTCTTGGTACCAACAACCCTGCAGCTTTGCATCCTCTCATCCAAGTAGCAGAAGGAATGAGAATCTGAGTCTGAAAGGTGGGCAGAAGACTTCAGAGAGAGGAAAAAAGGCTTCCTGAACTGGACACAGACTCAGGGGGTGGCCGTGCTCTTTGGAGGCACATTGGCCCGAGTGGTAAGAGATGATGTCAGCCTGTCAGTAGCACCACATGGAGAGCTTGCAATGCAGCTACAAATGTGAAGAAAGGGAAGGTGACACACTCAGCTCCCACATACAAAGCCAGCCCGGTGTACAGTCTTACCATGAAGATGCATTCAGAGCCCAAAGTTTATTTCAAAGCTTGGGCATTGACATGGCTACAGGCAAACTTTTCCTGTCAAGAGTGAAGAGTGTTTTCATCTTTCAGCTTCCACCTCCCACTATGCAGTATAATCTCCACCTCTGCAGGTGGTACAGGTGAGTGAGCCTCTCAAGTCCCCAGCAAACAGAAAAGGTGAGAAGGCTCCTATGATCCCTCCATAGAAGGAACCTGAATAGCTGGTCCTAAAGAGTGTGCCCTCAATGCGCTTGGCTTTCAATGGCTTAAAGAGTTTTCTTCCTAAACCAGCAAACACCTCAACATGTGCAGTTGACTCTGGACTCTGCTGGAAATCAAGGCTGGATCAGTATCCTTCTTAAGGATATACTTTTGGAGTTTTAACTCCTTGTCTTTATAAGCTCATTTGAAGGACCAGCAAATGACAAGAAACATGCAATGAAGTGTTTCAAAGTGGGAAAAAAAAAAGGAGGAATAAACTGGATATAGGAAAGTGCAGCCAGAGCCCAGCCCTTGCATACAGGAAATTCAGTGAACAAAATGTTAAGAGTGCTTTCTATAGAACATACAGGGTGATCAAATGGACTGAGGAAATATCAACACTAAAAATTCCTGTCTGCGGATAAGAGACAGATCAGAAGTTTTAAGTGAAGGAAGTCATGCTGTCAGAGTGCTGGCTACGGGTAGAATACTTCATCTCAGCTGCTGAGAGTAAGACATGGCAATGGGTGCTCTCCACCTCATATACTTATATATAGAAGATGAGAGAGTGGAAGACGAGCCAGAGCACTGGGGAAAGCACAGATCCTCTTCTTCGGTTCATTTCTGGCACCACTACTTACGGATAGGGCAAAAATTAAAATGTTCCACCATTCAAAGCAACACACATTCCCAGGATGAACTCCTGCACCAAGCCAGAACAGAGATTCCTACTTTGCTCCCAACATAATAACAACAGTTTCTCTGGCACTGGACATTATCTGTTAGATTTGTTTCCAGGTTCTTAAGATTTCTTCCTTTAGAAGCTCACGGCTAAGTAATATAGACAAGAGCTATTCCCTAGCGTTTGTTAGGCTGCTGCCCCACTTCAGGTTTATTTCAGTTTTCTTGAGGAAGAGAGAGCATGCCTGAGAAAGAAAAACTTTCAGAGTGCAGGTCAGGCAGGCACAGGGAAGGTGAGCACAGCAAGCAGCAAGACTGCCAGATTGCTCAGGACAGCAGCAAGCAGAGACACAGCATGCCCCACATCTCTCCCCACAGTAAACAAGAAGACTGACTTTGCTGCAAGAAGAAAAATAATCACTGAAATGTTAAGAAAAACAAGCCTTCTTCACTGTGAGGACACAAGAGATTTTTCATACAGCCTTTTACTTCAAGTCTCTAGACAACAGAAGTTGTCTATTCTAAGTAGCTACAGCTCTACATGTGATGAAACAGCTTTCTTCCTTTCTCTAGGAGGTCTGCAGCAAGGCACACCTGAGGAATCCTCATCCCCCACTCATTGTTTTCCTCTCTTCTGATCAAAGTTAACAAAGAAATTCAAAGGACATGAAAAGAAACAGAGAAACAAGGAAGACTGCAACAGAACACTCAATATATAGTTTACTAAGAGTTAGGGAAAAAAACGCCAGAGAAGATGTGCTGCTCCAACTCTTAGGTTGAGAGAAGAGAAGAGAAACTATTTTCTTCTCTTCCAAAAAGTAACATTCTTTCAACTCCATCTGCTGGTCATAAGGATAACTGTGAAACCAAGCTGGTGTCTTGGAAGCCAAACTCCACACATTGTATTCCTAACCCATGCAGAAATGCTACATTTACTGGTACGTCCACAAAGAAACCATCCATCAACCTTGAACACTGCAAAGCTTCAGCAGGTTTGATTGAAAAGCCAGCCAGGGGTTCTCTCTCTGGCAGCACAGCCTGGAGGCTGGGTCCTCTGAAAACAAGAGGCTCCTGACTCCATCCAGGCTGCACACTGTGCTGAGTGCCAGAGTGCAGAGCACGGCCCATTTCCACACTCTGGAGATTTTGCATGATGTCATCACAGCAGAGCGTTGCCAGTCCTGCCTTGAACAATTCCAGTCATACTGGACCTCAACAGTGTGTCACCAAAACTTCCAGCCACGTCAGATGCAACATCCTTCTTTTGGAAACAAGTCACTTCACTCAAGATTTCAAGCTGCCCATTCTGTAGGGAA
>NW_009952891.1:184862-213428 GCF_000747805.2 Chaetura pelagica | reverse complement strand
TAGGGAAAACTCACTGTACTCTGGAACAGTCCCACAAAGCAACAGCTAATATGCTGTGTGGAGCCATAGTTAAGAAAACAAAAACAAAAAAAACCAATCCATCTGGCTGGCACTGAAAATTAATACCTTAATGCTGACCTTTTAATCATTTTAATACCGTATGGTTTGTTACTTCTTTCCTAATTAAAGAGATTAAATGTGCTTCTCAGGGTATAGTGTAAGGTCAATGCTTGGAGCAAAGGTTGGAAGATGCACTTGAACTAATACTTCCAGGAAACACTTCACTGGGGAAGTGAGGGGAGAATGAGAGTGTTGTTCATAGGAGAGCAGTACCTTGAATTTGGATTTAAAAAAATCCACTGCTGCAGCAGAGGTTTATCCTGACTACCAGCATGAGGGTTATGCCTGACAGTGAAAAAACTCCTGGTTAGTGTTTGGGACAGGGGTGCCACACATAATGATGCTTGGAATAACGTGGGTTAAGAAACACACTCAACTTCAGGCTTACTTTTGCAGCACATGTATAAGGTTACAGGGAAAGGCAAAAGATTGAGAAGAGTATTTTAAAAATATCTATTTTCATGAACAAGGGGTCTCAAGACAACGGCTGCAACTTTCTGTTTCTTCTTCTCTTATTTAGATATTCTTAGTGGTAACCAAGGTGCTCGTCAACATCATGCTGGCATCTGGTCTCCTTCCTCAGACATGCCACGTATAACCAATGTTTTCATTCACACAGGTTTGTCTCTCACACAGAATAGTACTTTCAGATAAGGACAGTATAGACGGCTGGTTTAGCAAGATATGTGGTTCTAATCAACTCTCAGAGAACCCTGGAGGTTCCTTTAAAAGATAGAGTTGGTCTTTTTGCTTGCTGCAGTAGGGGGAGTCTGAACTGATCCTCCACAGGCTCATTTCTGATAGATGGTTAACATAACACAGTGCCCTTTCCACTTCACTCCTGCCTCCCTTAGGAAACAGGACAGACCATGTCTCCAGCAGACCACCAGGTCAGAGCCACTAAATCAAAATGCCCTCTCTGGGGTCCTGAGGCATCATGGGACACAGCACATGGTGAAGGGATTGCAGCAAGGAAGTGTGGTGTAACAGTTCCAACACTGCAACTCTGCTCTGGAGAGCTGCCTCTGTCACAGGCAACTCCTCACACGTGCAATTTGGGTAGTATTTTAGTTGCTCTGTGTAAGACAGAGACTTCCATGAGTTATGGGAACATACATCTAACCAATGTGAATGTTGTTTTACCCTTAGATAATGTCCTAACATATGAAATGGAGAAGGGTTGAGCAAGCCAGGGCCTACAAACCTCAAGCTCAGACTCAGCAGATTCTTCCAGTCTTACCCTCTTTGTGCTTCTAGTCTCCTGTTTGAAACAGGGACCACACATCCTTATCTCAAGAGAGGCACTGTGAAAAGTAACTAATCCAAAGTATATGCCTGCTCCAGTGATGACTGCCACAGAAATTACTGTTTCAAAAAGACTACCTAGGCAAAATATATTACTACATACAGTCAATAAGGCCCACAGTTACACTCCGAGCAGCAAAAATAGAACAAAATGTTGAGTAGATGCTGTTTCAGAGGGCACTGATCACATTATATGCCAAATAAAGCAAAGACTCTGTGGAAGGAATAGCATATGGCTATGCATGTACTATTACCAAATAATGACACTGCCCTACCCACTGCTGCCAAGTAAAGGTTAAAGTTTAACAAGGCTGACATTTCCTTTTAAATTCCTGACTTTGTAATAATGTTTAGATGGAAACTTCAATTTTAATATATAAAAAGTTCCACCCCCATCAGGACTGCTAACAAACTCTAAGCACATAATCCCTAAGTAGGGTCAAGACCTTTTGGCTCGACAGCACCAGGCGTCCATCAGCTGAAATGGCTGCTCCTCTCTGTGTTGGCTTGAGGGAGAAAGATGTATTAGGCACACCAAGCTTTTTGACAACTGAGAAACAAAGAAAGATGGTTTTGATTCTCCTCTCAGAATACAAGTCATATTTTTTGACATTTTGAAAAAACTGCAACTGATAGTACTCAATTTCCCTTACTTTTCTCTGTCTCTTACACAAGATGGGAGAAAGAAAACAAGGTTTGTTGTGTTGTTTTTTTTACTGGCTCCCCCAGCACTAGACAGGCCTTCATGGCAAATAAAGACATTACAACCTATCCTAGTGAGTACATTAAGATTTCGGCTTCCCCTAAAACCTGTCATTTAAATAAGCACAAAATTAGGCTTCAGAATCAGCCAGTCACGGAGACAAATACAGCACTTTGGGCAGATGTGCAGGGAAATTATTCATTTGCTTTACACCTGATCCAAACTTCATCTATTTTAAAAACAAAATTAGAAGAGTCATGCAGCAAATGCTCGTCTACAGATATTCTGCCTGACTGCAAAGGTATTCTGCCTGACTGCAAGAGGTATTCTGAACTTGGTCTTATTAGTCACCTACTCCTTTCCACAACCATAAGCAGTAAATGGCAGATGATACTAAACAAGGATTTCACAGTGTAACTAAACAAAAGTTAGGAAGGAGTCCTCTAAAAGAAGAAGATGAAGTTTATTACATCCTCTTTCTTCTCATATATAGCCTTATTAGTTTGCAGGTAGCAAACTCAGTGATGGAAGGACAAGTACCACTTGTGCCAAAAAATAGCTGGTTTTCTAGTTAAAGTAAAAAATAAGCAATTTGCATCTTATGGAAGGTTTTACAAGTTTCTATAGTAACTGCTATCATGTTACAGAATACAAAATGCAACAAGCTGGAGTTTCCATAGAAACGACACAAGCAGTTTGATTAATATGCAGACATTCCAAGACAAATGGGAATGTTTAAATTCATTTTATACAGAAAACTCTATTAAACAGAATACTATAAACTTGGGCAATGTATCTTAGGAAGAAGTATTCTCATAAGCTTGTGAGCTGTAATTCATGCACAATATAAACTGAGAAACACGTGGTTTGTTTACTGTATTAAGATTCACAGGATATGAAAGGTAGTACTCAGTTTCAGGGAAGTTTATGATGTATCCAACACATTCATTTAGGAATTTAAATCTAACAAGAGCACTTACAGAGAAGATATTTTCATCTGGTTTGGAACCAAATGTACCAGACAAAATTAAACAGATGTAATGCAATTCTTATAATAAAACACTGTGATTGCTTAGAAAGTTAAATACTGCATAAAAATGTCCACACTTTCTGCAGGCAGAGCAGAGAGGTAGTGAGGAGCCATGAGGCAACTCTGATGCTTAAATGACCATGGAGAAGCTGTTCAGTGCTGCAGAAGCTCTATTACCCAAGAATTCAGGATGCTCTACCCAGACATAACAAATCAGGGTAAAAAGGCAGGTATAACTCACCATATTTGGCACACTGGTGACAGGAGTACTCTTGATGTCAGCAGGATTCCTGGCTTGTTTGGTAACTGAGGATTCACTCCTGTAGCTCCCATCTGCTGCCCTCCAGTTTGACTGAAAGGCTGCCCAAAGGGACTAGTGTTCCCTGTCATTCCCATCTGGAAAAGAATGAATGAAATGATTGTAATTTCCTTGATTCCGAAGGGATATTAAAAAAGATAAAAAATAAAACATATGTCAAACATCCATCTTTGCACTCACATAGACCAAATTCCAGTTTAAGTTGCTCAATATTAAATTATTGATTTCACAACTTCAATCAATTTTTTTTTAAAAAAACAACAAAATTACAAATTTACACAGCTGTGTGTTTAGAAGTCTTGGCAATTTGACTTACAAAATCATGCAAATGCAAAGGAGAAAACAAGACTTTCCTTCACAATCTGCATTGACAGAAATTACTTTCTCCAACACTGCAAAAACTTTTGAAAACCAAACAAGCCTCAAATCCTGTTACACTTTGTGCATTCTCTGCACATAGTTTGTACACAGGCTACATGGGAAGGGAGAGGCATCTAGCAAATGCTCATCTACTGATGGTTTGGTTCTTGAGGAAAAGCATCTGAACAAAAGGACATCTATCTAAGGCTGACATCCCTGACAAATGACACTCCCAAAACTCCTTAAGAATAGCAAGCAGAAATATGACTCCCCCTGAATGAGTAAAGGGAACAGTGTGCATATCCAAAGGGCCCTCTCGCCTGGAGAGGAGACTCCCAAGAGAAGTGCTGAAATCTCTTTTACTTGAGCCAATCATTATTACACTGGACAAAAGGTCCTAAAAAGGCATTTTAGCAGGAATTGACTTCTTTCAAAGATGTTGACTAAGACAAGGACCCTCTTTCCCCCTCCAAATAAAGAGAAAATAAAAGTTGATGGATCATGGTTATGCTTTTCCCTGCCCCACACTGGGAGATTGACTTTCTTACCTATCAGAAAGTCTTAAATATAAATCCAACCATTGAGTGTTTATTTGAAATACTAAATCCCACTTTTCCTTCCATTTGACCACTCCAGCCTTTCCTTATAGAACACACTGGTTTTCCATGGTCCTGGTCTTTTCACTTCCCTCACCAGCAGGGATTCAGGAGGACAATTCCTACAGCACTCATCACCTTATCAGTGCAGCAGCCTCGTCACAAGGAATTGCTCAGTGGTTGCTTTTTCATGCTTACAGGAATCAACAACCAGTTGATGAAGTCCTGGTTAAGAGCAGTAAATGATACCAGGGCAAAGTCCAATAAACACAATTTGACTGTGCCTTGTCCTCTTTGTCAGTGTACTTTGGACACTTGGGCTTCAGACAGCTGGCCCAGAAGTACTCCAAGTAGCTTTAGGTTAGAAAATACTCCTTTCACCCGCATCCTGCAGTGACTATTCCTATATTCAAGCCTTTTTCCATGGTACAAAATGTTTTATCTTTACAGAAGGATCTGACCCACTACATACATGTTAAAAAAAACCCCAACAAACCACAAAACAACTGTTACTTGGTAAAGTAAGAGGTTATTGTATATATGCTCTGCTCTAGAGTAAAGCTGACTAGTTGAAATGGCATATAAGACCAAAAAAACCCAACTGCTTAAAAGTATCAATATCTTAATAATACAGACTGCTTTTAAAGAGATATTTGCTACTATCACATTGCACAAGTATCCATAGTTTTGTTTTCTATATGTGTTTTATTTCTACGTTTGTTTCATGGGACTATATGTTCAAAGAAATTAGTTTTAGAAGTTATTTATTACACCTGGATTTTGGCAGCTTTTCTCCGAAGAATTAACAGTGACGTATTTAGAAAACTTACCCACTCATCTGAACCCACTATTTCAGACAAGGTTTGAGAACAGATCATCTTACATCTACAGCCATTCATTAATACTATGGTTGTTTATTAGATTAACAAGGAAGAAAATTTCTGAAACTAAATGTGAGATCATGAGAACAGAGCTTCTAGGTGACTATTTAAACCTTTCTCAGGCCAGAAAGACGGATCATTAGTTCATTGGCTATTATTCAGTTTCCTCCTTGTGTTTAAATCCCCAACTACAAACTCCATATGTCTACAGAAGTCAGCCCTTCTAGACTTTGTACCTGCCTGCAGGTTTGATGGTTTGTTTTTTTTTTAAATTGAATAATATATCTGACTACTCTGGCAACCAACCTCTGAGCCCCTGTGGCCACCGCCACCACCACCACTATGAAAGCACAGTGGTGAGCACAAGTTGGTAGAGAGAAATGCTGCATACAGAAGATCTTACTTCCACTATTCCCTAACCCTGGCCACACCACCCTAAAAAGGGCAACAGTGAGGAGATGGAAAAGACTGGGAGCAGACAGTGAAGTTGCCTAACACAGCTGTGCTGAGCTTGAGCAATATCAGGCTACAAGCCTCTGGCAGAATCTTACACAGCTGAATTTTCAAAAAGCAGAAGAAAGATTTTCTTTTCTTTAGGCAGTGTGAATGCTAGGCAAATTTTACACCAAATTTAAGTTCTTGCTCCAAAAGAAAGGTGTTCTTCATCTCCTCTCATCACCAGGAAAGATTAACTTTTTTTTATTAAAGGAAAAAATTATTTAGAAATAGATTGTTAAACTTGGATTGTTAAAACTACATCACTAGAACATTTTGAAAGTACCAAGGAACTACCCCAACAGGTACCACATGGCTGATTTATCATATTCTGTTTTTTCCTTTTCAATGGATTTTGTTATTAAACATATCACACTAAAACAGCAAAGCAACCTTTCAAGTCTTCCAAACTCAGTGATGATGTGGAAAAATTTTCCTTTTTTAGGTGGTCGTTAAGATACTTGATTGAAATTTAAAGAAATGCCTTCTGTTCTTTGAAAATACTGGAAGCAGAGTAGCTTCCACTTGAAACCGTGTAATTGTTTAAGCTTGTTCTTTACCACATGGGATTTCAATGTCTAAAGCTTTGCTTCAACAAGTGAAAGGAACCTAAGGCTAAAGAGTTACACTAGTCTACAACTTAACAAAATAAAGAGATAGTTTGATAACATTGTAAAACATTAGACATGACCTTTAGCCTACACTTCATTTTTGTGAATTACTGCCAGCCAGTCAAACTGGCAAAGATCTTTGTGTTTGTTTGTTTGAAGTCCACCTTTAAAAAAAATCAAAACCTGAAAAGATGGAAAGACCATTATTATTATTACTATTATTATTATTTTTAAGAGGCAATCCCTGAAGTAAATGTGGAGCCAAAAATCTGAAAGGACCAAGCACAAGTTAATTACAGCTCACAGGCATCTGGAGCTCCAGCATTTTTTTAAACTCAGTTTTGCCTCAGAGAAATTCAGGTGCCTCAAGAGCACAGGGCTGTGACTCCCAGACACTAGAAGTGAACAACACAATGCAAGAACTGCTCTAATGAACTCCTATCTATTTATAACAGTTCTAAACCCAGGCTAGGATCCACAAGGACTTTTAGCGCAGAACAACCTGCTGCCAAACAGCATTAAGATCAACAGCGTTTCAGAGCTGTGACTGGCAACCCGAGCAGAAGCTCAGCATTTATTCCAGCAGCAATCATTTATTCCAGCAAAGGCAGCAAGGTAGGAACTGCAGCAAAGCAAAACACTGCCAGCTCCTCACTCAGGGGGGAAGCAACAAATGGGAGGTGGAAGAAAAGGAAGAACCCCTGCCTATCAAACACTGAAAAGATGTGCAGGTGCACAAGGCATTAACTGGCATTTCCTGGTTAATTATCTGAACAGAGATCAGGTGACCTCCTGTAAAACTTTATCTAAACCACTACTAATTGAAATCTCAAGAAAACAACTGGCATATATCATCAGATGATCGAACATATAGAGAGTAAACATTTTACACTGCTTATTCATTTTGCAAACTGAAACCAGCAGCCCTGAAGGAAACAAGTCAGAAAAGGCTCAAACTCTACAGCTCCTGCCTCTGCACCCAAGTTTTTTCCTATGTGAAATGAGGGGGCAGGTGGGGAAAGGCAGATACTCATAAGACCTTTGTTTTTATACTTCTGAAACAGAACTCTGATCCTGAATTAGCTAGTTCAGGAGCAGATTACTAGGTAATTACAAGTCATCAAAGCAGATAAAACTGCAACAACATGGGAGTTAGCAGCCAGGTCCTTTTCACACGGGACTCTGAGGCAGCACCAAGCCTTGTATTTTGCTTCGTTTGTTTAATTCACTGCCCTGAAAGGAATGAAGGCAACAAGCAATCCCGTGCAAGCTGTTTCTTCCACCTGCAACGAATGGGCACAGATATGTATCCCAGGGCTACTCAACACAGCAGTGTGGTGGCCGCTGCATTTCCATTACAACAAAAGCATAAAGCTTCTCTCCAAAAACCTGGGTTTTGCTGTTCAATCCCACTTTATTCTAAGCTTAAGGATGTTCCCTGCCCTGTTGCCTTCTCTGCCAGTTCATCTCCTTTCTTCTCTCCCTGATGCAACCACCATTTCCTGCAAGGCCACGTTCCCTGCGCTCCTTCATCCCCGGGTGGCTCCTTTCATCCCACCTCATTCTCTGCCAACTCATGTTTTATACTCGTGTTTCCGTGCTGCAGTTTTGTGCAACTCTTGCTTCTCTGTGCTCACAACTGCAATGACTTCTGCTGGGGTAATGCCGACTTTTTCACAATCCAAGTGTCTGCTACGCAGCTGCAACGGGGTAGAAGTGGGGGTGCTACAAACCACCCCAGCACAGGAACACACCACCTGAAGTCACTGAAGAAGTAACACAACTAATGCAGGACACCAGCTTAAACACATTATTTCTACTCTAAAACAGTTCCTCTCAGAAATATGACAATGCTGCTCTCCTTTAATGGGAAAGATGCATTTAATAATTCTGCTATCCAGAAAGAAAAGCAGATTTTGTTCCCTTTTTTTTATCACTATGGCAACTCTCTAAGATACTGGAATCTATTACTGAGTGTGGATAGGAAATAGGGTATTTCACTCTACTCTCACAAGCCAAGAAATGTACAAACTTCCAAGCTGAAAAAAGAAAAACTTTAAATCTTTGTTTAGCTGACTTGGACTTCAGAATACATCCCACACTGCCATGTTTTGAGCAGCAAGTGAGAGGTACTTCTTGTTTTGCCTTTCAGTTATTTTCAGAGCTGAACAACCATTCAATTTCCTGTAGTTCCTGGAGTTACACAGATATTATAGATCATGTCTGTGACCAAATCTATACATGATGGTGCAACTCAGATCTGATATGACAGAAATGAGAAGTTCACCAATCTAATTTAAAAGATGCCTTAGGACCAAACTGGATCTTCACACCATCCCACTTCTTATGTTTTTAAAGCTCACTCTTCTCCTTCATCCTTTATCACTGCTGACATACCACAGCACTTCTTCCTCTAGCCCAGCATCAAGGAGCTACTCTCTTTTTGTACACTGAGCATTTAGGCCATAAATAAACCCTGTCCTTTCCTCTTGCTCTAAGTTTTTATTAACTGTCCCTTCACCTCTTGCCACTACAGCCAGTTCTCTCATTCACAGAGTTGCTTCATTATCACATATTCCTCTGAGGCTCCCAGGACATGCAACCAATATAACCTGCTGCAAAAACCATTCACTGTTACAAGCACATAATTTCCTTTCACAGTCCCTTTTCTAGCTTCCCTCCAACATGCTGCCATAAACCACAGAATCTTATACAGTTCTGCTCCTCACTACCCATCTTCCTTCAGGAAACTCTGCTTTCCCCTGTTGCACTAACCCACAGCAGGGTTCCAAACTTAAAAAAAAAAAAAAAGATCTGGCAGGACAGACTGAGTTCACTATCAGTTTTCCTGCAAGACAGAAAGATAATCCTCATTTTCAGGCACTAAAACATGCCAAGGAGCAGCACCTACCTCTGACAACACTCATTTTATAACTTGTACCACTGCTGTCTACATCAAGTTAATACTACACATTTATTAAACTTGGTTGGTTCAGACAGATTAGTTCAGAAAAAAATTATCTCTAAGTTAAATGTTGATTTTCATTGAGTTTTGAAGCACTGACTCTTCTGGACAAAAGTGCTTGAAGGTTTTTCTGGCATAGTATTTCAAAACAAGACTATCAGACATGGAGCAGCCTGACAGCAGAAAAAGTACTGGAAGGCTGATATGGGAATGAAAGAACTTAAAGCAGCATGAGTTCAGTGGAAAATAAACCTGGTTGAAGTAATCTGATTATGATCCAATCCTGCAAACTAAAAATAGTTATAGTTAATATTCAATTCAGTACCTACTAGATATTTAACTAGCAAACAGTCCTAGAAAGAAAGGAAGCAAGCTGGCTGGACTTGGAAAGCTGTGCATCTGCAAAGTACTTGAACAACAAATCTGAGCTCTCAATGTGACAAAAGAGGCATGAGAAGATGACCAGGTAAAAGTGTAAAACAACCTCTCTGTGCTTTTGGCTTGATGTGAGTGTTACTGTGATGACAACAACAACCATGCTGCCTTAGTTCTTCATGAACCACAAGTAAAACTGACAAGAGACCAGAAGGCCTCAAGAACTATTCAAAGGACTAAAAGGTGTGGATACAACAGGCAGTCTAATTGCAATCTCATAGTCTAATTTCTTTAGCTTACTATTTAAGATTATTAATTTGCTTATCTTACTCAGGCAATGAGTGAAATAATCCTACAGTACCAATTTCAGGGATAGAAAGGTGGTAATACAAGCATTTTCTGTTTAGCAAAGACATATCAATAGGTAAGAACTGAAGCTTCAAAGCAAAAATTAGAAAAAATGTGACCAAATATGACTGAAATTCTTCAGATTATATTAATCTTCTATCTAAATAATGTGTGTTTCTGCTTATCAACAAGAATTAACTCACAAAGGTCACAGGGCCTATAATCAGAGGTATGCCTGACTTTGTATCACTCATTTTTATAGCCTTAACTCTTTAGAATATGGAACCTGGTGATAGAAAGCAAATTACAAGTTCCCTTCTTTTTGTCTAGGGACAACACTGAAAGGTGAGAAGAAAAAACATCTCAGGAAGCAAAAATTGTCTAAGACCTTAACCAAGCTGCCAAGTCCATTAACCGAAGCCACAAACAAGTCTCAAAGTCCAGGAAAGCAGAGGTGCAGAACGGAAGCCAAAAACTGCACCAAACTATTGAATCCTCCTCTGGGCTGCAGAATCGTGTTAGAGACCAAGCATGGCTAAGTGCAACTTCAGCTGACTGCTCTTCTAACAACATGAGATGAGAGACAGGGAGGACTGCAAGGCAAAATTTCATTTATTCACTCAATCCAGCAGCAATTAAGTTGCCTCTTCAGAGTGACACTGATTTCAGGCTCACAAAACCAGTTATGTTGTTAGGAAGATATCCTAAGGATACTGGGCTTAAGGAATGGTTCTGTGACAGTTTCTCGTCTCCTCAAATCAATTTTTCTCTAATCACTTTGGAAATCACTGGTCAATTTGAGTCATTTTTGTTAAAGGTCTCCCAGATAATAAAGTTCCTAAGATTGCTGAGAGACAAACAAGTAGATTATGACACTCAGATTAACATCTCCATGAAGAAAAGGCAGGGAAACCTCTGCCATTACCCATGGTGTTCAGACCGAGTCAGACCATGTCTCCAGGGTTCTCAGTGAGCCATCAATATTGTCACTCGTGTCCTGTCAGCACCTCAGGATTATCTGAGGACATGGGAGGGAGCTGAAAGCATAATAGGAAATGGTTTAGAAGACCCTTGGGGAGGGGTGCTGTGAAGAAGCACAGCCTCTATAGTAGCAGTGTGAGGATACACAGCCAACCTACTGGGCATGCTGCTCTCAGACCTGTTTTGGCAACAGAAAAATAGGAAGGTCTGACCTTTTTTTTCCCACCCAAGTGTTGCCATATCTCTGAACCTGAAAAAACAGTTAGAGGAGGAAGACAAAAAGACAGTCTTTTAGTGAGCTGCCACTATCCTTATGTTATTCTGGACTTAGCCTATGGTACAATTTATTGCAACCCTCAGATGAATCATTTGAATTACTTCAGAGCAAAAAATGCATGTGATAACTGGGAACAGAGAGAGAACAGAGGCATCCTAGCTATGATCTGTTTTGATAGAAGGCCAGATCTTCACAAACTAACAGTATTGTTGAAGAGTTGCATATGTGAAAGCTGGTCTGTTCAACAGGACAAATTGCTCTTGGAAGATCTTTGTCATTCACTGCTACTCTCTTCTAAATCCCCTGTATTTGCAAGGCAGGACATTCCCCTTACTTCCTCCTGTAGTACCACTGAAACAACCCAATGTGAAATGACATCTTAACTGCAGAGGAGACAATAACTAGTTCCACCTTTCAAAAGTTACCTATAAACTATGATTCAGTTCTCTGAATGTCTGAGCTGTAACTTTAGGGCTAGATCACAATCAATAGCTTTATGTTGACAGAGCAACCACACAAATATATCAACTCTTCTGGAGCCACTGCTGCTCAGCACCTCACATGCTTCATCCAAAACCTCCTATTTACATCACTGACACATTAGGGACACCTCTTTATTTCTCATTTTTAAAGCTAGCAAACTGGCATGAAATGGAAATTCTGCACTTCCCACTATGATCCAGGAAGTATCCTTTGGGTTTGCATGAACAGAATGATTGGGTAAATGGGACTGGCACACTGCTCCTGCCTCTAAGCTACCACTTTCATAAGTCACTACAGGACAGAGATGATTCAGAGCTTATTCTCTACTTTCTGCCACCATCCATGCAATCCAACCCCCCCTTTACTTTCCTCTTTTATGAACCTCACCAAAACCAGTCACTTATTACTCCATTATTAGGCCAAGCCTTCAAATTCCTTGTCATTAAATTACTATGCCTACTTCAAACCCGGGCTTTCAACACACAACTTGGTTAAAAAGCTCTGCATTTTGTCCCCCTTCTCCCCTCCCATCCATTGAGATATTTTTGCTACAAAGAAGTGTTACCTTGCTTGCCTTAAATAATTTTCACTTTCTTCCTTTTGATCTTTATCTTTCTCTCAAGGCAAGAAAATTGAGCATTAAGGAAGGTGTCAGATGTTCAGAAGTTATCAATTAAAGTATACAAAGTACTATGAATACAAGAGTAGGTCTGCTCTAAGTAATGAAGGAACAGCAGAAATTCAGACTGACAGACAATCCATCTGCATTTTATACTGTCAGAAAGCAACAGCGAAAGAGGACAGAACTGCTTTCAAAAGGCTTATTTCTGCTTTCCAGAGTGGTAACTCAACAAGAGACAGACATCTCTGCTTTGCCATCTGCACCACTTCACCATCAGTCCCCAGATGAGTGTCACACACAGCTTCCAGAGCTACTATGCTCTGGCATCAGCCACCTGGAGTTGATCCCTCCTCAGTCCTGTGAGCTACTGCCACGACTCTGATCAGCCACTTTGCCTGCACGCTGGGTACAAAAGAGCAGCCTTCCAGCCAGGAACACGACGAGGACTTTGTACTTTGGACTCTTATCTCCCTCTGGTATGAAATACAAATCTTTAACACGAAGCAAGGTCCACCTCACTGATTAAGGCTCTCAGAGAAGAGTAAAAGACAGGTTCATTACAAATTCTTTTCAGTTGTGAAGTAGGAAAGGCAGGCTTTCTCTACTATGTTGGCATCATCTTGTATCTGTTTACTGACGAAAAATAAAAAGGGCCTCTCCTAATTAGTTTCATCCTATAGTAACATGTTCCAAAAGAAAGTCACCATGGTGCTTGGAACATACATGCCAGAGGGACAGATGGAGAGACAAGGAAAAGATTAATCATTTTGTGGCAGAAGGCCAGAGGTTTTACCAAAAAAAGTGAATTTTAGTGCAAGAAAGGTGGCAATCCTATTATATCAGCTGGGGTGAGAGCTCCTCACCTAAAGCCATCTGCAGATTGGGCAGTTTGACAGAAACACCAATTTACAAATTCCTTCTCTTTTAAAGTCGGCCTTAAAAGTAACAATTCAAAAATCAGTTTTGAGAATTAAATCATGATCTGGCCAGCAGTGCTCTGAGGAAGCCTACGTTGTGCTGGAAATCTCTAAGCTAACTGCCATCACTAATGCCAACTGCAACAGATTCATGAAGCATTTAAGAGTGTCTTGCTCTTCAGCAGCAAACAAATGCAAAGAAAAAACACTTAAACACCCAGGAAGAATCATAATTTACTTCATCCTTTATTACAGGATGAAAGATTTGGCAAAGCTAGAATTAAAATGTTAAGGATACCATTAAAAGAAAGCCAGGTGTTTTATTACTACTTGTTATAAGGTTTGAAATTCTCTCCTAAGCATTTCATGGAGAGCAAAACCAAATTGAAGTATTCCAACGAAACAAGACCACTTAAAAAATAATGTTCAAACAATTCTGCATAATCACTGAAATATAAAAGACAATTTTGTGAGGAAATGCTCTTTACGAATGACTGGATATTTAGAATACAAACTCTTTTAATACATTTAACTAGAAATAAACCTTTCCCAGGGAAAGGAAAAAAATCACATGCTTGCACTGTATGTGACTAAAGTAAGAAAATGTCTCCAAAATTCCACACAAGCCTGAGTGCTCATACAATGGAATAAACCATAGGAAGAATCCAAAGTGATTTCTGCACTGAACATCATGGTTGTACTTACAAATAAAAAATAAAGCTCAGAAGGCTTATTCTGCAATGGTGTAACCTCTGCAAAGAAAAACTTCAAAGCTCTAACGGATAATTAGCCAACAATTGATCAATATATTTCAATTGCTTCAAGACCTTTCATGAGTGCCAAGCAAAAAAAGTGGCTTTCTTCAGATAAACAACTATTCTTCTACATCAGAATCAGAAAGTTAACCAGAAGTGATTTCAGAGGTTTGTTTCATCAAGAAAATCTAGACTGGACACTAACAGTAATTGAACAACACTTTAAAAAGATTTTAAAGACTGAAATTCAGTTGAGATACACTTCTACAGATACTTGACTGGTAGATTCACAGGCAAAAATCCTTCTGCATTAGTATAAGAATCAACTTGTACTAAGACACATTTATAGTCACATCACAACAGAGTTTTATAACACAGGATCTCAACTCAATGTCCCTGTCCTCCTTTAGTTCCTCTACTTCCTCATCATTAAGCTAAATGCAGGTCTCTAAACCAACAGCAAATCTCAACACAATGTCCTTCATTTCCTGTACCGTAAATATGAGCCTTTTGAAATGTACCCAAGAAGCCACAAAAGAATTTACAGATGTGCCTGCTGGCACCTCAGCACTTCTGGAGTTCCTCTAGTTGGCTGGCGACAGCCAAGTAAAAGAACAGCACATCATGCTTCAAAAATTCAGTATTATAAGGAATCAACTTTTGTTGGTAAGTCAAACAGTAGCACTATTTAAGAGATTCTTTCCCATTTATCTCCCAGAAGCTGACCAGAGATACATTATCAGGTGGACAGCATGATATGATAAGTCTACAGAGGTGTGGAAAAGGCAATAGGAGCTCAAGATAGTAACAGCAACAGGAAAAGTGCCTCAGAAATATCAGGAAAAGAAGTATTCTGCTTCCTTTCTTTAGGTATGTAGTCTCCTTGGCAGACACATCCTACAGGACAAGCAGACACACTTGTAGACAAGGGAGAGATTGTGTTTCTAAAAGGAGTAATTATTCTATTTCAATCCAGAACTGAGGGGGGAAAAAAAAAGAAAACCAAATAGACATGAAACAAATTTACACTGCAGGTTACATTAAATACATTAAAAGAAAATAAAATCAATATAGCTTACTCAAAACAACCACTTAGCAAAAATACCATTGCCTATTAACAGTAACTAAGGAGAAACATAACTATAAATAATTCACACTGTTGAAATAATTTTTAAATAACTAAGAGGCAATATGTTTATTTTGAAACACCACACTCTTCAAGTCAGAGCTACCTTGAAATCTCCAGTCTTTCTGTAGAAACTTGCTCTCCTCCATGATTTAACAACTCAAGTGAAGCTACCAAGAGACTTCTCAACAGTTTTTTTTACACAAGATCCAATTTTTTTTCTTTAAACACATGCTTAAAATTGAACAGTGGGAACAAACTAGGTACACACACACACTTCTCACTGAAGGCAGCCTTCCAAGAAATGTATTTTAACCCAAGGTGCCCAGTATCAGACTAAGGAAGCAAACACAGCCCTTTCCAAGAGGGAAATCCCACCTTCAACTCATGGTGGTCCAAAACTCCTTCATTTCCAGGGTACAAAGGTCCTGCCATTGTTAAAGCAGTTATTTAATTTAGTCAATTTGCCAAAAGTTTCAAAGGGCACTTGTTGTTTGTTTTTGGAAATCCACTTTTAAAAAAGAATACCATACAGACAGGCCAGCATTATACTGCAGTCACTCTGAAACATTTTCTGCCCCAAAACAGCAGCATCTCTCAGAGTAAATAATCTATTTACTACTCTCTTCTAAAAGTCTATGAAATAGGTCTTTTTGGCAAAGATGTTCCTATATTTAAAGTGCTGTATTTTCATTATGATTCATTCTAAAACAAAGGCACTACTGAATCCCTCTTATGGAACAGTATGCTGCTTATTTGCAAAACCTGAAGCAAATGTGTATACACATCCCAAGGAATAGGACTTGGGGCTTGGGAATCTTCTTGGGAATCTTGTAAGTATAACATTACCAGATGCTACTTAGAGGTGGCTTTTGTAGTATCAGTTCAGAAATCATTTAAATCTCAATTCTACAAAGTATTTCTGACTTCAAAATTAAAGCCACGACTTGGATTACACAAAAAGAGTTAAACATTAAGCTCAGTATGCCATTACTCTCCTCAGTCACTGCAATTTCTGGGGTAAATACTCCTTACTGTGCTGACAAGAAGAAGGGTGGGGAAGAGAAAATGAGCATGTGTCACTCATGGTCAATGGACAACGCTACAGCAAACTGTATTGATGACTTAGGCCTCCACACACAAAACACTCACAAGCAGAAAGGAAAATGCCATTATATTTTGCCATTACTCATACTTAGTCCTGCAAAGCAAACTAACAATTTTGTCAGTAAGAATTCAGGATTTTTTAATTTTTTTTTTTTTTAATGTGGGAGGGAAGCGTGTATTGAAATATCTTTTCTAGTTTAAAAGTTAGTATTTTAATTAAGGTGAAAAAAACAGCTTGTCTGCTGAAAAGTGCCTTGGGCATGCCCTTGTGTAGCCTCTTGTACTGACATTTCACCCTTAGCTGAGAAAGGGGATTTCAAAATTCCAAAGCACAACTTTCAAACACCATGTATTTTTTTTTGTCTGATAGTTGAAGCTGTCCCGTTTGTATTTCACCAAAGTGTTTTCTACTTCTGGAAACCACAGGAGGAGAATTGCTTCCTGTCACTGCTTCTCCACTCCTGATACATTTCTCAGGTAGGCTGACACAGTGTATCATGATATATGTAATTTTCCAAGTTTCCTGCATTGCCTTTTTTCTAAGAAAATAGAGCCCTACCATTTAGTTTGCAGACAATCATACCAGATGCTTTGACACATTTCTGTATGTACTTCCAATTACAGGATTCCCAATATAATGACAGCTCTCTGTCAAGTAGAAATCTTAAGTTTATTTTTCAGGTAAGGAGAAGTTTTGAGACCTGCTAAAAGGTCTTGTAATCAGAAATGCTCCTGTGCAACAGTACCTATATGCATGATTGGAGCCTGTTAAGAAAATTACTATGACAAAGCCACTTCCTTCTGGCTGAAGTAATCTGGCATTTCGTAACTTCTACACACCAACACTCAACTTGGCAGGTTTTCCTCTCTCCCAACTCCCGAGTCATTTTTTATCTTTGTTTGAAAAAAAAGCAAACAACTACAAACAGCAGCAGGAAGATATGTGAAAACAGTCTAAAAACTTGAAAGAAATAATTTCAGTCACACTTCTTAGTAAGGACTTGGCAGTTTATTCTGTCATTTTCATAAACCTTTTGAAACAACACTGGAAATCTTGCTTTTAACCTGTGGCTTCCAAAAGAAGCAGTGGATCTATTAGCTTCACTTCCAAAACTTTCTTTCAGACACACTACTTAGAAATGAACTCCATTCCAACAACAAAAAACTGAAGAATGACAAGATGGTAACTGGTATGATTTAGTGACAAAATCCTTCCCGCTTGTGTTGTGCTACCACAGTAGAAGATAATGGCACAATTCTACCCCAAGAAGATACCACAAACATTTTGGTTTTGTCAGTTGGATGGTTAAGTCAGTGCAAGTGAACAGAGATGAATTTTGAACTGCCTGAGCTGGAAGCAGGAGGGGAATCAAGGTGTGGTCTGCCCCCACGAAGGCTGACGTGTCCCCTTTCTTGCAGCATTCAATTTGCAGCTCTAGAGCCAAACTGCACCCAGGCACCTGCTCAAGCAGAGGCAGGAGACAGGAGCCAAGTGACTATCACTTCAAAGATCTTCAACGGCATTGCACAACTGCAAGTGCAATTTCACTCAAGTATCAGAAATAGGAAGTGACTCAAAATTCAGGTGCCAGGAGTACTAGTTGTGGTAAGCTTTTCGAGTCACCAAATCTCTTCAGTCTGTCAGAGTAAACTCCTCTGTGGAGCACCACTTTGCATGGTCATGTTTCAAAACAAAACTGCTTTGCAGTTATTTCAATTTTACTACGAGTCAGTAAGTTTTGCTGCTATATGTTTCTACATATTTATATCCTTCTTCTGTTTGGATTATTATAAAAGCACATATGTCTCTCCTTGGTAAAAATGCTGGTTTGGTAATAAAATTATTCAACAGAGAACCAAGAGACTACGGTCAAGTCTGTAACATGAAGAGTCCCTTGAAACTGGGAAGCAGCATTATTTGGAACACTATTTGGACTGGCTACTTGTGTTTGCCAGAGGCATGGTCTGCTAGGAGACAGTCAGCTTGGCAGCCTCGTATGGACAACTTAGAGGATGAAAAGCAAATTAACTGCAAGTCATGTTAAAACAATTCCGACAGATTCAGAGAGATTGAGAGTCACCACAGAAACAAACTGCACCAGCAGTTTGCTAAAGCACACAGAACTGCAGAGGAATGGGAACATCTTCAGCTGACTTAATTCACAATCAGCAAGCGTATCGAAATCTGGCACTTAGCAATATCAACTGGGTCATCTGTTTAAATAAATAGTTTGCTTCATTTTTCTGACCACAAATTTTCCTTAGTACAGATTGCCTAAGTCCAGCAACATAACTACATATACAGCTCAAGTCTTGTATCACAATTCTTGCTCTTTAGAGTAGTTAATTTTTTTACTAAATTTACACAAGAGTAATATCCAACACAAAACCATCACTTGGTGAACAACTACACAACTGAATGTGTCAAAGGCACATGTACTGTATAGACACCCAGCGTAGAAACAACAAATAACAGAATCCAGCTCTTTTCTACCTCAACAATAAAAAAGAGAGACAACTGGTTATTCTCTTGGTAGACATAAAAAACTGTTTTACTGGATTCTGTTTGGTTCACTTTGGTAAGAGCTCCTCCTCCTCTTTAATCTAAAAATTCTCCTGCAACATGCACTGGCATGTGGCTTTTCTGAATAAAACCAAGTTGAAAACACACACTATTCAAATTAATTAAGCCAATACAGTTAAGAGAAGAGGCTGGCCTGAATACATTTGCAGAAATCCAGCGTAACATCTATTTTTGCACATTTACTGATATTCTGAACCTGTTAATTTTTTTGTGTCAATCCCATGACTGGTAGCTACTTCTAATTAAATACATAAATGCATAAGTAAGGAAAACCCATCACTTGCACTCTTTGAAAACTGTATCTGAATTCATAACCACCAGACCACCTTCTGAAATAGTTCACTGGAACACCTGCCAGACAGATCAGCTTTTCTACCAGTTGCACCCTGCCAGAAAGGTTCTAGCTTATATCAATACAAATATATTCCTTTAGAGTCTTCAATATGAAGTTACTTAAAATCTACAATCTTGTAAACACATTTTAAAAAAAACCAACAAACAACCCAACAATGTAATTCTCATAACTAGGTATGAAAATAAACAACCATTTTCTCCTGATCTCTTCATAGATTCAGAGTAAGACCTGACCAAACAATTACATCCTTTTATTGGGCATGCAGTTTGATTAACTGTAACTGTTAGAACCTAACTTTGAGGCAGGTTTACTAATCTTATAGAGAAAATAACTTTGAGAGGAAGCAGGAGTAGCAAGCTGTGGTTTCAGTGCAGGTTGAAAGCAATGGCTTCCAGACCCCATCAGCCACATGCTGGAATTTTTCCCTTTCCCTTAGTTGCTGCTGCTGGATATGCAAGTGATACAGCTCTGAAGTTCCTGAAGATTATTTCCTTTACAGGATTGTACAGGGAGGCATTACAGCTTGGAGACACATGGAAAAGAAAATACTCGTGAGTATTTTCTACTTAACTACTTCTTAAGAGAAAGAGTGAAAGTACCAGTTAGGTGAATCACTGCTCGAAACTCCTAACAGACTGCAAAAAGGAAGTTTCAGAACCATACAAAACAAATGGGAACTTCCCAAAATTTTCTTCTGATTTTCCACAAACTTTGAGAGCTGTATTAGGACAAAGGGAATGCATCTCAGCAAGTGACTACAGAACATTTGAATCTACAGAAACACAACTTCAAGCTCCAGCTGCCAGCCCCAACAACTGTATGAAGCTTCATCTCTCTCATTTGGAAAAGATGAACTCTCACAGCAACAGCAGAGTGTTAGGCACAGAGGATGCTTCCAATAAGTGCTCATTTCTATGGAAGCAACAGACCATCTGCTTAGCTTTGCTACTGCTGAAAGTGTTTGACAACCAACAATCTTGAATAACAACTCTTAATTTTAAAAGATTTTCTAGATGGTTTGAACACGTTTTCTGGACTTCACAAAAAAAAAAAACATGGCACAAAAGGTCAATTCTGCTGCTACTGGAAATTGCTGTGACAAGATGAGCTGTACCTCTCCCCCTGCCAAGTGATAATTGTTCAAAGAAGAATCCTTCAGCTCTTTTAAGCAAATTTCTTTAAGAACTTCAAACCAGTCACATGAAAATTATCCCTGTAGTGCTGTCCAAGGAAACAGGGCCATAATGCCACAGTTACAAGCAAAATTGTTACAGGAAAGGAGGCTGGTGATAAATGAAGCAGATAGATACACAGTAGCACAGAGGTTTCCTCAAGGTTTCCACATTAACTCAGACAAGTCAAAAATCAGAAAGCAGGAGCTCTAAGTAAATCCAAACATGCCAGTTACATAGCTATGGCCAATGAAGAATTTAAATCCTTGGTCTCTTAAGTAGTTGTATCTTGAAATTTACAAAACCTTCTCAGGGACTACTCTACTCCCTATATCAAAAAATAATAACCTAGGCTGTCAAGAACATGCTATATACTCCCAAGAAAGCACAAGTATGACTTTCATATCTATTGTTTAACTTGTATTGACAGGTTGCTTCTTCTGGAGGATCATATGAAATTTATTAAATCCTTTGCTCCTGTCTCTAGAGGAAGAGGAAGTGTTTTGATTTAATCTCTCCCTCCCAATGTTAACACATTTGTCTTTATGTCAGCACCTCATGCACTCTGACACTGAGAACTGGTTATTCCTCACTCCCTTCCCAATTGGTTGAGGCATGGTTTATCTGCTAGCTTCTACTTAGGCAAGCACATACATCATGGGCTTCAGTGACTATTGCTAATTTCTGGTGCACCTTCCATGCTTTCAAGAGCTGCCTTAAAATGGCAAGTCCAGCTCAAAATTAACAATATTGGCTTATCAGGCACCAGATAAAATGATTCCCAGTTATTTCTGAGCAAGCGAAGGGATCAGATTCTGGATTATTTTTTTTCCTTCTTTTTTCTCTTGCTAGAAAGAATCCTTATAAAAACATACCACAAGAAAAACAGAAAAAGCAGTGGACTTTCAGTAATTTACTAAAAAAGGATTAGAACAAACCATCAAGGAAGCAGAGTCTTGCCCAACACAACTGGTCCCAACTCACAGAGGGTCAGGAGTGCTACACACTGCACATAAAACACACTGAATTGAGAAAAAGAGGCTTCTGAGCCATAGCTGAATGTGGTTAATCAGTGCTGCACATCGAGTTAACATAATGAAAAAATCTTGGCTTAAAAAGTCCTTTTAGATTTTTTTCTGCATTTGTATTTCACTCCTCTTTCTTTCCCTCAGGATATATCTCTACAGTCACCACCTGCAGAATTTGCTCCCAGCCCTGATACAGTTCTTCAAGCATGATGGCAGCTACATTTTAAGCTGTTTAGTTAAGTTAGGCACGTTCACTGGCAGTAGATCAGTTTTACTGCTCCTCTTCAAATCTTTTAAGCTGTACACATACATTCGTAAACATCAGAGAACAGGAGGTGAAAAAAACCTGCCCCACCTTCTCCTTCAGCAGAAATTGCAGTTTCAGAAGAACAAACTGACAAATGTTTCTTTACTTTTCTTTACAGTTTTCATCACAACTGCAGCATGAACTAGAGAAAAAGGTAACACTATCATGGCTCATAATCCTATTATGACAATAAAATGGGGGATGGGAAGAGACTGGAAGAAGTTGTCAAGCCTCAAATTAAGGGAAATCCTTCTTTTGAGGGAAATAAAAAGAGAGAATGCTTGCACTTCTCAGAAGAAAATGCAGGGAGCAAGGAATTTGGTCCCAAATGGTAACATAAAATCCTTGTGTAAAACATTGAGCTTGCTTGTATCCAACTATGAGAAAATTTAGATATAAATAAAGTAAAACTTCTTAAAAAAAAGAACCACAAAATGCTTGTTAAGCTTCATCTTGTCTAACATGATATGGAGCCCTGGAAAAAAACCCCAGATTTGCTATTTTTTCAATTGGCCAAGTTAAAAAAATTCTTTTAAGTGCTAGCACCTCTACAGAAGCATGATTTTATCACTTATGGGCTGTCATTAAATAGTCCTCTTCCGTTTTCCCAAACAACTTTGAGTCTAAGGTTTTCTGAAAGCAATAAATTTGCTCCAGTCTTTTGGAAATGCACCAGCAATGCTGAGCACAGCACTGCATACAAGGATTACCCACCGATCTCTGTAACAGGGGCACTTCCACTATTCCTCTGCAACATATTCCTTGGTCAAATTAACCTTTACTTCTTGAATATATGCTAAGTGAGAAAGTCCAGGTTGTCCTACTGAGCTGGTGAATCCCATCTGTAGCTGGCATCAGGCTAAGACTGAAGTCCTTGAACAATGGAATTTGTCTGAGTGCTGGTCTACTCCTTACCAGGGGGTGGGTTTGTTTAAAAGAAATTAAGACATCACAGAGCCTCTCCCACCAGACTCATACATACTCCAGCAGATGAAGACCTTAGGCAAGTCTTTTTGCTTTGGGGTAATTCTACTTGAGTTAGTCCACATAAAAAAAAAAAAGTAGTAGTTTCATCACATAATAGTGTAGTGACTAGGAAAAATCTAAGAGCTCAGAAAATCATTCTAGAAATAATCCACATAATTAGATTTTGTCCCTCTTCTTATACATTTCAAAGAAAAAGAAATGAAAGGTAAGCTGAATTTTTTTCTGTGCAGACCAATCCTCCCCACACAACAAATTCAGCCAGTTCAGAGCCTGGACAGAGCTACAGCCACTTTCACATGCTTTGACCTTCCCTGAAATCACAAGTTTCTTTTCTTTAAGCAAAGGGATCCTATTCAATGCCAAGAGAATGCTTTTTATATTTTCATTTTGGAAAATTAACTACCCAGCACTCCACAGAGATGTCAGCATTTCTTCAGAGAACATTATTTCTTCTATGCCAGGCAACCTTTTCCATGATTCCTGATACATCAATTAATTGACACTTGGATGTTAATAAACTACAACAAGAATAACAATCAACGTATAACTAGATAAAGTATGTAAAAAAAAAGTCAATTTCATCTCTGATAATCTGAAAAAGGTGGGGCTGCCATCTTAATTTCAGGAAGGAACTGTCCCAAAGTAACACAGACAAGAGATGAAGCACACTGCTATGCAACTGAAGGGCAGAAGCAACAGCAATCAGAACAATTCTCTAAGCTCATGCCTGGAAAACGAAGAAATACAAAGCAATGACCAGACCAAGAGGGATCAGAGCAGTGCCCCACACCTGCAGATACTCCCAGGTGTGTATATTCACTGCCCCAACCTGCCATGGCCAACAAATGACACTTCTTGGCCAGACACTGCCCCTTCCCTCTCACAGAGTTTGCATTAGCTTGACAATCAATGTGAAATGTGACGTTTTCAGCTCAGTCCCTCTATACTTGAAAAACATTCACCGCACAGCTGTTGACAGTGGTCCTTGACAAGAGGACCAACTGCTGCACCTCTCAAATTCTGAAATATTTCTCTTAACAATTTTCAAATTGCTTTAAGACAGTGTGGCCTGGCAGCTGCACCAAGAAGTAATCATCTGTTTCCCTTTTGCAGGATTCTGCTACGCTTTTCCCAACTACCTTGCTGCCATACTATCCAACTTTTAACTTCAAGGATGTGTTTTTCAACAAGTGCTTTCATTTCTGATTACATGGGAAATACTGTTTCAATTATCTTGCTTTCATGTTACCACTGGTGACTGAAACAGATAACTACAAGCTCAAGAAAGTGCATTCTGCAGCTCTGTTGCAGAAAAGAATCTATTACATTTCCTAAATACCTGTAAGGAGAAAAACGAAGTGCAATAAACAGAATATATTAAATTAGATGTACATACTTTAGTCATTGCTCCTGTCTGTGCTGTGTTCAGCCCAGTGTGACCAGCCATCTGTGGAGATACTTGGGTTAAAGTCTCTGCCAGCACACTGCCTGCATTCCCCTGCATGGCAGGGGCAGAATATTGCATTCCTGCTCCCCTTCCTCTTCCAGCTGCCCCAAGAGATCCATTCATTACCTGCCCTTGTCCTTGCTGAGGCTGGTTCATTAAACTGTGACCAGAATTACTGTTGAGAAGGCTCTGGTGTGTCTGACCGAAATTAGTATTCATACATATCCCAGGTCCAGTCTGTGATGTTGCAGGGCTGCTTGTCACCATCCCCACTTGTTTTTGTGCTTGAGAGTTCAGAGTTTGTGATGCAGGTGTGGTAGGTCCAGAGGTGCTGGCCGCTTGCTTTGCCAGGCCCGAAGCAGAAGTGTCTCCCTGGTTTAAAGGGCTCTTACCCATAGCACCCAGATTACCAAGATTAGCACTGTTTGGCTGCCCTTGAACTTGACCCCCAACTCCCTGCTGGACAGGGCTACTGGAGTTCACATTTCCAATTCCTGGGTTTAAGGAAGAGCCGCTGCCTCCCCTCAGAAGTTCGGAAAGTTGTTTGTGTTTGGAAGCTGCATCTGGAACAAGGTTGCCACTGTTGTTTAAAAGGCCCAATTCGCCATTGGGGATCAGCTCATCAGGAAGATCATTTTCCAAGTCAAACAAAGATCCAAAATCTACAAGTTAAAACAGAAACACAGGTCAGAAAAACATGGCAAACAAGTAACTAAAATACTTGTATCTACACTACTTTGCATTAGTCTTAAACAATGACATGCATTCAGGTAGGTCTTTACCCAAGGTTCAATATTGCCAGCAAGGAAGGGTCTCCATGACATGAACTCCTGAGCCCTTCAGAACTCAACGTCACTGGTGCAAACTGTCCACATACCACCACACACTGTAGAGCTCTGTCCAAGAAGTAGATTTTTTGGAAGACTTTTGACAAACATTGTACCAAGTTTAAGAAACTAGGGTTTGTTCATCATATTCATGCCATGTAACTCCTCAATTTCTCTTGTTTTGGCTAAAAGAAAGTGCAGAAATAAAGACTTTCTTTTCCTTTTGACTACTCCCCCAAAAGAGGGATGACATCACCTTCTCTTACCTCTTGTGCAATCCCAGGCCACTGCATTTCACCCAGCAGTCCTGCCTCAACCTTGTCATTTATATTTGCATATGGTCAAAGAATATCTTCCTGCTAGTTAGGCCACTGCATTTCACCCAGCAGTCCTGCCTTAACCTTGTCATTTATATTTGCATACGGTCAAAGAACATCTTCCTGCTAGTCTTCAAAGCTTGATCAAAAGACAACTATTTCTTCAACACTTCAATCCCAGTCTCACATATAGATGTGCTCAATATCAGTTTCTAGTCATTGATCTGCACCACGACCCACTACCTCAGAAGATCTCACAGGTCACTCTGCAATTTCTCCTTGAATCAAGTCACTTGCCCAACCCTGAACAGCCAAAACATGTCAAATTGCTAAGTGTTCAGCCCTCATTTATCATGCCAAGTATTGACAGACATAATCCACACACCCTCCAGATGAGCAAAATAAATCAATCAAATCTTCATTAAGCCACTCAAAGAAACTGCTCTGCCTGGCTCTAACATTCAAATGGATAAAAAGTGGTGGGCCTTTTTGGTTTGTGGGATTTTTTAAAAGGTTCACTAAAATGTTTCGTTACACACAGTAAGTGTTGTCTGTGCAACAATGTTATTTTGGTATGTAAGTAAAAACAGAAAGTTACTTGACTCTATATAGGTACTTCCATGTGAAAACAGAAGTTATTTGAAGACATTAAGGACAAGTGTAACTTTAATAACATATAAGCAGACTAGCCTCAATTCAAATAATCAGAATAGCTGTTCAAACATGCAGCAGGTTTTTCAGTCCAAGGAGGTGACCTAAAACAACCACTTTTTACTGAAATGTAACAGAAATGTGTGAAAACTTCATTTTCCCCCTCTAAAGCCAGCCCTGAAAAACCCTAATCCTTCACAGTGAGCAACAAACCATTTTTTTTTTTCTAGAGCAAATAAAAGTTATTTTCCAAAGAAGGGCATCCTAAAAGTTTCATGATTTTAAAATTTAATTCACTCTTCAACCACAAAAAGTTGGTGCAAGACACAGATTGCAAAAGTGGCAAAGATCATTCAGCAAGTCACAGCCTGGTCCACACTGACTGCATTGGAAAGAAGAAAACCCAAACAACAGGTAACCCACACCACAAAGCTAGGATGCATTACCAACACATCTCAGGATATTTAAATACACTGCATTTCATCAGCATTTGAATTTTCAATTCAACCTAGCTGAAGAAAAATGAATAAAAATTTGTCCTGTGTTGCAATGACCACTGAATTACATAAACAGTTAAATTCTGCCTTTTTTTGAGGCACTCACAGCTGTGTGTCCTTAAGGCACCTATATTTTGCCATCATTACCTACTGAATCAATAATCTCTGAAGAATTCCTGCAGGCTTGCACGACGTGTGCCGTGACAATACACACCACAGCTCAGGAACAGACCTCCTATTCCCTTTCAAGCAGAGAAGTGACAAACTAACATTTCCATTCGCTAGGGTATTTTTAGTTTCTCTTCCTTGCTGCTTTTCCCTTTAAGTTGTTTAGTTCACCTTTTCAGCTTGTCTTTTACAGAAATTCCTGGTGTACCTTCATTCCTTCCAGCGACAGCTTCATCTCTCCTCTTCCCCACACAAACACTTGACACTCACTGCGCTGCAATTCGTGTCTCCTCCTATATATATATTTTGGTTCTTCTTTCACGCTGTCACTATTTTTAACTTCGCATCCATCTTTAACCCCCTCTCTGATGAAAATCCCATTGCCTGTTTTCAGTCCAAGCCCCCTTTGGCCAGCAATGAGGGGGTCCCTGCAGGGCAGCTCCTCTCTGTGTGCTGGCAGGTTCTGCCTCAGACACAGCTGGGAGATCAACCAAAGCCACCTGCTTGTGCCTCACCCGGGAAGGTGATACCGGGTCCACAGCTGATGTTTCACCTTTGTTAAACTGCCCTCATCACCTCGACTCACTGGGAAGTTCAAGGTTTACAGACAACTCTTGTAAAACCCAGGAATGGTGTTTATCTGCACTCAAACAGTTAATATTTCCTGAACAAAGAATATACGTGTGCGCACAAATGTGGGACATGGGGGAAAGGAGAAGTGACTAAATATTGAGGGGGGAAGACGTTGCTGTGGCTTAAAAAGTAAAATCAGTTTTTCCAGTTGTATTTCAACTGGAATATAAGAGCTGAATTTTTTTGTTGTTTGGCTGGCTGGACTCTTAACAGTCTTGCTGGAGCCAAGAACTGGAAATGTTTTTGCAGTTTACAAAAAGAGTGAGGAAAACCTTTGGGAATACTGCCTCTTAAAACCTAAAATAATCTACCACTCTAGAGCTCCTGTAAGAAGACTATACATCAAGGTTAGACATGGAAAGTTTAAAGCTCAGCCAGAAAATAAAAAGCAGGTAAATAGCTTAGCACTGTCGCTGTGTAAAAATTCACGGAGTATTCAGTGAATACTCAAATTCGAGTATTCAAATATTCAGGCAATGATTAATCTTCCTGCTTTTATATTTTAATCATAGCTGTGCATGTTAAAAACATCAACACAAGGCACTTTTTACAACAGTTGTAAAATTCAACAGAAACCAGAAGTCTACTTAAGCATGTCTGCAACAAACTCATAAAGATAAGAGCTTGTCTTGGCAGTTATAAAAATAATAAACTTAATTACACACATATAAAAATATCCCTTAGTAAGTACGTGGCCCATTTCTACTGGTAGCAAAATAAGAAGTAACCTCAGCCCCTTGTACTCAAGAAAAGAACACAACTGATGCCATTCTCAATGCTTCAACTATTTCTTAAAGCCAATGGCAGCTGCCAGGAGTTTAAACACCAAGAGATGCCTTTGCCTTTACATACTTTACCTGAAGCAATGCTCAAAAAACACCTACACTCTGGAGTCCCACTCAAATTACTGAGCTTTGTACCTGCTCCATCTCTCAAACCTGCTGCCTACCTAGCATGCAAGAGAACAGAAAAAGTGGTCTTTATTTTAAGAGAGGATAGATGCCCATAACTCATAAGGCACATGTCTAATTCCAGTGCTCAGGAGACAGCAGAGCTGACTAACGCTGCACCTCTGATCCCAAACCTCACACCTTTCATTACCTCTGTTACACAAAACCAAATGGCCTCTTAACAGGAGATTGCCAAAAAAACAGAGATAACACATCTTTTGGAAGGAATGGAAAAGCACTAGGCAACTATAACACCCCCACTCTTTC
>NW_009952891.1:114325-184716 GCF_000747805.2 Chaetura pelagica | reverse complement strand
TCTTTCCAAAGGGCTCCTATTCCAATTTGAGAATTTCGCGTTCTTTGAGCAGCTATTTTCACACATAGAAGATAACCACACTTGAGACACACTCTCTCCTAATTTCAGTTTTATGAGCTTAAATGTCACACTTTCCTGCCTTCCTGGACAACACTTTTCAGCAAGCAGAATGAAAAAGATGTTCTGCTTCCTTCCAAGCCTTCTCAGAAGAAAAAAAACGTGCTGCCTTCTCAAGGCAGAACGTTTTCATCTGTATGACTATTTGAAACAGTTATTAGGAGGCTCTTCCTTCATATACCTATTGAATCAATTAACTTGTTGCAATGTCACCATTTTTTTTTCTTCTTCAGCTTAGTCTGGAGAGATGACCAACATTCTAAGGTATTTCTTTACGTGACTTACTATCTCAAACAAACAACACAGCATGTAGGAGGAGAGCTACCAAACCCAGTTGCATTTTTTATGCCATCATCTCCACTTGAAGCATGATTAGTTTTCCTGTCTCAAATTTTTATGCCCATCCAGGGAGCAGACACTGAAGTCACACTGCAGTCCCAGCACACAAGCAGTATTTTCACCGTGCCTTTCTTTCATGCCAACATAGCTGTTACATTTCAGTGAGCCTAAGTTTGTTTTGTAAGGTTTCTTTCAATCATTCCAGACCCCAGCAGACAAAGCCTCAACAGTTCAGAGCTCCAGACATTCCCTAAAACTCGATGTCAGGTAACTCAACTCAATAGCCATACTGTTTGGTGCAGTCAGCAATTACCATGTCCATTCCAACCTCCTTGCAAGGTTTGAGGTCTCTGTAACTTATTGTTTCATAAAAGACAATGAATGAATGTAAATTTTTAGAGCAATTGAACAATACATTCACAGAAATAATAACATTTCCAGTAAGGAAACTTCACACCTAACCAAGACAGAGAGATTCCAAACTGACATGCATCTGACCTTGACTTTCAGAAGAAGAGCATCACTTCTTCAGAACATGTTTAACAGCCAGGTTTGAAAGACAGTGACAAGGAACCCAGCTGGGGAAAGGAGACCCTAACAGCTGGGTGGAGTAAGGTGAGGGGAAATGAGAAATCCAAAACCAGGCATCTGGATGAATCTCAACAAGTTATGGCTAGCCTAATGAGAGAATTGGATATTTAACTACATTTCTTTCTGCCTTTCTGATCTTTTGAACTACTTGCATTTGGGATGAGAAAGAAATACAGTCTGGTTTGTTCATTCCTGAAGTCAGTGGACTGGTCAAAATTCAAATATATCAATACACAGAAAGGAGCCTCATCTTTAGGAGTTCTAGGTACTGGCCTGTAGGAAACTCATTAGAATGATCATCACAGTTCTTTCTTGCTTACAGAATCACAGTCATCACCACAGCTGGAAGGGACACCAGGAGGTCTGCAGCCCAGCCCCTCAGCCTCTTCTCACAGGGCAAGAGCTCCAGCCCCCTGAACTCCCTGGTAGCCCTTCACTAAATTCACTCAAGTTCCTCCACAACCTTCCCAGTGATAGAAGGGAGGCCAACTCATCTGTAGTTGACTGTATTGTCCTTTCAGCCCTTCTTGAAAACGGGTGTAACACTTGCCTTCTTGCTTTCCTGTGGCTGGGATTTTAGGGATAGGGAGATTGAGAAGGAGGCACTTGTCCTACCACACTTCCTTTGCAACCTGTCTTCTGGCAAACCATGATTCTGAACAAGATTAATACCATTCTGCAGGGTACAGACATTCCTAAAATCAATTAACTTAGATCAATCTTGTGCATCCCAATAACCAAAAAGGACACCACAATCTTAAAATCTTGCTAAACTTAAGTTAAGTAGCTTCAAGCTCCTAAAATATTTTCAAACCATTTTGGTAAGACTTCAGCAGCTAAGTGACTTTTCAAAACTGAAGCGCATTACACAGAACAAACAAATCAAGAAGCTAATGAAAACGAGTAATTTCCCTTCTAACCTCTACTGTAATACTGCAAGTATTACTGTTTTAGTCTTAAAAATGCTCCTGATATCAGCATGAACACCAGACATGCAAGTCAGGAGGGGGAAAATCCCCATATCTATATCCTCTACATCACAACATGAGTGATAACAACAACCACCTGATAGAGGAAAGACCAACTGTTCTGCCGCAGCTTCTTTCTCACCTCCCTGAAAAGAGAATGACATGAACTCAGATCCTTCCTTGATTCCACCGAGTTTAGTTCCTAGCCTCTTGTTTCACTTGTACATTGTGCATCACTATCTCATAACCTCCAGTCTCTCCCTATTGTACTTATCCAGATTGTCTCCATCACCTCTTTTGTGTACTCCTAATGAGAGTACAATCACAGAATCATACAATTGTTAAGGTTGAAAGGGACCTTAAAGATCATCCAGTTCCAACTCCCCTGCCATGAGCAGGGAACCACTAGATCAGGTTGCACAAAACCTCATCCAACCTGGCCTTAAAAACCTCCAGAGATGGAGCATCAACAACCTTCCTGGGCAACCCATTCCAGTTCCTCACCACCTTTATAGTGAAGAATTTCTTCCTAATATCTAACCTAAATCTCCCCTCTTCCAGTTTTGATCCATTCCCCATCATCCCATCACTCCATTCCTTTGTCCAAAGACCCTCCCCAGCTTTTCTGGAGCCCCTTTCAAGTACTGGAAGGTGCTATAAGGTCTCCCTGGAGCCTTCTCTTCTCTAGGCTGAACAGCTCCAACTCTCTGAGCCTGTCTTCATAGCAATGTCTTCAATCTATGTTGAAGGTCCAGTAAAAACCTAAGATATTTGTTCTACTCCCTGTTTTCCAATCAACTTCCATTAAAAAATAATATATCACAGACTACTTGAATTTCCCACTATTAAAAACAAAACGGTATGTAAGGGTACATTAAATGCACCTGGTATCAAAGTTGATACACAGAAACATATATGAAAAATACATTCAGATATGAAGATAGTCTCTCATCTCTTCCCAGGTGCCTGAGGGGAATAAAACCAAAATAACCTCCAAAACATGTGGCTGAAGCAGCCCAGCAAGACTGCTCACTCAGGTCTGTTCTTGGAAGCACTGGATGGCAAATGATGGACTGCCTTGGCTTCCCTCTGCTCCTACAGTCTTTGCTGTTTTGACACTATTGTTGTGTCTGTTCTTGTGAGTAACTTTAAATCCTACCCAGTAGCATCAACAACGTGGACACAACTATTGTCACACTGCACGTGGCAATCAGATACACACACTTACTGTTAGAAGGCTTCTGTAATTTTCTTTGCCATTAAGAGCAGAATCTGGACAGAAGGAAGAGGAGTCAAGCAGTCTGCTTATAGACTGGGAGACCACTGGTAACCTCAGCTTCTCATTCACTAGATCATCCTGATGAACACTAAATATTTTGGGGTTCCTGGAGCACATTAACAGAAGTGAGATCTCCTCCTCATCCTATAACAAATGCACACAACTTTTCTGTTGCCCTATTTCAACAGCTGACAAAACTTTTAAGTTCAGAATGACCCTTTAAAGAGGGATGATCTAAGAATCTGGTAATTAATACTGAGCACTTACTAAGGCAGCATGAAGTGCACATTTTGTACCAAAATAGAGTGTTTGCATGTGGATGCCTTCATTTAGCTCACCTGACTGACAGATCCACTGCTTCACCTTAAGGCTGTGCCACCCTAATGACACATCTGGAAAAAAATCAGCAGATAATGTACAAAGACATTAATTATCTTAGCAAACAAACTTTAACTGTGACCTTCTCTGGCCATAGACTTCTTATTAAACACACAAGTCAACAAAAGGTGTTTCAGATTTGGAATTGTTCAGTTCTCCATCCTCCCAACAGTGACTAGCAGGATGGTGGTCAGAACTCCATGCTCAGCACTGCCTTCTAGCCAGGGCTGCCTCCAAGGCTCCCTTCAGCTGTACCAGCCCTTGGCTGCCACTTCCCACCCTTACACGCCTGCTGTCACAGAAGCACACAACAGACCCATTCTGCAGAGACTAAAATAACAATGATTAACGTCCACTTGAAGTAATATTATGAAACAAACAAAAAAGTGTTACACAAGATTACCAGGAAACAGGCAAGTTTGGTTCTTCATGTACGATGTATAACAGCTGCAAAAGGTGTGTTTCCACTCTCCTTTTTAATGCCATTTTCTCCCTCCCTATTTCTGATACCAAATGAGAAGTGAAGGGTCATTTACTTGGCAACTCAGATTCAGCTGTGCAAGAACATACAACACAAACCATACGTGCATAAGGCAGAAACAGCAGACATGCACTTACAACTAATGATTTTTATATATTTCACCCTAAAAAAGCTTCCAACTGTCACTGACTGAACGCTGCCCTCGCAAATCTATTTTACTTTAAAGCATTAATTTTGGTGAGATGAGGCTGTTCTGAATCATTCTCATTAATACTTTCCTTAAAGGAGTTTATGACCCTTAGGAAAATCTTCACAGCTACTACAAACCAGATTTACATTCAGTACTTACTGAATTCAAGTCTCTTGGTAATTTCCATGTTGCTTTGCTCCATTAGATGAAACTACAGAGGAGATGACACAGAAGCCATGTCATCAACAACACCCACTAAAACAGCTATCAAGTACCAGCAGCAGCAAAGTTGGGCCCAGCAACAGAGAAGCTTGTGCTTTTTGGGTGTGACACACACAGACAAGGGTTGGAATCTAATATTCCATTTTGCTTCTCACTGTGCAACAGAAAATAGCTGGTTCCCAGGTCTGCCTCCGAGGTGTTCAATGAAATGTCTACCTGTGAGATTGGGAGGCATGTCACCTAGGAAGAGCAAGTCATTTTAACAACACTGTCTTCCTGAGGCAGTCCCCACAGCACTACAGATGACCCTCAGAGAAGCAGAAGATTATTTTACAAACCTCTCTCTATATATATAAATAGAAATATACACACACAAAAAGCTATTGCAAATCAAAGATACTGTATTTATCCAATGTTCCAAATAAGATCCTTATTTCTCAATGGTGGTAAATAAGAAGGGAGGAAAAGGAAGATGAAATTAAGCTTATGAAGAGTCTAAGTCGAGAGATTTAGTGAGTTACGACTGCAAATTACCAGTGATAATACAAGTTTCAGTTTTCTTTTGATTCATACTATGTTTCTGCACAATACTTGATAGTATTTGTTAAGACATCTCTATTAAAGAGAGTTTTCCAAATAAAAGATTTAGGTTCTCTCCCTATCTCAGACATCTGAGAAGACAGATGGAAAACATAGCATATGTTAAAAGGAAGATTTACAAAGGAAAAATTCTTGAAAGTGTAAACCAAATTAGGATGGAAGTGTCAGATTTCTAAGCTATCCCACATGTTTTTTTATTGTATAAGAACAAACCCCAGAATTTTTCAAATCCTGCTCTTCAACTACCCCCTCTACCTGGATTTCACGTTAACCTGCAGTACTTTGCTAAAAGAATGAGATTTTTGTTCATGTTCTTCTCTATTAGCACGTAAGAACAGAGAGCAAAATCTCAAACAAAAACATACACCAAGAATAGGTGGATTTTTTTAATGTGAAGTTGCAGATATAATAGCAAAACGCAGCATGTTGTTGTAGAAATAATTAATGGCACTGGACTGTGACTCCAAGGAACATTCAGTCAGAACAGAAAGTGAATAATCTGCAACAGAAAACTGGGAATCATTTCACAAGCTATCAAGAGATCTCTGGGGTACAACAAAGACTTACCCCCCCCCCCCTTAGCACAGCCTTTATTCCTGCCTGTTGTTGGCAGGGACTTCTCCAGGAGCTCTATGCCACAGCACAAGGCAGAATTTACCATGTTAATTTTAAGTCATGACAAGGGGGGGGAATAAATTTGATGGGGGGGAAATAAATTTTGTAAACTCCCAAGCCTCTATGCAATTATCTAAGTATGAATTTTCAAAAAGGAAGGGGCACAGTTGCAGGACTCCAGATTGCCACATAAAATCAGACTGGCAGATCCTCTGCTCAACTCCTCATCTCACACAGATGTTAGTGTCAAACTCCTTGGAAAAAAAGTATCTGTAAAAACCCTAAACAATGAGAAAGTATGCAATAACCTCCTATCTGAAATGCTTCAGGAATTGGTAAGAATTAGCTGTGCTAGCCTCTCCATGAATGAGCCAATCTCTGATCTTATAAATCTCCTGTCCCAGATTACAACTGCAGGCTTTAAGTTATGCAGGTCAGTCGCTTAAGGTAGAAAAAAACAATTCAGCTTGTATCAAACTTCACACAGCTCAAAGTAAAACACTTTCGCTTGGCAACATCATCTCCCATCCACCACCCCATCCTTGCACCTATATGGGAGTCTTAAGAAACAATCTAGCGACGAAATACCACATTTTTTCCCCATCCCAGCTAGTTATGCTGCAGGTACCACAAAACAAAGGATATTCCTGTGAAATAATTACAACTACACTCATTCTTTCACCTCCATCTTTCCAGAAACAGCAATTCGTTCCCTAATTTTCGGCTTATAAGTCCAAGTCTCTTCACTTAATGGAATTACCCTTTATCTTATTCCAGGGAGAGATGGAGAAAGCATCTGTACAAAAGTGATTCTTACTGTCAGAGTGCAAAAAATGACACCCAAATTCTACACACATCGTATAAACCAAAAGCAGACCAATTAAACAGGCTTCCACAAAGCCTTTCAACTAGGCAGGAACAAACCTTTCTAAATCATACAAATGCTTTCATGAGCACCAGAAAAATCTGGTTTTAGATCACCGAGACATCAGCTCATTTGAAGTCTCTGCTCAGTATGTGAACATAAGCTTAAGAAAGCCTCGCTGCCTCTCCTGAAGCTACTTGGTTTTAAAGGTAGTCCACCTCTTTTAAAACTGAATCTGCTGAAACACACCTATGTAGCTTTTGGCAGGAGAGTAAGATCACATCAGGCTGTGTATCGACACAAACTCCCTTCTGTGAAGTTCTGTAGCTGGCTGGGAGTTAGCCAGAGATTTCCTTATCTCGGCACGTACAAAGGCACGTGCAACACGGCCAGTCCTTCAGTCCTTCCCCAGCTGTAAAATACGGGTGCTGCGATGGTAACACAATGAGCCATGAAGAGAACGTGAGTTACTGGAGATTTCAGCCTGCAGCTTTTGCAGCAGCAGCAGCCATACTGCTTAATCTCTTTATGAACTGAAATCGTGGAGAAAAAAACAATCCAAAACCACACACACACGAGAAAGTACGAGGTGAAAATGCAGCTCTAGTGGATTTTTGAAGCCACTTATCTCACCTTCTTTCCAACTTCACCTACTTTAGAAATTCATTAACTCCTAACACTGTTAAGGACATCCTCTGCTTTGGCCCAAATTTTGGTTTGTCGTTTCTAGAACTCACAGAGCTCTACAAGAGCAGAAGGCTGCAGGGTACGTAACAGACATGACAGAGGCATTACTGGCAACATGACACACACCCCACCACCAACCCACCCGCAGAACCCTGGCGAAGGGGCACCTGAAGAGCACCAGCTTTGTCCTGCTCCATCCCAGCATGTTTTCCACAATCCACAGGCAGTGTTCAGACCAAGACCAGCTCAAGAACACTGCCAGGTCGCTGTGTGTTCTGCCAAAGGACCAATGCCAGCATCGTACAAAATAACCAAAACACTCTATGTCAAAATAACCAAAGTTACTGTAATTCTACTTTTTGTAGGAGTCCTTTGTTCATTCTGCAGTGCACCAAGTAAGAATGTCTTGTAACACTTATAGTAGAGACAAATGCTTACACAGGAAAAATAACATGTACCTAATAAAGCAGTAATTAAGACAAAAGCACTACTCCTACCTGGCTAGACAAGGAAAAATCTGTCCCATGGGTATTTACCACAGGAGTCAGCTTGTTCAATACGGCACAGCAACAGTGAGCTAAGTTAACAGCCGTGAGTCTTAACCCGCCTTATGGATATAAAGAGCATCGGTGCCATTTCAGAATGGGACTATAGTGAAACTTAACAATGGTAACATTTCTGTTACCCTTTCATCTCTACTCCCTTCTCTGAGACCACACACTTGATTTAGCCACTTCAGTTTAACAGGCACGGTCGTATTCTCAGAACGTAAGTAAGACCAATTTCAATTGCACAAACTTTGCTCCGGTAAGCCGAGGAGCTATTTTTATCAGAAAGATTAAAGGCAGCTAAATTTTACCCTGACAAAAGGAGTTGCTTAACATCACCGCATCAAAGCACGAAGTGAAACACAAACAAGGGTGAGCGGTTGCCTTTCTGCCGAGCGCCCAGGCCTGCCATCAGCCCCTTCGCCATCGCACGGCTCAGCTCAGGGCTGGGGCCTGGCTGTTCAGCAACACAACTGCACCACCAGCCCTAACACCACCTCTTTTAGAGCACGTCCCACTCACACAAGCTGCAGCATCAAACAGTGTGGGTTTATGACCGCAATTACCATTCGCTTCATCAATAGACAACTTGCTGCTCGTCCAGGGGGCAAGCCCCAAAGCCCTCTCTCCCCAAGCACCTCTGGTCACAAAGGCAACTTTCCAGGTGGCAAGATAACTTTTTCATTTAAGCCTCCGTGTAAGGAAGCAGCCTGGTTTAGGTATTTCAGTTTAGGTATTTCATAGCAATCATTGCTGAAAACTCTTTGTATCACCTGCTACATCACACAGAAACCTTCAGCAATCTTTCAACAAGCAGCATTAGCTCCCGGCAACAAACCTAAAGAGATTTATTTTGTTGTTCTTTAAGTACTTCTACGCACACATCCCAAGCAGAGAGGTATTTCTGCCTCTGAAGAGCAGCACCAGGATGACAACAGAATGCCAGGAATACCCTCCTACTTGCTCAAAATGCAACCTGGGATTTGCTGTCCCCGCTGAGCAGAGGCCCGCTCAGCTGTGCAAAACTTTATGCAGATGCTGGAGTTTACATATCTAGCACTGCAGAGCTCACCCAGACACATTAGAACTTGCTGAACAGGACGTAATTACGACTGAAGCATTCCAGAACAGACCAAGTGAACTTCAAAAAAGGGGATAAAAGAGACACTGCTTCAACCATCTTTCAGTGGTGCATTTTGTAGCCACTTGTGTATCAACCTTCCGAATGCCACTCTGCCTCTTGCACGAAAGGGATTCATCTAGTTCAATCACAAGCCCTCAGCTGCATCTTCTCTGCCAATTCTTACTCTCAATACCATTTCCTTTCAGGCGTGTTTCATTTATTTGCAGGCTAAGAAGAAAAATTCCATTAAAAAAAAAAACCACAAGGACCTAAGTATCAATAAGCTGTTGCCAAATGCAGATTAAGCAAACCGAGAAAACCCACAGAATTTATCAGCTCAATTATAGTAGTAATTTTTTCAGTCTATAAAAACACAGGGGGCATAGCACGTTCAACTTATCACTGTCCCTTCAGCAAGATTCACCAATCTCTGAAAACAGAAAATCAAGTCCAACACGCTTCGTGTCTCTATAAAACCACTGTTGCAGTGATTAAAACACTTGGAACATTGGAAGACATCAGTCCAGCGACACATGCTCTTAGGCACACACGTGAGTATTTACAATGGGCATACGTGTCTTAGAAGAGAAGAATTTTGATGCTTTTTATCACCTACAAACCCATTACAATCGAAAAATAAAGCAGCACAACACCAAAGACTACACGACACGCAGACAAGTCGCAGCCACTGCCAGGCTGCCGGGCATTTCATCACGCAAGCAACCCCACAAGTTCAATTATTATCTGCAAACGATTCGTTTTCTGCAGAAAAACGCTGGGAAATGGTCAAGTTGAGCACCTTAAACCAGGGTCACAGGTGGCAGGATAAAACCAGCAAAATATTAATATGCCACTGGAGAGTTTTTATGCTGTAGCTTGTCACAATGCAGGGGCACGGTGGAGGAGGCTGCCAAGTTCAATTATTATCTGCAAACGATTCGTTTTCTGCAGAAAAACGCTGGGAAATGGTCAAGTTGAGCACCTTAAACCAGGGTCACAGGTGGCAGGATAAAACCAGCAAAATATTAATATGCCACTGGAGAGTTTTTATGCTGTAGCTTGTCACAATGCAGGGGCACCAGCATCTCCCCTCATCATCTCCCCTCACAGCATCTCCCCTCATCATCTCCCCTCACAGCATCTCCCCTCATCATCTCCCCTCACAGCATCTCCCCTCATCATCTCCCCTCACAGCATCTCCCCTCATCATCTCCCCTCACAGCATCTCCCCTCATCATCTCCCCTCACAGCATCTCCCCTCATCATCTCCCCTCACAGCATCTCCCCTCATCATCTCCCCTCACAGCATCTCCCCTCATCATCTCCCCTCACAGCATCTCCCCTCATCATCTCCCCTCACAGCATCTCCCCTCATCATCTCCCCTCACAGCATCTCCCCTCATCATCTCCCCTCACAGCATCTCCCCTCATCATCTCCCCTCACAGCATCTCCCCTCATCATCTCCCCTCACAGCATCTCCCCTCATCATCTCCCCTCACAGCATCTCCCCTCATCATCTCCCCTCACAGCATCTCCCCTCATCATCTCCCCTCACAGCATCTCCCCTCATCATCTCCCCTCACAGCATCTCCCCTCATCATCTCCCCTCACAGCATCTCCCCTCATCATCTCCCCTCACAGCATCTCCCCTCATCATCTCCCCTCACAGCATCTCCCCTCATCATCTCCCCTCACAGCATCTCCCCTCATCATCTCCCCTCACAGCATCTCCCCTCATCATCTCCCCTCACAGCATCTCCCCTCATCATCTCCCCTCACAGCATCTCCCCTCATCATCTCCCCTCACAGCATCTCCCCTCATCATCTCCCCTCACAGCATCTCCCCTCATCATCTCCCCTCACAGCATCTCCCCTCATCATCTCCCCTCACAGCATCTCCCCTCATCATCTCCCCTCACAGCATCTCCCCTCATCATCTCCCCTCACAGCATCTCCCCTCATCATCTCCCCTCACAGCATCTCCCCTCATCATCTCCCCTCACAGCATCTCCCCTCATCATCTCCCCTCACAGCATCTCCCCTCATCATCTCCCCTCACAGCATCTCCCCTCATCATCTCCCCTCACAGCATCTCCCCTCATCATCTCCCCTCACAGCATCTCCCCTCATCATCTCCCCTCACAGCATCTCCCCTCATCATCTCCCCTCACAGCATCTCCCCTCATCATCTCCCCTCACAGCATCTCCCCTCATCATCTCCCCTCACAGCATCTCCCCTCATCATCTCCCCTCACAGCATCTCCCCTCATCATCTCCCCTCACAGCATCTCCCCTCATCATCTCCCCTCACAGCATCTCCCCTCATCATCTCCCCTCACAGCATCTCCCCTCATCATCTCCCCTCACAGCATCTCCCCTCATCATCTCCCCTCACAGCATCTCCCCTCATCATCTCCCCTCACAGCATCTCCCCTCATCATCTCCCCTCACAGCATCTCCCCTCATCATCTCCCCTCACAGCATCTCCCCTCATCATCTCCCCTCACAGCATCTCCCCTCATCATCTCCCCTCACAGCATCTCCCCTCATCATCTCCCCTCACAGCATCTCCCCTCATCATCTCCCCTCACAGCATCTCCCCTCATCATCTCCCCTCACAGCATCTCCCCTCATCATCTCCCCTCACAGCATCTCCCCTCATCATCTCCCCTCACAGCATCTCCCCTCATCATCTCCCCTCACAGCATCTCCCCTCATCATCTCCCCTCACAGCATCTCCCCTCATCATCTCCCCTCACAGCATCTCCCCTCATCATCTCCCCTCACAGCATCTCCCCTCATCATCTCCCCTCACAGCATCTCCCCTCATCATCTCCCCTCACAGCATCTCCCCTCATCATCTCCCCTCACAGCATCTCCCCTCATCATCTCCCCTCACAGCATCTCCCCTCATCATCTCCCCTCACAGCATCTCCCCTCATCATCTCCCCTCACAGCATCTCCCCTCATCATCTCCCCTCACAGCATCTCCCCTCATCATCTCCCCTCACAGCATCTCCCCTCATCATCTCCCCTCACAGCATCTCCCCTCATCATCTCCCCTCACAGCATCTCCCCTCATCATCTCCCCTCACAGCATCTCCCCTCATCATCTCCCCTCACAGCATCTCCCCTCATCATCTCCCCTCACAGCATCTCCCCTCATCATCTCCCCTCACAGCATCTCCCCTCATCATCTCCCCTCACAGCATCTCCCCTCATCATCTCCCCTCACAGCATCTCCCCTCATCATCTCCCCTCACAGCATCTCCCCTCATCATCTCCCCTCACAGCATCTCCCCTCATCATCTCCCCTCACAGCATCTCCCCTCATCATCTCCCCTCACAGCATCTCCCCTCATCATCTCCCCTCACAGCATCTCCCCTCATCATCTCCCCTCACAGCATCTCCCCTCATCATCTCCCCTCACAGCATCTCCCCTCATCATCTCCCCTCACAGCATCTCCCCTCATCATCTCCCCTCACAGCATCTCCCCTCACATCATCTCCCCTCACATCATCTCCCCTCGCAGCCACCCCTCAGTCTCTCCTCTCAATCCCCCCGCAGATTTCTCAACTCCCGCCTCACAACCTCCTCTCTCAATCTCCCCCTCACAGTTTCTCCCCGCATCATCCTCCCCTCGGTACCCCACAATTTCTCCTCTGTGCTGCAACAGATGTGCCCTCTAAGTGTCCCTCTCAAGTCCCCTCACAGCCACCCCTCTCAATCCCACCTCAGATTTCTTCTCTCAACTCCTCCCTCAGAACCTCCCCTCTCAATTCCCCTCCCCCCATTATCCTCCTCCCCTCAGTCCCCAAAAATGTTTCCTCTCTGTCCTGCTACAATGTCCCCTCTCAGTTCCCCCTCACTGCCATCACGGCCACCCCCCAGTTTCTCAAACCAGCTGCAGACTTCTCTCAACTCCCCCCTCAAAAATTCCCCTCTCCATCTTCCCCTCAGTTGCCTCACTGTTGCTCCCCACATTATTGTCCCCTCAGTCCCTTCACAGCCACCCCCCTCAGCCCCACTGCAGATTTCTCCTCTCAACTCCCCTCCTCACAACCTTCCCTCACAATCTTCTCCTCACAGTTGCTCCCCACATTATCCCCCTCCCCTCAGTCCCCCACAACTTTTCCTCTGTCCTGCTACAGATGTCACCTCCCAGTCTCCCTTACTCCCTTCACAGCCACGGCCCCCGTCTCCCCGCTCTGTGCCACCACCTCCTGTCAACACCCCCTCACAAAGCCCCTCTCTCTCTCAGTCACCCCTCAGTCTCCTCTCAGTCCCACTGCAGATGTCTTACCCCTCACTATTCCCCCCTCAGTCTCCCTTCAGTCCCCCCAGAGTTGCTCCCCACATTATCCTTCCCTCAGTCCCCCCTAGTTTCTCCTCTCAGTCTCCCCTCAGCCCCCTCACAGTTGCTCCCCACATTATCCTTCCCCCAGCCCCCTCGCAGTCTCCCCTCAGCCCCCTCAGTCTCCCCTCTCAGTCCTGCAGCAAATGTCCCCTCTCACTGTCCCCTCACAGGTTCCCCCCAGGCCCACAGGCACAGCAGGCCCGAGGCAGCCCGGAGGGGACACACCAGCCCGTACCCTCCTGCTCCTGCAAGCCCAGGGGGTGACACGCAGGCCCCTCCTGCGCTTTCTGCACAGCCATGGCCTCCACTCCCCCTGCTCCTCGACCCTCGTGCATGGGTGCCAGGCTGTCTCCAACCCGAACCAACCAGGACTGAACCCAGCCTGTCTTTACAAACGCCTTGTGCTCTGTCTAGACAGACTTCCCCATCCCAAAACAGGTTTACAGGAGTGGAGATCATACATTGCTGTGGATTTCCATACTGGTTCCCAACCTGAGAAGCAGGTCCTATAAGCCCCGGTGACGTGCCGTGCCAATGCGGTAGCAGAGCTCCTTGTACCCAAACTGGTTGCTTGGGGCTGTTTTCATCGCCTACATGTCAGTGTGTCCCCAGAGAGCAGCTGTGACCTGAGGACAGGCTGGAGAAGAGCACTGAGACAATCCTGAGGATGTGCTGTTGGAGTCCATAAGCTGCGATGGATTCATCAGCCATGCTTTATTGGTTGAAAGCAGATCTACAATGACACCTTCTTTTGCAAAGAGTAAGTCTGTCTTTTGTTTACTGCAAAACTCAAATTCGTTACATTTACTTCTACATTTACATGCATTTCATTACATTTACTTGCAAATTCTGTATTTATTTACATGGTGCCTGTCCTTGCTGAGCTCTGACTGTAGTCATGTTGGAGGTCTCTTGCAGGTGCCTGCTTCTAGCACTGTATTACTCATTAGCTACACAAGCAAGTGCTCTCTGGTTGTGCCCACCTTAATTTCCTCCAGAAGCAGTGAATTCCCACCTGTTTCAGGATGGCTCAGCATGGGACAGGACTTGGTGTCCCACGGTGGCTCCAGCCATGAGAGCAACAGCTCCTGTCCAGCAGTATTTTACTGTAAGGTAAGGTATTTGCCCCAGTTTAGGTTGAGAGAAATCTTATTGCTGTTGGAGGTGGTTGGGTCAGAGATCAGGTCAGGTTGTCTGTCAGGAACAACCAAGGACAGCAGAGCCCTTTTCTGTCTGCTGCTTCAACTTTTGAACTGCAGCTGGGATAACTTCTTGCACTTGCCTTGCCCATTACGTCACTTGTGGTCTTGGAAACGAAGGATTTGCTGGAGCAGCTGATGCCAGGAGACCCCCCCATAGCATTTTGCTTCCCTTATGACCCCCTTCTATACTGCTGTAATGACTCTGCAGCTCTGACATGACCTCAGGATGGACATTGACCACTGGGGAGACAACTTGAGCAGCTCCTCAGCTACCCCTTAGCTCCAGGAAGATGTTCATGCCACCTGTTGCTAGACAATACATTGGCATTTATCCAAATACTGCAGCACTGACCAAACAGCCACTGAGCAAGAGGCCTTGATACCACAACTATCCTCATGGCAGGAGGAGGTGTGCCCACATGCCTGCCAGGGCAACGATGTGTGTTGATGTTGGGAATGGGAAGCACTCTCTCATTAGCTGGGAGAGTTCCTCTACCTCTGCAGCAAGAGCCAGGTTTGCCACATGGGTCAATCAGAGGGGGGCTGTCAGTCCTGGGGACAGGGTGGGAGAGGAAAGGAGGTGCTTTGGTAGAAAGGAATCCAATATCCTGTCCAGTAGAGGAGGATCCTATTGCTGCTGTGTCCCACAGCTTCTCTGTGGCACAATGTCCCCTTAGAATGGTGCTAGTTGCCCCTTGCCACGGGATTAGAACAGCAGGAGGGAGGGGAAGACCTCGACCATTATCCACTGCCCCTGGATACAGGGATATGATGAAATCCCCAAAAAGCTCCATAGTACCGCAGTGCTCAAGGTACCATAGCCCTTGGGTGTTGGTCTTGAGGGAGTCAGATGCCCCGTCAACTGGTAATGCCAGACACAGAATGAGCTCAAATGGAGTGGGAGGATTTGGTGAGAAGGAAACTGTTTGAAAGACACTGTGTAAACCTGCAAACCTGCAGCCAGGATTCCCAGTCTGGAGCCCAGTGCACAGCTCCCTGCTCCCCCAGCTGATGGTGAAGCCCTTGCACCGATTCCTGAGGAGCTTATCTGGAGGCACAGTGAAGCAGGTGCTTAATGGATAACTCCTTTATTCAGGGACTTGTTCCAAGAGAAATTGCATAATATCATCTGCACTGCTGCAGCCCATTTCCAGACTTCCTGCCTCCAAAACTAAGCCGCTTAAAGACACAGTTCCCAAGATCCCACCTTCCTTTCCTGGTCAAAACATGGAAGTATCATTTCTATAGCTTGTGACCTCAAAACTTTACAGCCAAACAACTTAGTGTTTGAATAACTTCTGAGGAGCTCCACACTGGAAGTCACCATGGCATCATCAGAGCAGTTCTCCTTGGGAATAGAGTGTCCATTTTTCCTGGTAACATTGTGTCCCAGCATCCTCACCATCCCTGTGTGCTGCCAAACAAAAGCCTTCCCAGGCAAAAAGACAAGCCCAGTGCCCGTCACCTCCTGGCAGCTCCAGAAGGTGCTGCCCATTCTTCCTCCAAGCCTGCCTGCCTGGTTAAGACACTCCTTGCACTCGTGGGATTGTGGAGCAACTTGATGTGAAATAACTGTTGTTTCCGGCTTCTGATTTTCACTGAATGTGTGAATTCTTGTTGTGTTCAGGAAGTGGTGGTCACCCCTGGGACCGCAATCATAGTGCTGCTTGGTGTTCAGCTGTATCCCTGGGTACTTCTGCAAACCCCTTGTGCTACAGAGCCTAACTAACACCCCAAGTGGTCTCCTTCCTTCATTTTCTGCCAAAAAAAAGTGTCTTCAGGTGGACAGCCACATTCTGTAGGTGCCATCCTGTCATTTCATGCTGCCAAGCACTGGTCAGACCTGATTCTCCTTTCATTTTCAGTAAGTTTTCATTATTTTAAAGCCATTTCCTACCTACTTGTTGAATGGAGTCTAGTGGGGACTGGATACAAACGTGGATGTTACTGTGAACTGCTCAAAATCCTGCCCGTCTGTTGAGACCATCCTTTCTAGCAGCATAACTCTGTTGTAGGGGAATCATCTATGTAACAAGTAATGCTGTCTCACAGAAGTGAGAATAACAGTTCAGGAAAAACACATAGTCTTCTGTCATCAACCTCATCAAATCTGTCACTCCTAAGAGGACCTTTCTTCTTATGTCCCAAGTGTGAAGCCCTTTTGCTGGAGCTGGCCCGTAATTTTGCCATACCTGACAAACTATTATGAATAAATCTGTATAAATATGTCTCTACACTCTTATACTGGGTTGTTGCTCTAGAAATCATAGTTTGCACTTAGTCTGAGAGACAACAGTCCATTTGCTTTGCTTTGTGTAGTCAAACTGCTACACAAGATGTCTGTCTTTGGGCACTGCTACATTACAGCTTTGTCCACCTGACAACCAGGCCTCACTCAGCCTCACAGTCAGCTTGAAAAATGTTATTTCTATCCATAAAATAGTAATGTTGGTAATGTGGGCAAGTTCCTTATCTGCCAGCTGCCTTTTAGCAGCTGGATTTAGTGGTTTATGGATGGTTTCAGCCAACACAGGCCAAAACAAAGATATGACTTTTTCCCCCCTGCAGATTATGGTGAAAGATCCCTGTGGAAACACAGGGTGCCCAAAGGTATTTCAGTGTTTCCCACCTCCTTCTCATCCCTCTGTCCAAAGCTTTGCCTTCCCATTACAGTCAGTAGGAGGGAGCACTGAGAGCTCTTCAGGTGCTGCAGGTCACAGTTGAGCTGAATCCCAGATGGATGGCAGTCCAAGTTAATGTGCTGAGCTGTAAGCTCTGGCAGTGACCACTGCTCGTGCTCCTATCTCACTTCTCCACAGAATCCACCTCTTGTCTAAACTTACAGCCCAGAGAAAGACTTCATCCTCCCCCCTGCAGCTGGTGCCTCTGTCCATTTTCTCCTCTGTTCCATTCTTTCAGAGCAGTGACAACTTGCCCAAGGCGGGGCACTGGGCAATTCTCCATCCCTGGAAAGGTGTCTTCAGATTCTTCCTCACCCACTTCTGTCCTCTGCTCTTTCCATGAGGGCACCAGAGACAAGGTCATTTTACCACACTAAGCATTGTTCCTTTCAATCCAATGCCATCCCAGCATTTCCTAACCTACTTGGACAGGGTGCATATTTCTCTTGTGGAAGTAAATTCATTACTATAAATCTCACAGTTCAGCTGTTTTTTTCTCTCTGCATATAGCTTTTCTTTTTTTAATTGGGAGCAGCACTCACAACAATGCAGTGACTTCCATGTAAGCATCTAAGATGACATTTGGAAATGCCCTCCTTGTGTTTTTAGCTGACAGTCCTGATTTTTTTGCTGCAGCAAAAACCTGATGTTCCCAAGAAAACTCCAAGCTCCTAGTCTCACCATAATCCTTTTAGTCACCCATCTGCAGAGTTCTGCTGAGCCTTTGCAAAGCCATGGGGACACTGATTGCATTGTCCCTTGCCCTGCCATTGTCCTGGCTGCTGGAGGTAGCCACAAGACCACAGCTCTGCTGTTGCTCCTGTTCCACTGAGCCTTGAGTCCCTCTGCCTCAATCCTCTTCTTTGAAGAAACTCTTGGTGTCAATAGTGGCTTCAGTGCAAGATCTTGGGTTATCTCTAGGAGCTTCATTCCTAGAAAACCCTTCCTACCTTGTAAAGGGTTAATCCTGGCTTGTCCACCAACCCATAAGCTTTTTTGTTTGGCCTCAACTCCTCACATCTGTAAAAAAACTATTTCTTACCAGAAACTCTGTTGAGCTCCTAGAGAGAAACCCCAAGCTCTTCTGGAGGGTCAGCCTCTCTCCATCACCTGGGTTAGAAGCCAACTCGGTGAAAAATGTTGCTTTTAAGAGGCAGAGAGGTCCCTCATCTTCTGCTTTAGGCTCCAAAGGCTAAGTTATCAGAGAAGGATAAAGCCTCAGAGGTGGCTGCCCTGTCACATCCCATCATGCCCCTGACAGGCCCACTCAGGGCAGGGACCAGCTCCAAAGGTGAATGTACAGCAGCACTGACCCTCTGCAGACCCCAACCTCTGTCCCAAACTCAAGCTCCTTGGACAGCAACAACCAGCTTTCCCACAGGACTTCCCTGCTGCTGTCCTGAGCACCTAGTCACCACCCTGTCTGCAGGCTCTGCTCAGCCCTCTCCTTTCCCTGGAGGCATCCAAACTTGGTGTCTGCTGGCAGTTCCAGTGATGGAAACACCTGGTGACAATAGTCCTGTGGCTGGACACATGCAAACCCCTCTAGCTTACAGCATGAGACCTCTGCAGCACTCGAGGCCCAGCAGCTCTGCAGGTGGCCATCACTCCACCCCACTGGCTTAGGGACCCCACAACCACCCTTCCTGGGGACCCCCCAGCAAGCATCTCCCACAGGTCACCCTGAAGAGGAACAGGGGTGAGTGTCCCCTCAAGCTTCTGAGCAAAGTTGTGGACTGAGCTCTTCTCCCATGGAGGGAAGGGCCCCTGGCAGGGACAGGAAGCCTTTCTGGGCTGGGTCTCTGGAAAACTGTCCTGCTGACCCAGTTCCAATTTGTATAGAATTCTTCAATATTCATCAGGGCAAGGAGCCCATTGAGCTGGGCTGACAGGGTGAGTACATTAACTGTCTGTCTCTCCAGCCTCATTCCTCCTCCACCACAAGGGTTCTTCCTTTTAGACCGAAAAGAGCAACTTCCACAGGAGAGAGGAGCTCAGAGCCTGTTGTGGTCTGGTTCAAAATGAGACTTTCTGTGGCCCAGCCCCACATTGCTTAAAGAGCACCCCACCAAGCCACGCCATGGGTGTCTGGTTCTTATCACATTGGCCAAGCAGCTACCAGGAAAAGATCTAGCTCCAGCCTTGGGATGGGTGGGTGGACATGGTGGTTTCTTGAGGGCCATCCTGTTCAGGAGAGCTGGGGCCGCACCAGGCAGGCTGTGACATAAGAGCTGGACATCAGGAGAGCATTGCAGTGAGAGATGTCAAGCAGAGGAGACACCTCCCTCTGGTCTGGAGTTAGCAAGTGCATTTTGTAGGAGAAATGAGACTGAATGCTGGTTGTTTTCTGGGGGACTCGTAGAGCTGGATGACAATGGTTCCCCCACCCCTCTTTCTAGGAAATAGCACTGCACTCTTCTGCAGGTGGGAACTCTTGCATGTTCAGGTATTCACTGAGTATTTAGAAAACCCCTGAGGTCTCAGCTTTTGGAATTTGGAAAACACTGAAATCTTCTGATCTATTAATTGATTAAAAAACCCAACACATTTTATTTCCATGCTGAGCAAAGCTTTAAAACCAGCTTTTAGCTCCGAAACTAGGAAAATAAAAGGAGTAAGAAAGGACAAAGTGACCAAAAATCTATCATTTCACCAACCTTGCCTGACTGAATTTTCACTTCAGGTTGGTCCCAACTAAATCCCTTATTTTTTTTTTTATGGCAACAAGCAGTTCAAAGACTCCACTATTTCTGGGGTTGCCTCTGAGAGCTCCTTGGGTAAGATCTGCCTCTCATGCATCCCACCTGGATGCACCTCACTTCCCTTTCAGCGACTTCCTTTGGCTGCCTGAATCCCACCTGGCATCTCCTGGGTGCTCAGTGCAGTGGGTGGTAGAGCCAAACCCAACCCCTTTCTGATACAGTCTCAGGTTCATCCCAAACACAGCATGAGGGCCTCAGCCCTAGAACCTTTTTCAGCACCAATTGCCTTTCACTGTGTGTTTACACAGCACCTAAACCATATCATAGAATCATAAAATGATCTGGGTTGGAAAGACCCTTAAAGATCATCGAGTTCCACTCCCCTGCATGGGCAGGGACACCTCCCACCAACCCAGGTTGCTCCAAGCCCCATCCAACCTGCCCTTCAACACTGCCAGGGATGGGGCAGCCACAGCTTCCCTGGGCAACCTGGGCCAGGCTCTCACCACCCTCACACCAAAGAATTTCCTCCTCATGTCCAACCTCAATCTCCCCTCTGCCAGTTTTCATCCATCTCCCCATGTCCTCTCCCTCCCTGCCCTTGTCCCAAGTCCCTCCCCAGCTTTCCTGGAGCCCCTTCAGGCACTGGAAGCTGCTCTAAGGTCTCCCTGGAGCCTTCTCTTCTCCAGGCTGAACACCCCAGCTCTCCCAGCCTGTCTCCAGAGCAGAGCTGCTCCAGCCCTTCATTCATCTTTGTGGCCTCCTCTGGACTCAGTCCAGAAGCTCCATGTCCTTCTTATGCGAGGGGCTCCAGAACTGGACACAGTTCCAGGTGGGGTCTCCCCAGAGCAGAACAGGGGACAATCCCTCCCTGGCCCTGCTGCCCACACTGCTTTTTGCAGCCCAGGACAGGGCTGGTTTTTGGGCTTCAGCACATGGTTCTGCCTCATGTTGAGCTTCTCATCCACCATCATCCCCAGGCCCCTCTCCTGTTCTCAATTCATTCTCTACCCAACCTGTATTTGTGCTTGGGACTGCCCCAACCCAGAAAAAAAAGAGAAATAATGGTTGTCACTTTGGTTTCTAGTTCAGGGAAAGGGGATCAGAGCAAGGCAGCAAAGTGGACTGTTGTGGTGATAATCAGCACAGAAATTAATGTGGGATCATTTCCACTGGAAAACCTGTGTGAGAGTAACTTGGATGAGGTGCTCTGCACTGTTGCTTTCAAGGTTATCAAAGAAAACTGTGATGTCCCATCCTGTGACATTAATAGCAGGGAAATTTAAAGCTGAAGGAATCACTTGGCACAGCATGTAATTTGCCTGGGGAAATTAGTTTCAAAAAAGATCAGAAAGTTAAATACTATTGCTGGGCTTCAAATGAAGGCGAATAATTTTATAGCCAAAATAATATTTTGCTATGATAAATTATGTAGAAGGCAAGAGTAATAAAATGTCATGCTCCAGGGTATAAAACAATCCCTGGAAAGGTCAGGAAGCAGTTGTCATGTACGTGCACATCACCACACACTAGACCAGATGCCTTTTAATTTGTTTGGGTTTGGTGTTCTTGATTGGACATGATGCTCTTACCTCCTGAAGTTCCAGGAGGCCAAACACCTTGTCCCCCTCTTGCTCAGATTATTGCTCCATCCCTTTAAGCATGAAGCTGGATTACTTTTGTTACACCTGACTCCTGCCCCATTCTCCACATACTCTGAGCTCTTGGTGTCTTCTCACCCTCAAATTTGTGACTTTATGATCTTGCTGTTTCAACACATCTCTAATTGTAACAGGATTAACTTTGCCAACCAACCTGTCCACCTCTGGCACGTTGCTTCCTTCCTCCAATGCCAAGTCCAACAGGTTGGCTGTCACTGTGCACACCCCTCCACTGATCATCCCAGGTCTCTTGTTCTTCTGTTTTCTTAAGCCAACAGCAGATTAAGTGTTAAGAAGGGAAACTCCCTTTTTTCCTGCTTTGATTTCTCTCCCACAGTAGCCATTCAGGCTTATCCCAGGCTTGTGCTTAGCAAGGGAGTGGAGCCAGGTCAGCTCCACATCACCCAACCTGGAGATCCCATTCTGTGATCCTGGAGTGATGCTTGACAAACTACCATCCCTTGGATCTCTCCCCCAACTCCATCATATCCAGTTTATGGTCACGTCTACTAAATCAGCCTGTAAGCAACCAGTTTGGCCCCTCTGCCAAGTCAGCTCCACTCTCCCACAGTTCAAGCCCACATCTCTGCTTACCTGAAGGCTTCTCAGCTGCCTTCCAGGCTCTCCTACACAGGTACTTGGTGCTCCTTTAGGACAATTCACCAGGCTGGTTTGAATGTGAGAGCTCTGAAATACACTTGTGAAATAAAAACAGACCCAACCTTTTGACAATACCTTTCATCCTGAAATGCTCAGGTGGAATTTCCTTACCAGCTTTGTAAAATATGCTGTCATGACATGGCCCTGGTCTCTCCTCCAGCCCTCAATCCAAGATGCTCAGAATCCTCTCTGCCTCTTTCAGAGCAAAGGCAGCCCCATCTCCTTCTTCCCCACCTCTCCTTGAGCAAGCAGGGATCCTCTGCACTCCTGCTCCAGCACGAGTTCCCACCACGACACAGGGATATCTTCATAGCTTTCATTATGAATTTGGATAATTGGCTGGTTATGCCCAAACTGTCACAGAACCATGCCAAAACTTTGTATTTTCTTGAAGTTTAAGTCCAACTGAAACCATGAGATCATCTTTTTTACTTGTATTTTTGGCTGTCACAGGTCATTGAGCTGCTGTGGGCTGGGAAGCAACAAGTTCCCAGCACTGCCAGGGAGGGTTTAAACACTCACAGTACGAGCTTGGTGCTCTATCCCAAGGGATGGACAATGATCCAGGCACCCCAGAGCCCTTCCCCAGCTGGCACAGGGTACAGAGCCCTCAGACCAGATGATCTTGCAGCACAGGGGCAAGGCAAGAAACCCTTGTGGCTTCACCCCCTCAGCTCCCTGCGTGCAGGCTGAGCCAGTTCCTCCCAAACCGAATGAAGAAGGTGCTGGTTCTGCTCTGGAGGCTGTGAGCCCTGCTGAGTGCAGCACTCCCCCTGCAAACTGTCGCAGTGTGCTGGGACTGCTGCACGAGAGCTGCAGCTTATTTCAAGGTTGAATTTGTCCAGCTTCTCATCCCTGGGACATTTACATCTCTGGAAATAATCTGGGAATGTTGCAGTCTGTTACAGCGGAGCCGTCGCTTCCCTTGGTCAGGTTTCTAGACAGCAGCTTGCTTGAAAACAACCTGATACCACTAGATATCCCCTCTTTGTATTCTCTATTTTATTCAACATCAGGGAAAACCTATTTTATTTCCAAGCTTTTCTTTGCTATTGCAAGGACTGGATCCTTTTTTCTAATGCTGAGAGCTGTGAATCTCCTGCACTTGCCTGGCTGCAAGCAAGGACTTTAGAAACTACTTTAAATCACTGCCCAGCATTTCTCAAAGGCTTGGGAAGCTGGAGCACACGAGAGCTGCTGACACCCAGCACTGAACATGAGCCCTAAAGAACCTAAAATTATCTCATGTTAGCTTTTGAAACTATGTCCCCACCCTCCATTCAGAATGACAACTTTTGGCAACAACAAGAAAACAGCAATGACAGATGGTAACAAAATCTGGTACACAAACATGACAGTAGGCAATATAATGAACATTTCACCCACTCCTTCATTTATGCTAATCATGGCTTCTGAGCAACCTGAATTGTTCTGCCAGACAGCAGTGAATCTGAAGGATGGCAGAGCAAACCTCCAAGGGCCTTGAAATCAGGATTAAACCCCCCATCGGGCTACTCCTTAGGAATTAAATTAAAGTACCTCTAAACTACAGCCACTGAAAAATCCCTCCCATTCCTAAAAAGCACATTGAACTTTCCTCCTGCCCTGAAAAACACCTCATCCACAAACCAGAGCTAGTCCAGTTTTCCTGCTACCCAAAGCTTCACCAAAACACAGAGAAACCAGCAAAAATTTGCAGGCAAAGGTGAAAACATCCTTGCAGTAAATGCATATTGTGCTACTAAAATGTAGTTTTTATAGCAACAAGGAATTTCTTTTTAAAATGCTTTTCCTCCCCAGTTAAGCTCTCTGGGATGAATTCAGTCCCCCCAGGAAAATGCTTCCTCTTTTATTTGAAGCCCACTTATCTCATGCTGACATTCTCAGTGGAAGGTCCTATGTCACCCACAAAACTCCTTCCATTTCCTATAAAAATGTAAATCAGCCTATATCTTTTTTCTCCCCCAACAACCTTCTGTAATGAACAGTATCCTTGCTCAATTATTTTGCAGACATGCTTTTTAGCCTCTATTTTATGCAGAAATCTAAGATTGAAACCATTCCTCCCTTTCCCTGATATTTCAGTGCTTGCTGATGCCAAGATCTACTGATGTTCTGGGGATAGGTAGGACCTAGAAAACATCTCAGAGGGCAACAGCAACACCATCTTCTTCTCCTGGGGGTATAAGTTTTCCCAAAAAAAAAGGCAATCTTGAGCAATTGCCCTCAGAGCTAAGCCAAGATGTGTAATTGTACAAAACTGTAAATATTTGTAATTGCAAATGGGGCCAAGTCCTCCACGATGAAGATTTCCAGAAACTGCCCTCTCTAAGACCCCATTTCCATTTGCTTTCAACGCTGTCAAACTTTACCTGCCATGGGTGAAATGGTCTCTTCTGGGGTGACAATCACTGGGAGAACTCACAAGAAAAAAACTAAATTGCAGCAAAAATATTTCAGATGCTTTTGAGGAGGGGAAAAAAAAGAAATCCTATATGGTCTTGGTAGGTTTCCAGTAACCACGTCTGCAAGTTCTATGCTCAGCCCCAGGAGAAGGGGTTGGAGACAATCTTTGTGTCAGCAATGCATCTCCCGTGCTCCTCATGGAGATCCACTCAGATTTGTCTGACCTGGGAAAAACTTGGCTTTTCCTGCCTTCTGTCTTCTTTCTCTTGTTATCTCCTGCCCTACATGGAGCATCCCAGTCTGTCTAGTTGTGCCTTTGGTGGAAGCCACTCCATTTCTTTGCTCATTCTTATTGCTCATCTCAACTTCTTCTAGCCCTTCTGTGGAAAGGAAGATATGTTTTGAGTCCAAGGGATCTCAGCAGCATGGAGCAGTCAAAGCTCATGCCCACCACAGATGGAGGTTTGCCAGCCCAGGGCTTTCTGGTTCCCCCTCTGCTTTAGTCTCATTCCTACAAATGCTGCCCCAACCATCTCCCAGCCTTGGCACTTCTGCTGCTGGAGAAACACTGATCAGCAGGACTGGGGTCTTCTGGGCTCTGCTGGGTGGGTGGGTGGGTGTCCTGCACAGTGACCACCAGTTCAGCCCACCCTCAGGGATGTTGCTGTTCACTTCCAGCAGTCCTGCCCTTGGAAGACAACTGGTTTGGGCTCATAATGAGGCTCCTCAACTGGTTTGTGGCTGGCTCCCTACCCATGCTCCATCTCCATCGACGGCAAGAAGATGTTGCTCCATCTGACTTTTCCATCTCTGATTCCAGCTCAAATCAATGTTCTTTCAGAAGCACCTAAAAAGCATGAACCAGAAAACATCTCTTTGAGACACTTCTTCCCTCCCCAGCACAGGGCAGTGGCAATGCATGGCATGAGTCTCCCCCATGGCTGCAGAGTGGCCATGACCACCTGTGAGCTCAGCATCTCCTCCAGCCTCTCACGTGACTGATCCAAACCACATGGACAACCTGTGGTGTTGAAGGTGGGGCCTGTCACTCCACAGGTACAGCAAATCCTACTTTATTTCTTTGTTTGAGGTTTTTTTCCCCATGGCTTTGCACACACAAAGGCTTCCCATCCCCTGCCACCCTTATCCCCCCTCTCCTCTGCCTCGTTTCAGAGTTAGGAAGCTGGACTTGATGTTGCCCTGCTTTGCTCCAGGCTATGGTGCACTGGCTGGCAGGTCCTCTGGTGGGAAAGGGCCAGGACACTGCAAGGAGGTGGCAGCTTCTGCCTGTTCCTCACAGAAAAGAGGTGTCTGCATCCTGCTGCCTGCTCCTGAAATGGGAAACAACAGCTCAGGAGGATCCTGCTCTGATGCTGTGGCAGAAGAAAGCTTAACCCTATGTCCTTAGCCACCCTGAGGGGCCCCACACCCAGGATCCCTGGGTGCCCCAGTGGTGTCTGGCTGTGGGATGTGGTGGCAGACCCACTTGGTTGCTTTGCCACAGCCCTGGGGCTGGGACCCCCAAAGCTCCAGCTCTGCCAGGGCCTCCCCGTGTCTCGGGCTCGGGTTCTGCCCGCTGGCTGGACACGCTCAAAGTTCACCCTGCTATAAATACCCGGGTGCAGGGCTGCCAGCAGCAACCAAAGGGGCCTTCATTGCAATTAACCCTTTGGGGTGACTCCTCTCTTCTCTGTCTGAAAAAGAGGAATCCTGCAATGCAAACTGTTTCTGAAGCCAGAAGAGTGCAGCAGACTCCTTCTGTGGGCTGATTCCTGCTTTTGGAACAGCCCAGGGATGGGCATGGGGAGCGCAGGGGACGCGGAGGAGGGAGGACACGTGCAGGTCTCCCTCCTGCAGAAGGGCTAAAGCACATCTAACACCCCAGAGGGCAACAGAAACACACTAAAGCAGGACAAGCTCTGTCCCCAGGTTGGGGAAAACCCCAAAAGACAGAGTCCCCATCAGTGCCAACTCACCTGGGGCAGAGCACAGCGTGTTGCCTGCAGAGGGGTGTGACAGGGCACAGGGGCACAATCCAATGAGCCAACACAGGGTAGACCCCGGCTACCTGCACACATACAGAACCCTTTCTTGGTGCCAAGTGTCTCTTTTTAACCATTTCCCTGCCACGCACCTTTCTGCACTGGACTGACGGTCAGGGCAGCCTCCAAGGAAGGGCATCTTCCCCCTTTTGTCCTGGTCAGACCACAGGAGATGGGCAGCTCAGGGCTGATGGCAGGGACCAACCAGCAGCACCCAGTGAGCCCTGGCAGGCAGTGTGTGACCCCACAGCTCCTGCTGAGGCTGGGCATAGCTCAGTGCACACACAGCCTGGGACAGGATGGGCTCAGGACTGAGTGAGGTCTGGGTCCCCAAAGGTCCCACAGCGCCCAGGGCTGATCCCAAGCTCCACTGGGGATGGGGCTGCCCTAAGTGTGGTGCACAGACCCAGGGGGGCTTGGCCTTACAGTCCCCAGGGCCTGGTGGGTTGGGGACAACCCTCTCCTTTCACCCCAGGGATCCTGGCAGCTGCCATGAACCATTCACCTCAGGCCTGACCCGGCTGCAAGGGACAGGTCAAAATGTCCAGCAGTCCATGACACTGAAACAGCTTCATTTCAGCCTCAGAAATGTCAGCTTTTGGGTACGTCTGGGTACCCAAACCATTCACAAGTGATGGTAACACTGCAAGTCTGGGGTTACACAAAGGGATGCTGGAGCCAGGAAGATGCTCAGCACCTGGGAAGCACCAAAACCTCCAGCTGTCCAGCACAAACAGAGGAGCCTTCATCACCTCACAAGCTGCCATCTCCATCTCCTCCCCATCCCCACTGCGGGACACTGAACACCTCCTTATGGCTGGCAGATGCCACAGCCCTGCTTGGCCTTTGCCCAATCAGACTTCGGGTTACTCAGAACATCGTTCCTGACACCGACAGGAGCCACCGGACCCTGTCCCACCGCGACGCTGCAGCTCCGGCAGCGGCTGTGGCACTAGGGGGAGATAAAGGCCGGGACATGCCGGGCCCTGCGCCTGCCCTCCCCTGTCCCTGCCCTCCCCTGTCCCCGAGTCCCCAGGGCCACCCTGGCCCCAGCTGCCCACAGGGGCAAAGGGCAGAGAGGCAGGTTTCCACATCTTGCCATCCCTTTGCTTTGCAGGGTGTCTCCTGGCATCGTCCATCTCTGAGAAGCACCTTTAGCAACAAAGGTCCTTTAGGTGATTACACCTTCTTGCAGCAGGTATAAAAAGTAAGGAGCCACCTTCTGCCACATGCAGGTGGCACAGAAGCACCCAAAAAATGCACCCAGGAGGCAGGAAAGCAGCACATGATGCACAGAACAGGGTCCAGCAGTAAAAGAGGAGTCTGGAAACCCTGCCTGGAAGCCACACATGCTGCAAGACCTCAGCTGGAAACAGCCCATTGCTGCCCTGGCTCCCCTTGCCCAACACTCCTGGGGTGCACTTGGCACTGGCACAGTGGTGACAGCACCCACAGGGTCCCTGTGCCAGCAAAACCAGGCTCCTCCAGGCCTAAAAATCATTTCAGGGGAATTTTTGGCATCAGGCATCACCCTGGATTCACACCAGCTCCTCCCTAGATGCTCCCCAGGACCCCTCTCACTGGAGACAGAAAGATTTCCCCAGGCCGAGTTTTGGAGAACTTCTGGGAGCTGAGGAGCTGAAGCAGCAGGACCTGCTCCCCTAAAAACAATGGAAATAAGGTAAAATTCATCCCTTTTTTTCTGGGAGTAGTGACTCAGAGCCCAGCTGGCACCGCAGTTCCAGGGCTATAACCACAAGTGACAACCATAAAGGTTTGTTCATTGCCCACAGTGCCATCAAACCATGGGGCCTTCAGGGGCTGTGCTCACCAGGCACATCCCTGAGCTCCCTCCAAAACACCCACAGAGCAGCTACCTCCAAACCCACCAACTGGTCCCAAAACCACATTTTCTCTCTCCATTCCCCACAGACTGGACTTGCAGAGTGTTTGAGCTCATGGCCACCCCAGATCCCAGTGCCAGAGGGGAGCAGGATGCCATAGGGGGGCATTCAGGTTTTGCTGGCATCTCCTTCTGCAGAGCAAAGCCCATCCTTGGGTCTGTGCTGGCTTCCCACCTCCTCCTCCATGGCTCAGAGAGTGGCACATGGTGGCATAGAGCAGCATCACTCACCCTGCAGCCACATCTCTGTTTGTGCTGGATGACCAGAGGTTCCCAAGCTTTCCAGGTCCTGAGCATCTTTCCAGCTCCAGCATCCCAGTGTGTAGCCCCAAATGTACAGTCTCACCAGCACTTGCTGATGTTTAACATTTTTCTAGATCTCAAGCTCTAAGTATTTTCAATATCCTCACTCTGACACTTCATGTCTGGCTGCACTGAAGGAAAACAGGGAGGCTGGGGTGGCTGGTAACTCGATAGTGACATTGGCCTTGGACCAGGGAAGCAAGAGGCAGCAGAAGGAAGGCAGAGGGGTGCCCAGGCTGGGGTGTCACCTGAGCCCCTGTGGGTACAAGGTGTCTTTGCTGTGCTGTGAGCTGGCAAGAGAGGGAAGGAGGGAAGGAGGGAAGGAGGGAAGCAGGGAAGGAGGGAAGGAGGGAGATCCTGCCAGCACTGTGCTATGTGCTGCACTCCCTGCTGACCCGACACACGGACTCACCGCTGCAGTGGCAGGACGTGTCCCCAGGACCTGTCCCCAGGGCTGTGTGGCTCCAGGCTGCTGCAGGCTGGGTCATCACTCCCTCCTAGGCTGGAGAAACAAATTCACATTGTGCTTTGGCTTTGGTACAAACGTACCTCAGAGATAGGGGGCACAGCAACATCACTACATCTCCTGGGATACAAGGAGGGTGGGGTGCACTGCCAAGATACTCCCTTGCCCACAGCACCCAAGCACAGCATCTCCAGCTCCACATCCCATGCCCTTGTGGCCACTGTCTCCTGTCCTCCAGAGCTGCTCCCAGGGCTCAGCCCCCATTACAGACCCTAAACCCTTTGGGGGCTCTGGTGCAAGTTTGGGATTTGCACTGGCTCTTACCCACCAGAGCTATGAATTTGCAAGGCAAAATGGAAGTAAAGGCTCATTTTTTTATGCTGTTTTTGAATAAAATGAAAGAAGGACAAAAACATTCCCTGAGATACTGCCCGTGGCACCCAGTGCTGTGATTGCAGTGCAGCCTCCCCACTGCAAAACACACCCTGTGCCACCAAGGCATCCAAGCTCAGGGGTTTGGGCTGCAAATGGGCAGGGTTTGGGCTTTACTTTAATCCTTGCTCAGGCAGGAGAGGAATGGCTCTAGTGCCCCACATTCCCAAAACCAGGTTGGAGCTTGGGTACCAGAGAGGAAGGAGCCTGACCTGAGCACCAGAATGAAGCTCTGTGGTGACCCTGACAGCAAATCCATCCTCTGCATATCTCCTGGCTTAAACCCCCTCATCTAGAGGTGCCTCAGCTGGGATGGGTGTCTCACAGTGGCACCATGAGGCCAGGGCTCTTCTGACTTGCCCCAAGCTCCTCTATGACCAACCCCTTTGGGTGAAGCTCCTGGCTCCAGCTCTGCCTTCCCAGCACCAACCATCAAGGAGATGCTGGCCCGGAGCCTCTTGCCAACATCTCTGGCCTTTTGACACAGCAGAAAAGTTTCCCCCGTAGTTTTTTTTTTCTTGCTTCTAATAAGCACTTCCTAAGATCATGTCAACCTGCCATGTGTTTTACCAGCTTGTTTCCAGGTTCCCAGCTTGGATCCAGCCTTTGGAAAATGACATTTCACCTCCAACACCTGCCCCTGCCACGGAAGCCCAATCCCACCGCGGGCAGAGCCAGGATCTCCCCAAAGGCTCCTCCTGCTCCCAGCCACCTCGTGCCAAGCCCAACATGGTCACTTGTCTTAAAGCATCGAGTACCAAGCATATGCAGGACAGATGGATACGAGGTTTATAAGATAATTAAGCATGTTAATGAAGTTAATTTGCATCTAGCTCTTAAATTCCTATAAACTCTACAAAGCTGGGAAACAAGAACTGCCGCTCGACACCACAAAGCAACAACAAGGGAGTTACCAAAAGCAAAGCAGGAGGAAAATGGAGTTACCAAAAGCAAAATGGGGACCTGGCAGGTCCCTGCTGCCCCACGTGCTGTGACAGATCCGTGCCACATGGTGCCACCAACGGCTGCTTCAGCAGCCACAGTTAATTGACTACAAACTGCTTAAGGCTTGGTCAGACGGAACCATTATGAAAGCAGGGAGAGCTGGGGAAAAATTATTGCTTCAGAGAAAGATTTGGCCCTGGAGATGGAGAAAAAGCTTTTTAGGGGGTGTGAAAACAAAGGCCAGTGGTGGGAGCCAGGCCTGAGCACCCTCGCTGTTGTGCTGCACATGGAGTGGGCTGTGCTTCCCCAACATCCTTCAGTGAAGCCTTGGTGATGGGACAGCAGAGGGAGGCAGGACAGCACCCAGGTTGTGGGGGTGAGACCCAGAGGGAGCTGTGGAGCAGCCCCAAGAAACCACAGGAGCATCCCCCCACAGGAAACCCTGGGGATCCCCAGGGAAACCCCCAAGGAACCTCCCAAGGATATGCCAGGGAAACTGGGTCAGGAGCTGGCAGAGCTGCTCCACACTCACCTTCCACGGAGCTAGAGGGCACCCAGGTCTCCCTGAGCCCAGCTGAGCCAGCAGCCACCCTCAGGTTCTCACCTCCTGAAAAAAAGTTGGAAAATCACCTCTGGTAACCAGGAGAGGGCACAAGCCAGACATAGTTGCCAGCGACCCAGGGCTCTAGGATGGGGAGGCGGCTTCTGGTGCTACAGCAGCACACCCTGGGGTAAGGCAGACAACTCCATCATTTCCAGAGGAGTTGGTGGTGGCTCCTCAGAAGCAGCTGACCCCGAGAGCAGCACACTCCAGCCTGGGACCCCACACCATGTATCCACATCCAGGGGGAAGTAAATACTTACCTTCAGGCATCCAGAACAACCCTGAAACATAAAGAAGGAAGAAACTGGTGGCTCCCGCAGAGCTCCCCAGTGCCACAACCTGCCTGAGGGGCTGGATCCCTGGCAGCACCAGCAGCTGGGAGAGGTGCAGTGGCCACTGTTGTCCCCCATCATCCTGCATTGCCCCGAGGATGCCTACACACACACACAGCCTGGTCTTTTGGGAACTGCTGTGAAATGTGAACAACTTCTGGGCTTTTTATGTACCCACAGTCCCAACATAAACTAAACAACCTGAGGGTGCACCTTTCAATATCCCAACCATGGGGGCACAACGGGACCTTGACAGTGAATCAAAGCAAAGAGAAGAAACTTCAAGGTGGGGTTACCTGGGGAGAAGACAATGCAGAACTGAAAAGGAAAACAGGCAGACTGGCTTGGTTTGAAATGCCTTGGTAGGATTTATTAGAAAATACCCCTTGGCTGTTGACAATCACCACAATCTACAGCAGAAACCTGTCTGGGTCACACTGGAACAGTTTTCCCCTACAACAGAAGGTGAACACCCAGGAACAGGCTCACACACACCTATGGGCATTAAAACCTGGGCTGGCTGCAGAGCCCATCCCACTGCCCAAGTGTCACATGTGTGCTCTGACACTTACCTTGTCTTTGGAAAACAACAAATAAATATTTGGAGAAAAACAGTAAGTTGGCAGCCTTGGAGGAACTGGATTCCACCTCTCCATAATTCCAGGAGGGCAAAGCTCTGGGTGAGCTGCAGCCTGCAGGGAGAGCGGGGGAAAGAGAAATGGAGTCACCTGGACTCAGATGTCCAGCTGGAGCTGTACAAAAGCTTGTGGCCACCCTGCTCCATCATCAGCCCCGAGGGGAGAGGAGGAGGGTTTGGTGCTGCAGGTCTCCAGTCAACAGTGGGCACAGAATGAGCAGAGCACCTGGACACGGATCCAGAGGAAGCCTTCTGATCTTCCAGATCAAAACCTTACTTCACAAGGGCTCAGAGCTTTGTTAGGGGTTCTTCCCCCCAGTGAAATCCAACTTAAAGAAGCCCCTGAGGGATAAGAGGGGGAGGGGGCAGTGAGAGAGAGAACCAGAGCCCTGGGCTTTGCTGCCCAACCACCTGCAGCAACCCAACACTTTCAGACTTTGAAGCATTAAGGCTCCTCTTCTCAGCCAGCCTCTCCTCCTGCTCAGTCATTTCTGTCTCTGGGGACTCAATCCAGAATAACAATGCCTCACTCCACTTACCAAGCGGACTAAGAGAATCTGAACAAGGCACTGGTATTCCAGAAGAAACCATCCGTGCTCTCTGCTGAAGAGAAAATAAATCACTCTTCCAAATTCATCCCAAATCTTGGGCAAAAGCAACTTCCCCACGTGGAAAAGCTCCATGCTGAGACCTCCTGCCACAGCCAGCAGGGACAAGAGGGCAGCTGTAGAGGTGCTGCTGGCTGGGCTGCTGCACAGCCCCTTCCCAACACTGTAAAGCAATGTTAAAATGAGGAAAAAATAGGAAGGAGCTTTCTTCTCAACTGGCATCAGGAAAAACGAAGGTCATTTACCACCAACCAACACATCAAAGCGCAGCGGGTCTATGCCACAAATTCCTTTCACATTTGAAACGCCTTCTAAACATGCCCCTCATCAAAAATTAACTCGGTGGCTTCATGATTTATCAAAGAAACATTGAGAAAAGCCAGCTCCCAAACAAAGGCTTGAAGAAAACTTGGTGTTCCAAACTATTCTTCTTCGAAAACAATGAGCGAACGGCACGAGACTGAGTTTGAAGACGTGCTGGGGCAAAAAAACAAAACCCAAGAATGAAAAAACAAACCCATTTGAAGTTGACATCAGTGTATTGTGAATTAACTTCAGCAGCTTTTCTACATCTAAGATAGCATGAAATGTTCTGCCATACAGTGGAACAGTTTCATATACAATCGATTACAGAGCGTAGCAACGAGTCGGAGATAATACGCAGTTTGATCTATATACAGATAGAGCTTCATATTTCACAGATACAGTTTTTTTTCTCTCTTTTTTTTTCCATTTCAATTTGCTCAAGGAAAGTAGAGGCAGAATTATTTAGGGAGGAGCTGCTGTGAGGGAGCCCCTGTTCCCAGTCCAGCCCCTGTTCCCAGCCCCAGCAGTGCCGGCTTTTCCCGGCAAGAGGGGAGAGGGAACAAGGGCTTGGCTGGGGTGGGGGGGGGAAGAGAAAGAAACCAGAAACATCATGAAGAAATAACTTCCAGCTAATCTGGAGACCTTAAAATGTTTTAATTCACCTTTCCCCCCACCCCTCAGGGAACTGTTGTCAATTCCTATCTCAATGAAGAATTCAATCATGTTCTGCTCGTGTTCTCATCAATGCTTTCTGATCCACATGTGCTTGTGCAAGGCCAGGAGGTGCTGGAGCCTGGGGGGGGGCTGTGGAAGCAGCTTTTAAAGCAGGATGGAGGAGGGCAGAGGGACACAGTCCCAGCCCACCACGGCTCCAGTGAGCAACCTGCTCACCTTGGCACCAACCAAGAGGCCGGGAAGGAAGACGTAGTTACAAAGGCATCGGGGGGGGGGGGAGGGGGCTGCCCTGGAGCAAAACCCCCCACACCTCCCCATCCCAGGGGTCTGACTCGGCTGGCAAGGCAGGGTCCAGCTCAAGGGGCACATCCAGCTCCTTCCCAACTTCCATCATCTACATTTCTTCTCCATCTCAACGCCCCACGACTCAAAGACCCTGGGGAATCCGGCCCCTCTGCCAGCAAAGACAAGGTTTTTATGCTGAGTTACAACCCCTTTTTCACAGCAAGAAAGAGCTTTGCTGAGCAAGGCAACACAGAAACTCATCACACCAGCCCTGGGGGAGTGAGGTGACTTTCCTGAGAGCACAAGGGGGAACCTGTCTTATCTGTTCCGGGTAATTCACTGAGTGGCCAAGGTCCTTGTCATCTTTGGATACTGCTCCAGCCTCTTGGCTAATAGGAGACACATTGAGCAGAAAAAAATAAATGCCCAAATATTCAGCCCAAACTGGAAACTGTTTTGTCTCTCAGCAGATGTTTGGAGTTGTTAAGGCTCTTGGCTTTAAAGAGTTTATTACTTTGGAAGTTTAAAGCTGTACTTGCAGTGGGGTATAACAAGTCTCAGTCTCAGAACTGATAGACATGGATGTATCTCAAGATGGTGTCTGAAAATGAGAAGAAATTAAGTTGTGGAGAGGGTAACTCTGGGAGCTGGGGACTCCTGAACTACTGGATGGTGCTGGTGGGATTGTGCTGCTACCTGCACAGAAGCCACAACCCAGTCCAGGCAGAGAAGCAGAGCAGCCCCTTGCTCCTCTGGAGCAGCTCTAGAGGCAGCAGCAAGATGGATACTATTAGAAAACAATCACAAACCAAGCTCTGGTCTCACTCGAATAAAAGCAAAGTTTCAAAGACACCAAAGAGGCATTTTTTTCCCTCTGGGCAAACATGCAGATGTACCAAACTCTGCATTTTTCCTGCCCTGAGCCTAGATGTTTCATCAATGAATCGATAAGAACCATCTTTCAATTGCAAATGAATATTGAGCCAATGCATTAAGACAGAAACAAGTGAAGACATGAGTGACTAAGGGAGAAAAGATAGAAAAACCTTGAGAAAGTCACTTTGCTTTGACTCATCCAAAAGAGGGTTGAGAAGCAATGCTCAAATCAGGGACGTGTGAGCAGTGAGCACCCACTGGGATGCTCAGCTCTGACTCTGCTGCACGTTGCTGCTTATCACCAGATGACAAATTGGTTAGAGCAGCACCAGTTAAGAGCCAAAACTTCAAATTTCAGGAAGTGTTCCCAGCCACGACCTTCTGCAGTTTTTCAGATTCAGCCAATGCTGCAACTTCTGCAGCTTAAAATCCACATTGTTGCAGTTGAGCCAGAGAAGAGGGACAGAGAATAGAAACAACCACGGAAAGGCTGAGATGCAGAAAGCTAACCCAGCAGCTTCAGGGCCTTTCCAGAGGTTGTAAAACACATTTCCTCAACACCAATTCCCAACAAAGAGACCCAGCTGCTCAACCTACACCCAAAAAAACTTCCCCTACAGCAGCCAACGGCCTCACACCTGGAAATCAGAGACCAGCCTTCAACCCAACACTCAGTTTGTGTTCACCTCCTCCTTTTCTCACCATTTCTAAAGCTGGAAGCTGATGTTACCACACAGAGCATCTCCCACACCAAACCTGGTCTGTGTTCCACACAGCTCCTGCTTCATTTCCCAGGTCCTGCCACCACTCCCGTTTCCTCTGCATTTTTGGTCTATTTTGGCACAAAAACCAGCCCACAGGTTCACAGCCCTTGGCTGAAAATCATCAGACCATCAGAGCACTCAAACAACAACCTGGACAACTACAGCATCTTAAAGAATTTGTGTGTGATGGTTATAATTTCCAACCTTTTTGCAGGAGTCTGCAGAATCCTGCTGCTGCTGGCAGGGCAGGATGTTCCCAGCAACAGCAAGAAGTGATTTGGGCTTTTCTCCTTAAATGTTGTCCCTCTAGAAACCCAAACAAGGACTGACACAGCTCTGTGCAGAGAACTCAAAAGGAAAAACACTGCAATAAATGACTTTGCTGCTCAAACTGATGCTCCTCACAGTGGCAGCCAAGCCTCAGGATCACTCCAAGACTCCAACTGGGTTTTTGCAGCTGCCTGGGGAGCAAGATAGAAGGACCACAGCACAAGGGTACCCTGGCACCTCTACCTCCACTGGTGCTCTTGCCACATGAAAATCAATCTGTATCTAGAGCCAAACCACTCCTGCGACCTCTTCAGCAACTGGAAAAGTCACATCAAGAAATAATTACTGCTTTTTGAGCAGGTTAGTAACATTTAACTAAAACAAGACTGAAAGGAAAGCTGCTCCAGTCAATCCCAACCACTGGGGTTTGTGTCTTACCCTCTTCTGCTTTTGCACACTTGCTAAAACTCAGGGTAATCCAAGTTTTGGGTGTGATGAAAACAAGAGCACAGCAGGGAAGAAGGGAGCAAACAGACAGAATTTTTAAATATGGTCAAAAAAACCAACCCAACTGCAAGCTGCACAGTGAAATGGTGGCATTGTATCCACCCTCAGGCACTCTCAGCCTCTTGTGATGTTGCAAAATAAAGCCATGGAGTTAGTAACTGCTCCCTTGCAACATTTTACTTGATTTTTTTTCCAGTATTCAGGATGCAAGTTTTAGAAATAGGTCAGCGTTCACAATTTTAAAATGCTAGATACCTTAAAAACCACTTTCATCAAGAACAAGCTCTTTAACTAAAAGCTGGAATGGGTACAGTGTTTGCTTTATAGCTCCTTTTGCTCTGAGTGCCTCTTATCTGTGTTTCAGCCCTGAAGTAAGAGTATCCAAAGGCTTTTTTAGCCCAAATCCAAATACTTATTTGCTTGCAAAGCCCTTGGGGAGTTCACCCTCACCCCTCCTCATCTTATCATCCTAAAAATCCTCCTGTGCTTTGTCCCAGGACACAGTAGGAAGCACAGTCAGGCAGTGACACCATCCCCACCCTACTCACACCACTTGTGTTACCTCCAGCAACGGGAAACAGCCCCAAATCCTGGGAAATAACAGGGAAATCTGTTCTTCTCGAAATCATAAATGCCAGAAGTAATCAAAGAGAATGCCATTTGCTTGGTTTGGAATGAGAAATCTGTCTCACAGAAGTAACTGGGAGAGAAAAAAGCATTTTTATGTGTTAGTAGATTAAGACAACTCTGCAGAAAATATTCAGCACATTCCTCATCAGGCTCCAGAGCAGCTCCCACAAGTCAACTGTGGCAGAAGGTTACATGGGGCTGGGAAATACTCAGCTTCCATCCCCTCCCTCCTATGGATTATTTTGAAATTAAACCCATTAAAACACCCTAACACCAGGAAGCCCAACATGCACTATTCTTGCAGAACACACTTCCAGGTACCTGGTCAACTCCTCACCTTCTACATCGTGCTGGAATTGTGCTGGGACCACGAGATCAAGGGTAAAAGATACTGTAGAGAAATGAACTTGGCTCATGGCCTCCTGCAGGGACACACGTTGTCAGGGCTGCAGAGGAACAAAGACCCACCCAATGCCTCTAAAAACACCTCCAGAGGAATTTTGGTGAGTATTTTTGGGACATCTTTTCAAAGATGTAAAAGGAAGGTGTGAAGGTTCAGCTCCCACTGGGATACAACAGCACACAGGAACCTCCTCGTGTCTGGGAAGATCCCACTATCCCACCACCCTCTGAGAGCTTGGCTTCTTGGTTTTGTTACTGAAGAGGAGATGGAAAACCTGGAGAACAGCCCTGCAGCCCCAGCTGCTGTCCTGGGGGCAATGAGCATGCAGAGGGACCACCACTCACTCAGCTTCTCACTACTCTCTGCCCAGCTGCAGGGTTAAGGCAGAATAATGTCCTGGCAGCTCCCCGAGCAGCCAACAGCCCTTGATTCCAGAGCCCTCAGTCACTTCATTTCCTTAGTGCCAAAAAATAAAAAAAGAAGCAGCCCTGCCATTTATTTATTTTTTTGGTATTCTAATGTTACCAGAAAACCAACAATGTTCCCCCACAGCACAGGAGTGTTACTGACTTTCCAGGCTGGAGGATGATGAAGCTTTTATGTTCTGCAGTGTGTGGCTGGAACACTAAAGAAGGAGCTGGGGGTCCAGGGTCCTGCTCCAGCCCCCTTGCCTCTTCAGGTGTGATCCCAGGGTGCAAACCTCTCCCTGGCAACAGGGCTCCTGCTGGTGGAGCTTTGGCTACTGTGCAGTGTCTCATGTCAGGAAGAAGCCAAACTCTGCCACTGCCCAGAGCTGATCAGTGAGAGAGAAATGCTGGGGAGAGCCCTCTAAGAGATTGGAGGGGGAGAAGTGAAAGGAAGAAAGGTTTGAAGGACTCTGAGACACTAGTGGAACACTAGAAGGCATGTAAACAATTCAGGACTGGGGCAACTCCTTGTCTGTAAGCAAAGAAATACTGACACACTCAACTGAAACCACAACCCTAAAAATGGTTTCAAGAATACATTCTTCAGATGCAAGAGGTATTTGAAGATTTATACTACCTGAAAGTTGGAAGTGCAACCCACTATAGGGAGGGGAGGAAGGGGCTAGTTCTCATCTACAGAGAAGGAAGGAAAAACTGCTGTACAACTGTGCCCTGATAAAAACCTTCTGTGGTTGCTCATCAGGAACAGCCCCCAACCAGGCTACAGCATCAGGGACAGAAGGGAATGGGGATGAGTATCCCTGGGTTTTTTTTTGTGCTGGTAGATTGAGCAAGATTAATTATCAAATGTAATTTAGACATGCAAAACCCACAGCTTTTGAGAGGACAGAGATCCAGAAATCTCACAGATTTGTGTTTGTAAGAGCTTCAAGGGCTCTGTGCTGATCGTGGAGGGTAGATGGGTCTCAAATAGGAACTGGACATGGTAGATGTTTATTACTCAAAGATGCCACAGAGAATAAAAAGAAATATCAATATATTCTGACTTTAGTTCAGATGGAGAGAAAGAAAGAACCTCCCACCAAAAGGCAGGCAGCACAACATGGCATTTCACCAGCTCCCCCCTGGTTAATGAACTTACTTGGGGGCATAAAAATGCTTTTGTTTTATTTGGTGTCTCAAGGAGTCAGCTGAACTGGAATGGTTGAATGACTAATAGTAGTCAAAGTGGGGCATCCAATGGAACTGAAGGAGGTGATGGAAGCATGCAGGGGGCAAACTGGTACAGCCTAAGGCCCCCATCCTGCAGTTCCCTCTGTGCAAGCAGGTTCCTGTGCTCCTGCAGGTCTCAGGTCCCTGGGACCTGCACAGAGTCATCTGCAGGACTGGGCAATTATTGTGCTTCTCAGCTGACTAGAAAGGACTCTCTTCCCTATACCTGCTTCCAGTGGCACACAGGGGGGTGTGATGTTCTGTTCCCTGCTGCAAAAGCACAGTGTGGGGGGAGGAACTATCCTGAAGAATCTTGTGCAGCACCATTGATTCAGTACAGAGGGAAGCTGGGATCCTCAATGGCATTTGGTGGCTTCAGAAGTCTCACCAGCTTGGAAACAAATATTGCCAAGGTAACATCCTCACAGTGGTTGGTAGTTCAACAAGGCTGAAACACCATCTCATTACTCTTATTAAACCAATTAACAATTCATCTCTCCTGTTCCCATCCACACAGACACACAAAAACCTCCAAAAGAAAAAAACAAGCAAACAAAAAAAAACAGGCATAAAATAAATAAATAAATAAAGGTATTCCCAAAACATTTATTTAACTTTTCTCTGTCTCTCAGATCAGACCAGCTTAGAGAACCCCAACTTCCCCTACCTTCAAGGAATTCAGCTAGCATCCAGAGTAACATCAAACTGCTTCAGACTGGTGAGACCTGAACTTGTAACACTCTGGTGGTCACTCATCTGCTTCTGGAAACCTGTCCTGAGAGCTTGGTGGTCTCCAAACCCTTCCATTCCCACATATCAAGAACTCATTTGCTATATGGAAAAGAAGTGTATCCAAAGCACACAATGGCACGTTAAGGTTGAAGAAAGCCTTGGTAAAAGGAGAATAAAAACTACAGCAGTTGTTCAGTCTACTCTAACTAAACCTTGAGCCACTGCAGGTCTCCTCCTCCAGCCCAACACAAAGTCAACTTGTGTCACCCCCAAGACATTCTTTCGTGGTATGTTACTGGCACTTGATGTCAGTCTCATATGGTAGATACATGCATGTTTGTCTCTGTGTTTACATACAAAAGGTCTTATAACAGTAAAACATTGTTCAGAGATATAAAAAAACCCAAGGAGTTGCATTAGCCAAAAAAAGTGTTTTGTGAGAAACAACAATAAAAATGATATAACCACAGCTTTTCTTTTCTTTAAAATTAGATAAATACCCAAAGCTATGATTTCACTTGGGGCCTCTGTACCTTGACAGGGAGTCCAATGGAGTATATCTGAAGGCACTTAATATCCTCTACTCAGCTGTAAGATGGTTGCACAGGGAGCTGGGGAGCTTGGGATGTGATTTGGGGCATGGAGGAGAAAGATGGATGAAAACAAGCCCTGAAGAGCTGTGATCCACACAGCACTAGGTGCTGAAATGAAAACAAACGTACAGCCCAGGTGTCCAGAAGGTCTCTCTTGAAAAAAAACAAACAAACAACAACTGCCCATTGCAAATGTCTGTGTGTTTCTGTGGACAGAGCACTTCATGCAACTCTGACAGTGCATCATAAGCTCTTAGAGACATTGAGTTTTGTCAGTTCATTGACCTCCTCAGTTCCTGCCTCCTCACTGTCAGTCTTCTCCGAGGCTTTGCTCCTCTTCTGTGCTTTGACTGGGCCTTTCTTGAACTTGGTGGAATGGGAGCCCTTGGGTTCTGTGCCATGGGCTGCCTGATCAGAATTCTGTACAGAAGGCACCAGGTTGGCAATCTCATCCGTCGGAGACCGCCCAATGCTGCCATCCACTTGCACCCGAATGTCTGGGGATATAGACAACTTGTGATGGGGCACGACCCCAGTGTTCGTGCATTTTGGGTAAAGGTAGGTCTTCATCTGACCTTTCCCCTTCACGTTGACTGTCCCCCTGTAGTCAAAGTGGTACCCCATCCTGCTGAGGACACGGTAGCTCTCCTGACTCACCTGTATCCGACACTCCACGCCAGTGGTGTCCATCCTGCTAGCAATGTTCACAGTGTCCCCCCAGATGTCATACAACAACTTGGTGGTGCCAATGACCCCGGCAGTGAGGGGGCCGTGGTTAAAGCCAATCCTAAGTTTAAAGTTAAACCACAGCATGTTCTTGTTGAAGTCATCCATCACTTGCATCATTTCTTTGGCAAATTCAAAAAGGGTCTGCAGGTGGCCGTGGGGATGGTTGTCATCCTGGCACTGTGAGGTGTTCAGGCCTGAAGCTGCCATGTAGGTCGCCCCAATGGTTTTGATCTTCTCAATGCTGCTGTAATGAGGTTTGCTCAGCAGCTCATCAAAATCCCCAATTAATTCGTTCAGGACTCGGTAACACTCCTTGCCTCCCTCGTAGTTCTCCTCATAGAAGTCACTGAAGTTGACAATACTTGCAAAGATGACTCCACTGCTGTCGTGGTTTTTGGAATAGCTCTGGGAAACCTTCAGCTGCTCAGCCACGTGGTATGGGATAATATTCCTCAGCAACCAGTCAGCTTGATCCCTCATGCTCTGAATTTTGGCACGATGAAGATGAGCCTCCAGGTTCCCGTGGTACTGGAGACGGTAACTGACCTCAAACTCTCGATTCACAAACCAGACCAGGAGGAGCAGAAGGAAAGAAACCAACATCAGCTCTTCACCGATCAGGTCTGCTGGCCTCTTTGTGTCACTTGGCACTGAGCTGTTGCATGGACTCTTTCTGGAGCTGGAGGCAGAAGAAAGGGAAGAACAGGAAAAACACACTTAAAACCAAACAGTTAGAGAGCTCTGCTGCTCCTGCTCTGGCATTAGAAACCCGCTGCTAGAAAAAGAAGAACATGTTACACACTGAATAATCCTACCTGCTGTTAAGCACACTAAAGGATTCATGTAATTCTTAAGCTCACTGAGGGGTTCCTCAGCCCGAAGAAGAGAAGGCTCCAGGGAGACCTTAGAGCACCTTCCAGGGCCTGAAGGGGCTCCAGGAAAGCTGGGGAGGGACTTGGGACAAGGGCAGGGAGGGAGAGGACAAGGGGGGATGGATTAAAACTGGCAGAGGGAGATTGAGGTTGGACATGAGGAGGAAATTTTTCACTGTGAGGGTGGTGAGAGCCTGGCCCAGGTTGCCCAGGGAAGCTGTGGCTGCCCCATCCCTGGCAGTGTTGAAGGGCAGGTTGGATGGGGCTTGGAGCAACCTGGGCTGGTGGGAGGTGTCCCTGCCCATGCAGGGGGGTTGATCTAGATGATTTTGAAGGTCCCATCAACCCAAACCAGTTTGGAATTCTGTATCATGAGGTTCAGCGACACAGAAGCTGCCCAGCCTTTACAGGAGTCCTATTTTAACTTCTTCAAGGAAAGACTTCAAGGAAACAGTTGTCATTACATGTAAATATGTAACTAAAAGCACTAAATGGAAATATGCACATAAAAATGCTTAATAATGTCTGTGTGCTTAGATGTGCAACAGGTGCACACAGACCTGTCTGCATGGAGGGTGTGAGTGGGGAAGTTTGGGGGAGTTCTTTTTGTTTTGTATTACCTCCAATATTCAGAAACACCTGCTCTGTCCTCCCAGAGCCTTTCCCCTGTCTCCTCCTCAAGGAGCAGGAACCCTGGCAGTGTGACACGTGCAAGCTTTGGAAGAAGACAACCCTACACAAGGCACTTCATGGAGAACTGCATGGAAGTGGAGAACAGGGAGCTCTGGGTTGACACCTTCTGTACATTACAACCACTGAAGCTTTTTATGGTGGAGACAGAAAGTTTCTCAAAGTGCCAAGATGAAAAAAAGATATAAAATTCATGTCTCACATAGATTGAGAATAGTATTTCAGATCCTTTCCACAGTTTGTCAAGTGCTTGATGAAGGATGATGGAGGATGGATGCTCCCAGTGCCAAATCACCCTAACAAGGAGACATCTGTGGTCTACAATCTCAGCTTTCTGGAGGGATGCTAAGACACCAGTTCCAGATGAGAAGACACCAGCTATGCAAGCTTAGAGACTAAGTCTAGATCCAGACAGGTTGGCAGGCAGTTGTTTCTGGTGTCACTTGACTGCAGTTTTTTCTCTAAAATTATGCCAAAGCTCAAGATTTGCTGTGAACAGACACATGCTGGAGTTCTTCAAGTTAATTGATGGTTTGAGAAGGGAAAGCATCACGTGAACCTTCCACCTTGCAAACCAGGCAGGGAATCTGTGTTCCAGGGTCCATGTTTCTCTGAGGAAGGTGTGTTAGCAAAGGAGATGAGAACTCAAAGCACAACTGAGCAACAGCTCAGGAAGAGAAGACTAAATTTGCTTCTGCAACAGGTGAAAACATCTCTAAGTTCAACTTATTTCTTTATGGCCATGGGGGACATTCTTCCACTTCTGAAATGGAAGCAGTTGTTTTAGCAACTGAGTTGGATTACAGACCCAGTTTCTTTTTCTGAATGTTCATCCTCAAGTATCTGATGGACAGAAAAGTGTGATGAAGCAAAAACACAGCAGGGATGTGAAACAACCCAAAAGAACAGGTCCCTGCCATCAGGTCCCTGAGCTGCTGGTGTGTTGCTAAGACTCCTTTCTTGCTCCCTCACAACTACTTCTCTTCTGTTAGGAATCTGTTCACTTTCTCCCTAGAAAGACAAGTCAGGGACAAAGACAAAGGCTAAATTGTTAATGACCAGCATGGTGACAATTCCTGAACTATGATCCTTGACACCTGTTCTGCAGGTGGCAAAACATCCTCCTGCTTTGCTGGACCCATAAAACAAAATGAGGGGTAGATAAGCAAAAGAAAACATGTTAGTGAATAACTGAGGGTGGGGAAGGTAAGGAGCACAAGGCAGGTTCCTTTCAGAATGGTTCTATATTTTCCATGTCTTGTGGGAAGGAATCTCCAGAGGATCTGAGCAATGACCTGTAGACATTAGGAGGCAATTTTTCACTGTGAGGGTGGTGAGAGCCTGGCCCAGGTTGCCCAGGGAAGCTGTGGCTGCCCCATCCCTGGCAGTGTTGAAGGGCAGGTTGGATGGGGCTTGGAGCAACCTGGGCTGGTGGGAGGTGTCCCTGCCCATGCAGGGGGTTGGAACTAGATGGTCTTGAAGGTCCCTTCCAACCCAAACCAGTCTGGGATTCTATAATATGTTACTTCTTTGAGTACAAGTTTGATATTAGAGCAGATTATCTGGATCAAACATCCCTGCCACAGGGATTTAAGTCATTAAAGGCCTTTTACTCAGTTTAATGTACAAAATACTCCTCAAAGCTCTTCTAACTCCTCTTAAATGAATGAGACAAGCACCACAAACTTTACGTTACAAGAAGTGACTTGTGCTGAACACAAGATCTAACTTTTTAGAAGAAGCTGCTGCCTGCCATGCACCCCTCCTGAAGCATCTGCCAGCTCTCAATCATCTCCTGGAGCACCAGCCTGACCTTGTTTCCCACCTGGGGTGTTCAACCTCAGAGACCTTCGTGTGAACTGAGTGACTCACTTGTGAGCTGACCTGATTTCACCACTGAGGTCATGTGTTAGTATCTCAAAGAAGGTGCAAGATCTTTTCCAGAGCAGGATTAATACCCAAAGCCAGGATGCCAGCCTGAAGGAGGCAGCAATTCCAACTCACTCCTTTGAAAATCCCATTTCTGGATGGCACAGCCACCAGGTTACAGGACTATAAATCATCTCACACAGTCAGTTAGCAAACATGACCTGAGGCCACCCTTTAGAATGAAAAGAATTAAAAAAAAAACACCCCACCCCATACACCTGTAGCAGAAAGGATCACCCACCCATATCTTTTTCAGGTCTTTTTATGAGGTACTGCAGTAGAAAAATTCATCTTAAAAGTCATTCACATTGAAATCTTCAGCAGACACTGTTCCTTTAACTCCAGCTGGTGAACTGCTTCCTGGCACAGATGCCTAACTTGGCATCTTCATCCAAGCTGTGCCTTGAATATGGAACATGCAAGAGCTCCAGAGATAGGATCTCCTTTGGCTTGGTCACAAATCATAAAGATAATGGCTTTCCACTTAGAAAGATTTTTGGAAAGCCACTTTGCTTCTGAGCCAGCAACCTAGGTTTGAATTTGGATATCCTGCTGTATTTACATAGGATGCTTGCCTGCTAAACCTTAAAAAAGAATGGAATGGGGGATCAGTGTGGAAAAGGGAAGTCAAACTACTGCTTTTAATGAGGAACATCCAGTGGATGAACATAAACCTCCCAACCACCAAGAGATTTTAGTTTTCCACCTCAAGTGGCCTATCACTGCCCAACCCCAGCAGTCCCAAACTGGAAAAGAACAAACCCTGCCTGCTCTGAGCTAAGGAAGGAATGGAAATGAGACCTATTTCCTGCTTAAAAGACAAAGTTTCTGGTTGTATCTCTTTTGGGATGAAGAACTGGTCTGTGTGGAAAACAAGGCAAATTCCATATTTTGATTTACTGGGCACAGTCCAGAGATTAACTCTGTGCTAAGACTTCATTCCCATTACTTCTATCTCTCTTCCCATACAACATTAATAATTATCTCATTCTTGATGAAGAAAAGGGAATAACCTCATTAAAGGCAGGCAAAACAAGTCACTTGGGCCCTGTTAGAACAGAGGAAAAGCTTTCTGTGCTGCTTGGGGTCAGCAAGGAACCTTATTTATATCAGTAAGAAAGGGACAGCAAAAAGTTTGATGGAATGAGGGAATTTCAACTTTTTATTAGTCCATCACCAGGAAAAAGGGGAAATTCTGTTTGTACAAAACTCTAGAAATGTGGTGATACAATAATGAACATTAAAAGAGCCCTGAAAAGAGCAGCCAAATCCTGTTGCAAATTAATGGCAGAAATAGGATTAACTGGCTTTTAAGTCCCAGCACACAGAAAGATTGTGTCAGTTGATGAGTTTGGGCAGCCTCAGATCAGTGGAGGTGGGACTGTGAACAAAGATCATGCTGGACTGACAATTCCTGCATGAAAACACAGACAGTGACTGATCAACCTGCCAAAACCACAGCCAGCAAGTAAAAAGGGCAGCTGTAGAAAGAGAAACTCAACCACAACACTGTTTGTTCCCCATTTTGGGGGGAGTATTTGTCAATATTTCCCCCCCCCCAACTGAAGATGTGACAGACAAAATACTTATCTAGCACTTCTCATGACACAAAGTTTTAAAATTCAATTAAAAAATGTTCAGTGAGTTAGATATTTTGGTCACTGTCTTATTTGATATTCAAAACAGAATGGAAGGGACCTTCAAGATCATCTAGACCCAACCCCCTGCATGGGCAGGGACACCTCCCACCAGCCCAGGCTGCTCCAAGCCCCATCCAACCTGCCCTTCAACACTGCCAGGGATGGGGCAGCCACAGCTTCCCTGGGCAACCTGGGCCAGGCTCTCACCCCCCTCACACCAAAGAATTTCCTCCTAATGTCTAAATCCCAAGAGAGGATTTCCAAGGCAGGCAGAGAAGTCTCCAGGCCTGTTTGCAGTAACATTCTCTGTGTGCTTTGGTGCCCTACTCACTCTTACCTCCAATAGTCCTGAGTTAGATTCTGGAAGAAAAATATTTGCATGCAAACAATACTTGAGAGTTGATTTTTGGGCATATTTCTAGTAACTGATGATGGAGAAACAGTCACTGAACAGAAGTTGGTGTTGTCAATTATTGAAGTCCAAATGAATTATTTATTAGTGATTAGCAGCTGGTCAGGAGCCTGGGAAGCTGTTGTCAACATTGGGCAAGACATTTGTAATTCTGAGCAGCACAAAAGATTCAGTGATTTCACAAACTAATAATTAAGCACTGAAGCCCCAAATTGAGGCATTGCTTTCAATCATCACTTTGCTCTCCTAATTTGCACGTGGCATTTTGATCAAGTTCCCTTCAGTGTTTTACCTCACAAAACCAAAAAACAATCAATCCACTTCTGTTCTTTCAGCTTTAACTTTCCATTCTGGCTTTTGTGAAATGAAATTAAGTGATAAAAATGAGGTTATCTTTCCTGATTCAAGCCACTTAAGCAGGAAGACTCATGTAAAAAGAAATAAATCACTGCAGTAACTGCTTCTGGGTGAATAAATATGTAACATGAAAGCACAGTGAACTTCTCCCTGTGCCCCAGCATCCCTGTAGGTGATATTTTTTAAAAGTAATTTTGTTTTGCTACATATTCCCAGTAAAAGCATCCTCCTCCTCCTGAGCACACACTTCAGATGAATTACTGAGTCACAGATTTGCAGGGTCGTTAGTTCAATCAAGTACAACATCACTCCAGTATTTTCTCCTAATTTGCAATTAGCAAACACACATTTTTTCTAACCCAAACAAACAGAAAGAGCACTTTCAAAATGACATGGCAAAGCTTGCAATAAACCCATGAAAATTCAGCACTGAAATAATTAGAGTGAAGCTTTAATGGGTTGATATATAAGGGGCCTTTAACAACCCAGGAAAAGATTTTTGTTTGCTTAAACCTCTTTTTTTCAAGTCATTTGTTCTCACTGACATGACTTGCTGCTCTGCTGGAGCAAGCTCAGGGTGGCACCTTGACTGGCACCACCAACCTGTCTCTGTCCTGCCAAAGGGAAGAATTCCACAGGGAATTCTCACCTGCCCAGCTGTGGATAGCATCCAACACACTTTTGAATGGTGCATGTCAGCCAAGGGAATGAAATTAATAGCTCATGATGTAGAGATAAAGCTTTAAGAACTGCTACTCCTAGAAAAACAAATGCTACTTTATATAGAGCCTCCATATTTTATTCCCTGGAAAGCACATTTAAAAGAAGAGAGCAGCATTACACAACTTTGCCTGCAGGATCAGCTTTCTGATGATTTTTGGCCATACCCAAATCCTCTGTAAAGGAAATTAAACACACAAGGAGCTTAAACACAACTTGCTGAACAAACCTTTTGGATTCCCAAGTGTAGTGCCCTGCATGCAAAGCTTTGCTACATCAAATGGACTGAAAAAACTTCCCTAAACATAGTCATTTTAGAGAAAGCTCACCTGAAGTTCTGTGCCAACTCTGGATCAAAAGTTCCCACAGAGCTGAAATAAAAAAAAGAGCACTGATATCAGAAGGAAAGTTAACAACAAATAAAATCCTGTCAGAATTTCAGTTAGCATGAAAAACTTTTCTATTCTGCAGATTGTAGGACCAATAAATGTATCATGTGCTTGAGCAGCTTCAGACAAACTTTTTTGGAATATGACTTATCTGCACTTTTTTCTTGGAAGAAGCAACCACAGACAAAGCTGCAAACACCTCTGAAGGGTGACTGATGGAAATGCAGTCAGGATGATGCCTGGAACAAGTAAGTGTTGAACAATCCAATCTTACCTCAGACACATGGAAAAGCAGTTTTAGAACACAACACCCCAGTTGTGCTTTCATCTTATCTCCCCACACAAGACAAGATTTTCCAAAGAGCAGCCCCCAAACTCTCCTCCCCAAAAAAACCCCAAACAAAGAGCCTAATTTTGAGATGGCTATTACAGAAAAACAGTAAGTAGTTGATGCCCTTTTTGTGTTTTCTTGCATTATAATTTCTCTACTGCATTCATGGAATGGTTTGGGTTGGAAGAGACCTTAAAGATCATCTAGTTCTAACCCCCTGCATGGGCAGGGACACCTCCCACTAGACCAGGTTGCTCCAAGCCCCATCCAACCTGTCCAGGGATGTGAACAGCTGCTAATGGGTGACTTTTATTCCCCATGTCCTTAAAACAGACCATTGAAGGTACCTGAAGAGGGGATTAAAAGTCAAATAATCACACAAAACATATATCTGCAAACTCTTTTTTGGTTTGTTTGGGGTTTTTTCATGGTTTTCACCATATGATTCAGCAGGGTAAAAGGAAAGGCTTTGAATAGGAACTTGAAATAGCACAAGAAGTCCTTGCAAAGTCCCCACTGTGGTAAGGGTGCCAAAGGCTGAGAGATTTCTCAAGGCACTGAGAAATGCAAGTTGCTTCTAAAATGCTGACAAGAGGAGGGGATGGCTGGAAGGACTCCCTTGACTCTCCTGGGAAGGAAATAGAAGAATGCTGTACCATGTTGTATCCTTTGGGGAAAATTACTTATGGGAGGAGAAACTGAAAAGCCTTAAGGTTATCCCAGAGAAATGGCATTAACTGGATTCCTCTGGTTACTGTCCTGCAGCATCCTCTGAAAAAGCAGGCAAGTAGGAAAGGAAACAGGGTATTAGAATCCTATTAAATCTAAGGACTTGCATTCCATGGTGGGAAACTCCTTGTGGAAGGAGACAGAAGAAAGATACATGGTTCATAAGGGCAAGAATAAATCCAGAGGGTTGTGGGGGAACAAGTGGATTCTCTGGCACCACCAAATGTCTCAGAAATTCCTTAATAAAACAGATTTTTAAACAAACAGTGAAGGGCAATTCTGTGGGCCTAATAAGTGTGAGTGTGCCCTAGAAATACATCATACAATGCCAGGTTGGAGGGGCCTCAAGGAACATTTGGTCCAGCTTTTCTAGGTAGGCACATGGTTTAGATGTGATGATCCATCACCTTGACAGGCTGAGTCTTAACAGTCCAGGGCTGGGGAATCCACCACTTCCTGGGGAAGATTATTCTAATGTCTGACTGTTCACATAGTGCAAAATGTTCCTCTGGTGTCCAATTGGGATGTCCCCAGGAGTAACTTGCACCTATGACCCCTCATCTTTTTCATGCCACTCCTTGTATAAAGACACTCTCCATGTTCTTGGAAGCCATCCTTTAATTACTGGAACAGTTGAGGACAGTTTCATTTCAAGACAGAAAAGGCCCTTCAGATATGGTCCTGAAATCTTTAAAAATAACGCAGAATTCTTCCCAAATTCTTACATTTGAGATGCTGGAGAAAGCCTTGGCAGGTACTAAAATCCCACACAATTAGACCCTCACACTTCTCTGGTGGAGAAAACTAAATTTGTTAATCTAACCCATGGTCAAGGCTTGATGCTCACCTGGCTGGACAGAAGGAGACGTAGAACAGAAGGTAGAGCAGCACTGCTCCTACCACAGTTGCCAACAGAGATCTCATCCAGGAGCTAAGCTGGCAGTAGTTACAGTAGTGCACAATGGAGATCAGCATGGCAGAGCACAAGAACATGGTGTACTGCAAGAGAGAGAGAGGGCAGTTAGGTTTCTCCTGCTCACCACAGCCCTCTGCACACCAATGCCAGCACCAAGAGAGTGGGATGTGAAAGAGGAGCTCATTTAATCTGCTTTTTGTGCCCAATAATCCCTCACAGTGTCTCTATCAGCACTTGAAGATGGAAGGTTCTCCCCTTCAAAGAGCAAGGAAGCTTTTAGCACAGGTAGTTTGTCACATTTTTCCCTGGATGGAGTTTATGCCTGTGTTATATTACTGTCCTTCCAGCAGCTTCCAATACCTTCAGCTTACCTTGGCAAAATGCTCAGTGCCTCTTGTTAGTGGAAAGAGGGGAAAAAAAAAGGTGAACATTCATGGTAACCTCCTGTCAACTGCTGGGGTTAGGCTGGTTTAAATTGAATGTCAACACTGAAGATGTGGCCTGCATTCACCCTCAGAAACATCACCCAACCTTTAAAACCACTTCTTAGAGGACAGGATCACACTGGTCAGCAGCAGGTGAACTCTTAAGAATTTGTTTGTAAGACTGTATTTAACACCACCATTTGTGCCAATTTGAAAGAAAAATTTTAGATTTTCTGCCCTATTCTTAAAAACCCTTTCCATTTTCTGCATCTTTACTAGATTAAAATTAAAGGGCAGGATAGATACATTGCCCAGAATACCTTTGTTTCCCTGAGACATAATCTCACAGGAGTCAAAACTCTGGAGCTGATGTCCAAATGTTGGGTTTATTAAGAATATTCATGACCATCCAAGCTAAACCAGAGATTCCACAACTGCATTGTGGAGTTCTGTTCTAGCTATATACTGTGTTTTACAGTATCAAATGATCATCCTCTCCCTTTCTAGTTTTTAAATGCCCTTTCCAGCTCAAGTGCAAAGGCTGCAGATCAGCAATCCTGTGGCACAACAAACAAGCATGTGATTCAGAAGTAGACAGTGTTTGGGGAAAAAAAACACCTTACATCATTCACCATTTTTCAACCACAAGCACAGTTGGCTTTTGTTTTTTTTTTTTTAAATGACTCAAAAACAGATACAAGGAATTTCAGAAGTGTCCGTAAAAATAAATAACTTAAACTTACTTTTTTTCCCCCCATTTCAGGTCTCCTAAAGTGGCAGAGCACTGGTTCTCACTCCAAGTGATGCCCCAGCATGAAGCCAGCCTATAGAGGGTCAGGAAGTGCTGGGTTTTACTATGTATGCATGGCTTTGGAAAGTTTTTTTTTTTAATTATTATTATTATTTATTGCTGGTTTTGTTAATTTTTCTTTTAATTCTTTTATATCCAGGGAAGGTATAAAATGCTATGAGTAAAAAAAACTTTGCAAAACCATGTCATAGTAAAAATATGACACTTACCTGACCCTCTATAGATGGACTCCATTCCCTAGAGCTCCATGATTGTTGAAAGATTGAGCACAAGACGAGTTGGGACATCTCTTGGAGAGTGAGCCAACAGCCCCACGACTCTGGAGGACCTGCAAGAGGAAAGAAAGCCAAGTTCATTCTCAGTTTGGTGAGGAATATCATCTTCCTGCTGCTGCCTGAAGCCCTCAGACCAACAACCTGACCAGGAAATACTCATAAAATATTCCACCATTATTTTTAAGTATTTGGAGAGATGATCAGGGATGGTGATGAATGATACCAAAATCAGGGGATAGATTGGAGTGATTTGAAGGTTTTCAGCTCCCTTCAGTGTGAGGAAATCATTCCTACAATTACTTTACTAGTTTTCATGAGAGAGGAAGATCACTAAACTGAAAAAAAGTCCTTCAGCTTACAAAGAGTGAAGTTTACTAAAGGAAAATGCTGCAGCGTAATTTTAAACATGGGATGTGAGCGAGGATCAAATATAGCATTGGGTGACTGGGATAACCACGGAATATATGTTTAAATTGGGAAAGAACAAAACACACATGTCCCCATGGAACAAACACTTCCCAACACCCAGTAATAAACTGGGATAGGAGAAAGGATCGGGATCTGGTTGTTACCTACACCTAAGGGCCCTGAAATAGCAAGAGGTTTGTAAAACAGAATTCCCTGGTGATCCTGGAAAGGAAGGACCATGCACTGATCTACTGAAGAGAAACCTGCAGGGAAACAAACTGTCATCTCCAGTTCCAGTCCATTTTACTCACAAACAGTTGATAAGCACTGATTTTATGCTACAGTTGGCCTTTAAACTAAGGTGTTCTTTCCTCTCCTCAATATTTAACCCCTTGTTCCCAACTTTCTGAATGTTTTTATTGAAGGAGACACCAAATCCCCTCTGGACCCTTTCTGTGGCTGGGCTAAAGATGCCAATTTCTTTCTAAGAGCTACTGAATTTTTTTAACCATTCCTGCAGCCCCTGCAGGGTGACCATTTCTGTGTACTCAAGAGCTCTCTCCTTTGAGCTTCTGCAGCCAAAGGAGAAACTTTTATTTCCTCTGCAAAGAAAAGATAAACTCTGCAAAGAAAAGACATCCACTGCTGGGACTGTTCTCACTGTTGAGATTCACTGCTGGGCATGCAAAGTTGTGCAATACACACAACACCTCCAGTGACAAATTGTACATCAAAACCAGGATGAAATGAAAAGCCTAAGATCCACTACTGTATTTATCTAGAATAAACACCTGCAGAAGTGTTTGGTCTTTAAAATAAAAAGAAGCAGGTAGGCAGGCATTTATAGGTATCCCTCTCCTCTTTTGTATGAGATTTCAAAAGCCAGTGTCTGTGTTTACATAACAAACTAGGCATTTCATCATACACAAAAGTCTCATCCCTCTAAGAGATCTGCATCAACCAGATGTAAAGCAGGAGAGAGGTGAAGAGAGACAGCAGGCAAGCAACAAGCTTTGTTAGCTCCAAAACTGCAAATTATGGAAGGGAGTTCGACAACTTACATGTATATTTGTTTCAAAATCAGAGGTGAAGTGTGAAAAAACTGCAAAAGCTGGGAGAGACATCAGGAGTGCACCCAAAAAATGTCGAGGCAGCCAGCCAGATGTCACCTCCAGGAAACGCCTGGTGCAAGTCATCACCTCCTCCAGAAAGAATGCCATTCTGGAACAAAGGAAACCACAGAGCAAAGCATTAATTTCAGTGCATCACTTTATGTCTGCTTTTCCTGTAATAATGTAAGTACAAGCTGTACATTTAGGCTGTGTGAGCAATCAGAACACGTTTCATGCCTTAGAACCTGGTGATAATCTCAGGAAAAAACCCACCTTTGCTGGAAGGTGGCTGGTTGTTGGCTCTGACAAGGGCTGAGAGCACCAGGAAGGAGGGAAGGTGGGATGGTGGGCTTGGAGGAAACAAACCAAACCCCAAATATCACTCACTTGGAAGGTAAGATGAGGAAAGGCTTATCTCCCTTCAGAAATATTTGGCCTTAAAACAGGTGGGGAGAGAGGAAGCTTGAAGTTAAGAGACCAGGTTAAAAGACCAGGAAGCTTTAAGTTTCAAGACCAGGTTGGATGGGGCTTAGAGCAACCTGGCCTGGTGGGAGGTGTCCCTGCCCATGCAGGGGGTTGGGAATAGATGGTCTTGAAGGTCCCTTCCAACCCAAACTGTTCTATGATTCTATGAAATAAAAAAATCACTGCAAGTAACATTGGGGGTGTTAGGGAAGTGGGGATGTTAGGGAAGTGGGGATGTAAACTCTGGGGAGAGATGGGTTACCCACAGGCCATGCCAACCCACCCTGTCTTGCACTGCACCACAATGCAAACCAGTTCTGCCAGTGCCAGCCACCCTGCCAGCAGTTCCCAGTCTGTAAACAGCCTCTGTTCCCTCTCCTTAGGGAAGTGTAAGGAGGGCGTGGGCTGGTGGGGAGCAGCAGGCCCAGCTGGCAGCTCCTCCGCTCGCCTGTCGGCATCTGCAACCCAGTTGGCTCCGCACGAGGCTGGAAAGGAGGCAGGGATGGCTCCTGCTTCACAGCCCAAACCTGCAACGTGCTGAGGGAGCCAACTGGAAGGGCTCTGGAGAGCAGAACAGGGAGACTTCTTCAGTGAGAGAATTATGGGAGAGCTGGGGTGTTCAGCCTGGAGAAGGGAAGGCTCCAGGGAGACCTTAGAGCACCTTCCAGTGCCTGAAGGGGCTCCAGGAAAGCTGGGGAGGGACTTGGGACAAGGGCAGGGAGGGAGAGGACAAGGGGGATGGATTAAAACTGGAATAGGGGAGATTGAGGTTGGACATGAGGAGGAAATTCTTTGGTGTGAGGGTGGTGAGATCCTGGCCCAGGTTGCCCAGGGAAGGAAGCTGTGGCTGCCCCATCCCTGGCAGTGTTGAAGGGCAGGTTGGATGGGGCTTGGAGCAACCTGGGCTGGTGGGAGGTGTCCCTGCCCATGCAGGGGGTTGAATCTACATGGTCTTTAAGGTCCCTTCCAACCCAAACCAATCTGATTCTCTGATAGGTATGTAAAGGTAAAAGGCTGCTTAACAGTCCACGACACTGCACACAAAACTGTTACTCATCTATGGAAAAAAATCCTTGGCATAACTCACTTCTCCAAGCTCAAAACCACTCTAGAAGAACTGCAGCTGCTCTTCTAGTTTCTAATTATTTTTATGAAGATGTAGAAAGGTAATATTGTACTCTTAGCTGGGTTCCAAGCCATTTTGTTGTGGATTTATGTTAAGTTTTTATGTGAATTTGACACTTATTCCACTCCTTGAAATATGTATTGTTTATGAATGATATTTTAAATTCTCTGGTCTAGACTTGAATTTTGTGGCCTTGAGTATCTTTGTTGAACCTTCAAAAGCTCTCCTGTAATTTAGTATGTTAAAATCTGGAAATTATACTTAAATGCATAGGGAGTAACAGGACGGAAGACACTGTAATACTTCAGGACACCACGAGAGGGTGCTCCCAGATTTGTCAGTTCCCAGTTTAAAGGACTCCCATTTACACCAAGAATTGGATCTATATCCCATCATAGAAGCTCCAAAGAAGCACAGAAATTTAAAAAACTGTATAAAACAAAACGGAATTTTAAAAGAGGTTCTAGAGAGGAAAAATTTGGTTTTCTGAAGCATTATATATTGTCCTGTCACATCAATGACAGAACTACCCACATCTTCAGTAGGAGCCCAGTCACCCAGTACTAAGTACTTCTGAAAATGCCACACAAGTTCTTGCCTCTAAAAACAAAGCTGAGCTCTCCCAAAGCCCATGAATCAGAAGTAATGTTTCCAAGGCTGAACTATGAGGAAGGAAACTAAACCAAGCTCCACAGCAGAGCATCCCTGGGCCAAACTCCATCCCTGGAGCTGGGTGGGGAGGCAGGAGAAGGCCATCCCTCCAATGGCCAGCCAGGGACATCCCTGCCCATGCTCACCTCGTGCAGGCTGGCACAGGAAGCAGCTCTGCAGCAGCCACCCAGTGCAGCTCATGCCTCTCCCCCCAACCCACACAACAGGCACTCCATGGTGCAGCCTTGGCCAAGCCTCCATGCCAGGACAAATCCACGTGAGAATTATAGCAACAAATTTATCAGTGAACCTGATCAGTTAATCCTGCCATGAGGACACTTCTTTATTTAGGCAGCTGTGTGTTTCCAGAAAAGCCACCACAAATTCCAGGGCAACGTCACATTTCTCATCCTTGTTTCCCTTCTTCCATTGATTTTTATTTTTTATTTCAGCCCAGTATTTATCGCAAGGCTCTGCACTCTGGAATTAAAAGGATTGAAATCCCATCCTTCACCAAACAGTGAAAGCCTGTGAATAAAGCGCAACCCTCCCATGGCAGGAAGGAGTGCATTAAATCCAGGGAGCACTGAGAGCTGCAGACAGATTTAATGGCTATGGGGCAGTATCAGTAAATAATGCAGTGTCAGTGGGGAGCTCAACTGGGCTGAAATGCTAAAGCCTCCGGGATGTTTACACAAGCTGGAGTACAAATTAGAAACTTTGACATCAATGATTCATGGGAAATGGAGAAGGTTACCATCATTTCTGTATTTACTGGCAGTTGAAAAAATCAATTCCCATCGTTGGAATCAAAAGCTTTTGGCACAGCAACAATTGGGGGGGGAGATATTAAATACCGAAGTCGCAGATGGTAGAAATAAATGAAGGCAAATTGAATGCATTGTCCTCCCTTGTATCAATAATCTCCACCAGTCATGTTGTGAACAGAACTAGTTCATTAAGGTCTAGTTGCAGAAAACAATTTCTGTTCCTGGTCATTCAAAATCTAAGATGTAAGGGTTGGCCACAGGGTCTCAGCCGTGGACAGACCATGGGTGTTACCTCTGCAACCCAAAGTTTAAAGTACCAGGGAAAGGCAGTTCTGCTTAGTCAAACAGCAGTTCCCATTCTCCTTGTTTTGATTGTACTCGTTTGAACCCTGAAATACCATTTTGCCCTCTAAAAAGGTACTTCTGAATTCATGAAGCAACTTACAAAGTGCCTCCACCTCTCACTCTTTTCAATACCCACCATCCTGCCTTCATCTCTTCCCTCAGAAGTCTGCACTGAAGCATGTTAACAAAAACAACACATTCTTTTTAACCAAACTTATTTCACAGAACATCGAGGTTGGAAAAGACCTCTAAGATAATCAAGTCCAACCTTTAACCCTACTCTACCATGTTCACCCCTAGAAGTACCACCACATCAATATAACTTTTAAACACACCCAGGGGTGGTGATTCAACCTCCTCTCTGGGCAGCCTGTTCCAATACCTGACAAGCTTATCAGAGACAAAATTTTCCTAATGTCCAGGCTACACGACCCTTGGTGGAGCTTTAGGCCATTCTCTCTTGTTCTATCACTATTTACTTGTGAGAACAGACCAGCACCTGCCTCTCTACAATGTCCTTTAAAGCAGCTGTAGAGAGCAGTAAGGTTCTCCCCTTTATCTTTAGGAAAGTTTTCCTCGAGAACAAGATGTCAAAGTTACCAAAAATCCTGCATTTACAGCTCAAAAGGAGGGCAGATGTCTTCCACCTGTATTCCTGCAGAAGCACTCCTAAGGATCCCAAGGGAAATCTCACACACTGCTTATGCTCAGTGACATTTCCCAAGGTATTTTTATAAGAGGGCAGAACTGTAGGACCTCTAACCTTTCCACTGAAATGATGCAAGTTCAAGCAGCCACATTTCAAGTGGGCAAAAGGACATTCTTTGCACTACATTTACAGAACAGGAGGTGACACCTTCCACATGCTCACAAATGAAGCACCATGATTTGCATGCAGCTTTCTACAATTAATTTTCGAGTGGCACTTAAGGTAACAGTGGGATCCTCATTTATAGATGCTCCAATAATTTATTAACAGACACTTCAGAGGAATCAAAACATCCTCCTCCCTAATCAGCCTTGCTCCATGACGACTTCTGCTCCTCTGGAATGAGTTTCACCTACAGCACAGGCAGGGGTAGGGCTCTCCTCTCCCTGCTTGCAGCTGGACCTCAGCCACAAGAGCTGCAGCAAGTACTTCCTAGGCTGAGTCCTGGATTCAATTAGAACTTCAGACTGGTTTCAAGGCAGGGTGTTTCACATCACAATAATCAAAATACAATGAGAAACTTAGGCAAGAATTTTCTGGTCTTAAAATAATCCCTTTTCCTGAAATTCTGGGATTGTGCCCAGCATTGTAGTCCAATCTCCTCCCTCAAGATATCTCGGTGGTATTTTGTGATTGTCATCTGGGATGACATTACTACACAGGAAGCTCTGCTCTGTTTCTGTGCATAACGAGTGGTCAGAGTGATCAGTCCTCGTTTGGAAGAGGATTTGAAGAGGAAGAAGACTTTTTTCTTCTGTTTGGACTGGAAAAAAGTGTGTGCCTTGGGTTGTGGAGACCAGAGCAGCCCCAAAGTGTGTTTTTTTTATTTCCTATAATGTAAATACATATTATAAATACAAAGCAAAATACCTTCAAGTAAAAAAAATGAGGGTGGTGGGACACTGGAGAGATTGCCCAGGGAAGCTGTGGCTGCCCCATCCCTGGAAGTGCTTCAGGGCAGGGTGGATGGGGCTTGGAACAACCTGGGCTGGTGGGAGGTGTCCCTGCCCATGCAGGGGGTTGGGACTGCATGATCCCTAAGGTCCCTTCCAACCCAAAACATTCTATAATGAGTCTATGAAAACACACACCTTTTCCTACAAAAGTACCCCCAAATATGTCTTTACCTTTACCTTTAAAACGCAAAAAATACCAGAAAGCATCTGAGATGGTCACCTACAAAGACTGCTATTTTTTATAGATAACCATCATCACAGAATCACAGAATGGTTTGAGTGAAGCTTCAGTGATTAAAGTACTTTTACCTTGACACTGGAAAGCCAAAAGAAGAATGCAAACTGCAATCTGCTGCTTCTTTTGAACTATAATTACCAAAGCATTTGAACTTCCACATACCTCACAGATTTGCAAAGCTACAAGGAAGGACACACATTTCCACACCTCCCTCTCTAAAACTCCCTTCTTTGTGTCAGAAGGGAGTGCAGTGAAAACAGGGGCTGGGGAGGGCAGAATGAACTTGTTCTCACAAGCATAGACAAACAACTTATTACTAGGTCTTTTATCTGGGTTAATAATAGGTTACAGGTGATATCTCTATACATCAGACAACACACCCAGGAGAGCATGAGCTTTATTGAATACAATACAACCCCAGTCTTGTCACAGACTCATGGAATGGTTTGGGTTGGAAAGGACCTTCAAGATCATCTAGATCCAACCCCCTGCATGGGCAGGGACACCTCCCACCAGCCCAGGTTGCTCCAAGCCCCATCCAACCTGGTCTTGAACACTTCCAGGGATGAGGCTTCTACAGCTTCCTGGGATGCTGTCAAACAAAATGCTCCCAAGCCAGCCACCAGTTTAGTTCTCTCTGCTATTTCAATACTTTCTTTGAGTTTATTTACCTAATTGCGATGAAAAGGGACAGCACTGTTGGCAGGATGGCAACGATGAACACCACGACTGCTGTAGTTGGTGGAGGGGATGCAACCTCCCCATGTCTCAGAAAACAGATGATGGAGAGAATAAGGAAGACTGCGGTGGAGAGGAAGACATCCAGGAACCAGCTGAAGGTAGCACTGCCAAATGTCTTTGCTGGAGTATTCCTTATCACCTGTGTGGATCAAAAAGAAGAAATTCTATTTTCCTGAATTCAACTGTACTATAAACAGCAGCTCACAAAACCAAAGCAAAGACAGAATATTTTGCCACTTCATTAATCCATCACAAATACAATTCTGAAACCAGAAGCAGAAGGGGTAGTTCAATGGCTCTCACAGTTCCCTGAGAAGAAATCTGTTGTGAGAAAAAACAACAGAGGCAGCACAGCCCCAGGGGTCTGGGCTGATGTCCTGGTTTGAGCCAGGATGAAGCAAATTTTCCTTTTACTGATTTTTATTTTCTTTCAGTAAGCTCTCTTTTTAACTATCAGCAAATGTTCCAGCTAGTGGACTGATAACAGCCATTCTACAGAATATTCTGAAAGTTGCCTGTTCTATGGAAAGAAACACAAATCCCACCATTACCAGCAGATAAAGCTATAAGGAGTTTTCTTCAAGGAGTTTAATTTGGAATAAGAATAGATTTTACAGTAAAGCTTTTGGCTCTGATGGTTCTCTAGGAAACCCCCCCCCCCACCCTACAGAAACAGTTCCTTGCCTGTGGCAGAGTTCACATCTCCCCTTCAGAGGAGATTAAGAGCAGCAATAGATAGGCTGTGTAATCTGAACTGATCAGGACATTGAACTGAGCCCAGGACACCAAGTTCTGCCCCTCCATAACCCCTTACCACACATTCCCATCCCATCTTGTCCTGGCCCTGTGCTTGTGCAGCTGTGCTCTGTGCTGCTTTGGCCAGTCCAGCTGAAAACTAGATGATGAGCTCCACATCCTGGCTTACTCAGATGAGCCCAGTGCTTACATCTTGCCCAGGAGACCACAGGAAAGCAAGTTCCAAAGAAAAACAAAAAGTATGTTATCCATATCACCACAAAGTAGCCCCAGTTTGAATACCACAGTCTTGTACTCTGGTTTAATTTGGAAATCTCTTCTGCTCATTAGAACATTATCTGCATTCTGCAGTATTGGGAAATGAACTTGTTCCTCATTTGTACTCTCTGCCAACTAATATATTCAGTTAGCACCATTCAGTGCCAGAATTGCCTTTTCATCTGAATTGCAGCAGAATCATGTTAGTCCACACAGAAAGACACAGAAATTGAATTACAGAAAGCAGCACTGCAGCCTAAAATGGCAGCATTAAGGATGCCCTAAGTTCCATAAGGATTCCCTATGTTAAGTAGTGCCTTAATTTCCTAACAAGAACAGGCTAAGCTCTTGGGAAGTGGAGCAGCTCACCAAGAACCATCACAAACCTGGGATGCAGCTGGCACTGTGCAAGGAGAGGTGAATTCAGAGCTGGAAGTAACTCAGCAACAGTTCACTGCAAGGCAATTCATTCACTAACCAGCAGTGCTGACAAATCATGTCACTCTCCCAAGAGAAGACTGTTATTTTGGACCAGTACTATGCTAATGTTAAGGCTTTAACAGGTTTTGCCCCAATGCTGCAGTGCAGATTCCCATTTCCAGGGAGATTTCCATTATAATTTTCTAATTAGTAAACTGGCACTAACAAAATGCACAGACCCCACTCCTGCTCCTTCTAGGAATCTCCCACATTAATAGGTGAATCTGTGTATGTTTGACTATCACTGCTTTGCTTTTCTTTCCAATCTTTCCATCAGAAAAAAACAACTTGATTTACTATTTTCTATATAGTTTGGGCAAATGTTGCAGGCTGTGTCCCATGAGAAGTTTCTCCTTGTTGTTGCTACATAAGCTCCATCCAGAGAGACACCACTGGAACCCAGTGCTGCAGGACAAGGATGGAGCTCCTGAACAAAGTGAACAAACTGAACTGCAACACATTTATGCTGCCTTTTGTTAAAAAAAAAAGTAAGTTAGATTTCATTTGTAAACTTTGGAAAATGAGTAAATAGGGGTTATTGCTAAAGACAATGTGACAACAGAGCCTATGAACAGAAAGCAACAAGCAACTGAAGCAGAAATCTTACCTGCCCTCAGATGTTGGACATATTGGGAAGAGAAGACACCAACACCTACATTTTCCAATACAATTCTGGGAAATGGATGAGCCAAACTAACAGCTCAACATCACTGGAAGGGAAGGGCTCACTCCCCCTCCTGCTGCTGGACGCTTCTCTCTTGCACTGCTCTGGCACTTGCCAACCTCTCTGAGAGCTGCTGGTTCAATACAGCAGAAAACAGACCCAGACAGAAAAACCAAAACCCCCAACAGAAAAATAAACCCTGACTATTTTATGCTAGGCTAGAAAACTGAACTGGCTCACAGCTGGGAAGCCTGATCAGCACCAGAACCATTAGGAGTGGGGACGAGTAGGAACAAGGAGGGGAGATGAATTGCCTTTATTTTGGCAGCAGCTTTTCAGCTCCTCCTGGCAAGGCAGCCTCAGTTGGTACCAACATCCATTGTCACTATATGTAAACTTGAAGCACCTTGCTAGCTCATCTCAACCAGAACATGGGAAGCTGCAATACTACCAGCCCCCAAGGGAACTAAGGGCTTCTTACACTCAGTGCAGGATCCTGAAGAAGGCACCAAGTTCCTTACACTTTCCTCACTGCTCCTTTCCATGGTACAGTGTTTTGAACTGCCTGTTTCTGACTGCAGCACAGTGAGGGAACTCAGGACATTTGAGTTCAGAGCAGGTGTGGGTTGTTCAGGGATAATCACGAGGCTGTGACATGAACAACAATAAAATTAAAAGTTCCCACTGACAAAATGAGGGTATTTGGTGAGAAGGCAAGTAGCATTTAAGTCCTTTCATCTTAGCATGGCTTTGGCCTGCCTAAAGCCTTAAAACATTAACCTGAAAATGGAGAAAAGGCAGGTGAGAAGTCATGTGTGTATCTTGGTGGACTGTAAAAATGTATTTCCAGCCTATATGTTGGTCTAGACTCAGGGCATGGCACAAGACAGGTGAGATGAGACTGTTTCCAGAAGCAGCAATACCAAGTACTAAACCACATCTGATATTTCATGACCCTTGTCATCAACTGCAATGAAATGTGCTAAGCACAATGACAGTTGCTTGGACAGATTACAGAAGGAAACCAACGTGGGGGGAAACACACCTCTTCCTGGTAATTTGATCTGTAGGCCTTCTCCAAATTCTTATCCAAGAAGTTCAGGCTCAGCTTGTTGATAGGAGGTTTAAAGAAGTAGTCTTTCATGAGGCTGAAAAGAACAAAATCAACATCAGTTTATTCAGCTGTAACTCTTTCAGTGTCCTGTTCTGTGGTGTCTGCTTCCAGGGATGCTGGTGCCTGGCTTGGAAGTTTCTGGAGCTTTTCTTCACTTGCTCATCAAAGGAAATACTTTACAAACAAACAAGAGTGTAAACTTTTCTATTTTCAGGAAAAGAATAACAAGTCCTTCCAGAAAGTTAACAGCTGCATCTGCTGATGTCTAAGGATCATTGTAAAATAAGCTGGCAAACAGTAAAGGTTAGTTGCTGCTACAGAGGCACAACCTGGGGAGACACGTGGCTGTGGAATGTGTGTGTCCTAGGTGGAATCCCATCCTTCAAAGAGAGCTAAGGATGTCAAAGGTGATAAATGGTTAGAAAAAACCCAAACAATCGTCCATTTTAGAAAAAAGCACTGTCTTGTTATTTCAAAGACACTAAAATAATTCTGCTGGGAACAGTCCCTTAATGCACCAGGCCACAGAGAAGTGGAACCTGAGGAGATGGATAGCTTACACCTACTTCTGAAACAGAAGACTTGAAATCACCTGAATCCTCAACAAAAGCTCTGACAGATCATGGAACTGATCACTAAGGACCCAGGAGGCAGCATCTGCCAGAGGGTGTTCATGCCCTCCTGCACCTTATCTTCCAGCACCAGGTGCAGGAAAAAAACCAAACCAACTCAAACATAAAGAGGCCTCAATCATTAAAAAGTCATTTCTATTCTCCACCCTCTGGAGCAAAAATACATTTTTTTTAGTTTCACATTATTTCTAAGAGGTTTATGAAAGAAGCTTGTAATGACATCTATGTCACTTGATCTGCAAACATTTTCTTTCTCTTGTCACCTCTCTGCTGTGCAGGCCTCACCTGAGGCTTCAGAACACACACTCTTGCTCACTTTTGAGCAAACAATTCCACTTGTTATCCACAGTCAACGATCTGGTTTTAAAATTGCTGGAGAATGTGTAACAGGGCAGCTTGATTTCAAGTGCTGTCCCTACCCTGAGAACTGCAGCACTGAACAACAACCAACTGGACTATTTTGCAGTCGACAACTCTTGAGGAAACACCAGAGATGTGCATGTGATTGATTCCAAGGAGATGAAGAACTGAGAGGTCCCACAGAGCTCATCTGTGTCTGAATCCTTTTTGTTTGGTTAGTTTTGGTTTGTGTTGGTGGTAGGGTTTTTTGAACCCCTGGCAAAGAGGGGTTTTTGGAAGTACAAGCTCCCCAGCACAAGATGGCATGTGGGAAGCAATTTTTTCTTGAGATGAGAGACCAACCAACCACACAATCCTAGACTGAAGCTTGAGAAGACAAAACCCTTCAACCGTGAATATAGCAGATCCCTTATAACCTTTAGACATGCTGGTCTTGGCCAATATATTAAAAATATCAGGGTAGTCTGAAGGAATGACAGGACTCCCTCACTTAAGTCCCCCTTCTCTTTTTCATCCTTCCTTGTTTCCCTCACTCACCTCTCACAGATGTTTCTAAGAACATCTCATTACACAAATTTTGCCAGTGTTTTTCTTTCTTTTTAAAAATATTACCACTTTCTTCCTCCAGGGAAGCTCAACAGAGTATGGAGATGTTGTGCTGGAGCTGCAATGGCCTAAAGATGTAGGAAGAACAATCCAGTTTGGCACTGCAGCACGAAAGAGAAGGTGTGACATGCTGAAAGCAGCATTTCTGATGCCATCCAGCTGTACCACATCAGCCCAGCTCCATCTCAGTAGCTCTGTCCCAAAGAGGAAGACCCCAGCTTAGTTGGCTGAACACAAGTCAAGTATATAAACTGCTTCCCAGCACAGGTGATTTCTGTTTTCCCTGAATCAAGCAAGACAGAAGTAGGAGATGAAAGAAATCAACACATTTATAAGTATTTAAAGAGGAAACTGACCCAAGGAAGGGGATGAAGGGCTGCACAGAATCTGGCTTCTGGGAGGAGCTTTGCATTGCCCCAGGACTCTGCTCTGTAAGCCTGAATAGATCATTTGTATGTACTGTCCTGAGCAGCACATGGGTATTTGTTCCCTGTACTTCAAAAGGTTTCTAACCTAAGGAATATAGAACCTTCCTTGGAAACAAAAATCTAAAAAGGGAGAATCTTTTGAGGGTATTCCTGATGAAATTGAGTTTAAACATTTTGTCCTCTTTAACACTAGAGTTTTCTTTAAAAATATGCAGTAGCATGCAGGTTACAAAGAACTAAGTACATATTTTTATGGTGGTTGTGGGAAAGCCAGACTCCAAGCTCAAGCCACACACTCATGAAGTTGTAGGAAGATGCAAACTTGGAGATGGAGCTTCATGTAAGCTGACCAAGGGGAATTTTGGACTCCATCCCCTTTCCCTGAGAAAACTCAGATTTCCCATTCAAACACCTTCACAGAAACTAGATTTGCTGAGATAAATATCTTATGTTTAATAGAGGGGGATAAAGAATTGTTTTAAAATGACTTTATTATATATAACTTCATATTGAGAAAAGTTAAAAAGGATTAGTGTAAGACAGTAGGCTTAAACCATTTTGCACAGACCTAATTAATCAGAAGATTATTTTTGGAAAATTATGTTTACATGGACTGAACTGAGCAGAGAAGTTTCCCTGGCAACAAGAAATGGCCCACTTAATATGGTAGTGATGATATTTAATTGAGATTGAAAAAAAAAAAAGCAAGCTAAGCTTTGGCTGATGTTAAATCATGGTCCTACTTTTTCATTTTTCCAAATCAGAAAGAAGGATCCATTTTCTAAGTGGAAGAGGAAAGCTCCAGGAACACCAGGGCTTGAGCTAGATATCTTCAGCAAACCAACAGCAAAAAATAAGCTACTTCTTGAAGTTCAAATTTGCAGCATGCTAGTTGCATGGTAAACAAAAATCCAACTTATTCTTGCTGATTTCTGCCAGCATTTGGACTTTCCCAATCCTTCTGTCTCCTAATATTTGATAGTTATCAGCTGAACCTCTCTTCTTAGGCACTAAGGACAGATCATGTGCAGAGGAGAAATAAAAAAAGGAACCTAAATTTTAACTGAGGTTGGCCAGAGGAGAAAGGTAATCTGAAAAAAACCTGGAGAAGAGAATGGAGAGGGACTAGTGTCCCTCTCACTCACTTCTCCCTGCTTTAGTCATATTTTCAGTTAAGTGTCCCTGCTCCAAGCAGCCTGAAGTCTATGCAAGCACAGAGTTTCAAGGATATTTAGATAAAATACCTCTAATCTGAGTGGAAGCAGTGAAGCAAAAATAAGAATAGTCATAAATAATAACAAAGCCAAGTTACCTGTTTAGCTGATCCAGTAGAGCCCCTGCCATTATGAGAGAGATATGGTTGTGTGTTTACAAAAACCACATGCTACTGAATTCTGGAGAACACACTTTCCTCTGCCCAAAATAAGTTTTAAACATTTGGCATAAGTTAACAATAATTATTGACATCAGACAAAAAGCAGAGAAATAAAGATATGGGGCCCCTGCTACTGCCTTCTTGCCTTTACACTGTACAGCTGGATTTTCCTTACCTGTCTTCTTTAATGACCTCCACAAAGTGAGCATCTGTCTTTTCTCTGATGTTTTTGAACCTCAGAGGAAGGAGAGCTGACTGATCCAGACTCACTCCGCCCCATCTTCCTTTCTCTTGCAATATTTCATAAAGTGAGGTTTGACTAGTGCTGAGTTTTTGTTCCTGTGGAGCACTCAAAAGTCCATTCTGAGTCTTTGGGCTGTGTCCTCCTGAAGCCTGAATGACAAAGTCAAACATACAGGGGGAACATCAGTGGCTGAGAAAGTAGACAGAGGAGATTCAATGCAGCGGAAATTGAAAGAAGTTCTTCCCTCAACACACTGAGATTCAGCTGATCCTGTCAAAACCTTCTCCACCTGCCTTGAAACCATTCACATCTCTAAGTGCATGGTGGTGTCATTTTGCTTTTTATGTACTAAATTTCCAAGGATCAGAAAACAAAGCACATTTTCATACAAGCAACAAAGATCAACCACAACCCCAAATTTCACTCACTCATCTTAATGTCAAGACTCTTCTAAAAAGCTTTTTGAATACCCACTTGCTGGTCCTTCCACTGACCACTACAGCCCTGCTGCTTTCCCAGAGAGAGTTTCCTTTTTTCTCCTACCTGTGTCAACAGCCCCTTTGTACATCTCATCATCCTACCAAAAAATATCCCGCAAATTAAACTTACATTTTATTCACTAAGATATTCTACTACTTTCTCATTTTCTTTTCTCTGTATTAATACTGGATTTTTAAAATTTGGACACCAGCTCAGGTACACAGTATTATCAATTCTGCTTTCAATCAAGAACACAAATTACTTTTAATCAAAAACTATGCTATTTTCATGGAAGCTGAAGCTCCTTCTTTTACAGAACAATATGCACTGAAGCAATTAAAAAAAAAAAAAATCAAGACAACTAAATACAGTTAGAATGAAAAGGAAGTGCAGTTAGTCAGGATAATTTGCAAATGCAAGCACATATCAAACTTAGCACTTTGGCATGTTCCTCTCCCCCTCCATGTCTTACCATGTATCATTAATCCTCATCCTGAAACCCACTCATGACAGAAGTTCCTTCATTTCTGCCTGCAGAGCAGTCAGCACAGCAGTGACAAGCTCCTCCAGAAGACTATTCTTGGATGCCACCACAGTGACCATAAATAAATACCTTAAATATCATCACCACCCCAACTGTGCACTGAAATATGTTAACTTGGATTGTAAAATCAACTTAGTTGAAGTGAGGAAATATCTGGTTTCTGGCTGCCCAAAGTTAATTCAACTTCTTTGTGTGTCTATCCTGGAAAGCAAATGAGGCACATGAAGATGGGCAGGTATGAAGAAAGGTGAAGACGCAACCAGTGAAGGTACAAGATTAATGCAGAAGCAGGAGAAAGTCATCATGGGAAGAGTCAGAAAGCACTTGGGCTTGGCTTCCTATCACTGCCAAGACCTCAAGAGCTGAAGTCATAACGAGGTGTTTTGGAATGGTTCCCTGGAGCTACAGGAAAAGCAGGAAGAAGGTGAGCTGTGCTTCCCCTTCCTCCAGCCAGGGAGGGACACAGGATCCCCACCCGTGGGCTGTCCCAACAGCGGTGGGAGCCCCACAGCCACGTGCTGGGAGCCAGGAGATGAAAGGATTCCCAGTCTAGTCCCTTCTACCACTGACAACAGTTGTTTTGGCAGCTTGCAGGTGTTCACAGCCCAGTGACAGCAGCTGACCAAGTAGAATAGGAAGTTTGGTAGTTACCTTGGTGTGCTGCCAATGTTTGGCTAAAGAACATAAGCAAGAGAAGAGAAAGGTGGTTTCAGCAACACGTATCTCAGCAAAGCAGAACAAACCCCCTCAGACTGGAGAGGTTCCTGTGTCTGACAGAAGGATGCTCTCCTGGTAAACTAGAGGCACAAGAAATTCTCACAGAAAAGGTCACCAGTTTCTTTTCTCAGGGAAAACAAGAAGCAGCAGCTTCAGAGCAAATTCCCCTCAGCCCTAACAGGTCACTCCAGCCCACCCAGAGGGAACACAGCTATGGAGCAGAAGACATCCTGAAGGGCCAGGAAAACTTGGCTTTGCCATGAGGTGACAAAGGCAAATCCCAACGTAGTGTCCAAGCAACTGCTAGAAGTGAAGGGTCTTCATCATTTGGCTTGTTGTTGGTTGGGTTTTTTTATTTTTAGATTTATGCCAAAGATTATATTTGCTCAGAGCACTTCCCAGAACAACTTGAGGCCTAAAATAAAAGGTCACACTGACCACTTTTTTTTCTTTTTCTGGTAAAGAATCTCTCTCTTTTTCCTCACCCTTGCAGCAGGTGTCATTACTTGAAAAGCTGTAACCAAGTGAACTCCATTTTTGTTATGAGCAGCTCAAATAAAAGGTATGGACCCCTGAGCACCATTTGCTTTCCCTGTCTCTCAAGTTCATCTGAAGAACACAGTGAAAATTTCTGCTCTTTCAGTGAAGGTCAGCATGGACTTCTCTTGGCCTTTTCTCTTTAGCTCCTTGGCAAAGGCTCAAATCCCTAGGAAAATTCTTCCCTTCAGTCAGCTCAAGGTTTTCCTGTGCTGTCTCCACTCTGTTAATCTGAACAGGAGAGGATTAGAGTGTGAAACTGCTTGTGTGTAAGCAGAAAATCCCTATTTATTAAACGTTGTTAGCTCCAATGTTACTGTGGTTTCTGATGGCAACAGGCTGTCCGTCCAGGGTGAGCACTCAAGAGGTTTGATGCACCATGGGACAGTTTCCTCTCACCAAGACACAAGGAGGCTCCAGAGGCCGTTGGGATCCAGGAAGACTCAAGGACATGGTTAACATCATTAATGTCATTAAAGGCAGGGGACAGGAGGGCTGCAGGGCCAGGCACAGGGAACTGACTCCCAAGATGAGTAGAAGGAGCTTATGGCTCATCTTCCCAAGAAAGCTGAGACTGCAGTGAGGAGTTGGGAATCAAATGCCACAGCAAATTGGTGCATGGGCCTGCTCTTGGAGCCTGAAAGGCATCCCTGACAGCCACTTACCTGCTCCAATTTTGGTCTAGCAATAACTAAACCAATTCAAAGACTGACACACGTAATCTGATCTCCGCTAGCATGTTCCTTCCCGTGACATTCCAGAGGCATTCAGCACTGTACAGACCTCTTCTAAGCAAGGTTAGATGAGTTGCTGATTAACATACATGAAGCTAATACAGTTGTAGTGGGAAGGAACTGGGAGGATGATTCTGATGAAGACAACAGATGCCAGGAGGCAGTTGGTACCTCAGGAAAATCTCTGTTTGTCATCGGTTCCTGGAGATCCCTGGCACGTGGGCAGCCTGGGAGGAAGAATCTCACACGTACCATCTTGGCAGGCTGGGCACATCTCCCACAGTGTTTTCTCTCAAAGATCTCATGCTGTTCTGGGACCAGTACCTGCTGGCCACCCTGCTCCATCTCCCTCAGAGCTGAAGATTATTATTTTATTCTTTTCCTTAGGCTGTTTCCTAGGAACCCTGGCACAGAACATGTTCTGCTATGTTACAGACCATTCCAGCCCAGGAAGGCAGCCCTGGCTTCTGAGCTTGCAATTTAAGCATAAGAGACAACAGGTCAAATACAGGCAGAGGGATAAACACAGATCACCAGAAGAAAAAGTGCTGGCAAGTTTTTCCATTAGCTCTAAATCAAGAAGAGTTGCAAAGAGAGATGTGAAGAACCAGACAGGTATCTCATGAGACCCCACATGGAGAACTGTGTCCAGTTCTGAAGTCGTCAACATAAGAAGGACATGGAGCTCCTACAGAGTTCAGAGGAGGCCACAAAGATGAATGAAGGGCTGGAGCAGCTCTGCTCTGGAGACAGGCTGGGAGAATTGGGGTGTTCAGCCTGGAGAAGAAAGGTTCCAGGGAGACCTTAGAGCACCTTCCAGGGCCTGAAGGGACTCCAGGAAAGCTGGGGAGGGACTTTGAACAAGGGCAGGGAGTGATAGGACAAAGGAATTCTTCACCATGAAGGTGGTGAGAGCCTGCCCAGGTTGCCCAGGGAAGCTGTGGCTGCCCCATCCCTGACAGTGTCGAAGGGCAGGTTGGATGGGGCTCGGAGCAGCCTGGGCTGGTGGGAAGTGTCCCTGCCCATGCAGGGGGTTGGAACTGGATGACCCTTAAGATCTCTTCCAACCCAAACCATTCCATGATTCT
>NW_009952891.1:62247-113785 GCF_000747805.2 Chaetura pelagica | reverse complement strand
CTTGGAGCAGCCTAGGCTGGTGGGAGGTGTCCCTGCCCATGCAAGGGGGTTGGATCTAGATGATCTTGAAGGTCCCTTCCAACCCAAACCATTCCATGATTCTATCTCTGACCGAGGAAAAGCGTTAAACTTCTTGGAAAATGTACCAACAGGGTGAAGAGCACAGGAATGCAGTCTGCATTCAGGCAGGAGCTTAATATTCAGGAAGGAGTGAGAGGCAACATGCAGAACAGAGAAGCTACGAAGGTCACAAAGAAGACAACAAACAGGCACTGCCTGGTGGTGCGGATGAAGCAGGTAGTTTCAGTGAGAATGCGTGAGCAACATGCAAGAAAAGCAATCCTGGCAGCTGAATATGTAAGATGCTGCATTTGTCTGTCAGAAAAAGGATGTGAAGTGATTAAAGGCTGTGAGTTTCAGCTGTGCACACCAACAGGAATGACTGTCTTACAGCTACAATGCAGAAGACACTGGCAAGACAAAGGTGTGAGTTGTGGCTCAGGGACACCCAGCCAGCTGGTGTAAGGGATGGGGAGGAGTGTGGTAGCATTAGCAGTGCCTCTTTCTTTGGGTAGCCTTAATATAATTTGATAAGCCCAAATTTTAGGTCCTTCTCAGTATCAAACTGGGCCCATAAAATTCCTAATTATCTTGAAAATCTGGGGGGGTGGGGCTCTGCTGAATTTTAAAACACAATCACTCAAAATCAGTTCTGCTGCTTTAGAGCCTGCATAAAGGAACAGCAACTCAAAACTGAGAAAGCAAACTGAAGCAGAGAAATAAGAGAGAAAAAGGGAAGTGATAAATACTTCAATTACCTTTGCAATGTTTTTATGCTCATCCTGACAACCATTTTGGATAGCTCCTTCATCTGTGGTGATATCAGGGTGGGGAGCAAGGGTGGTGCTACACGAAGGGCAAGGCTGCAAAAAGGCCAAAAAAATTTATCCAGGAAGGTTCTGGTGTCCTCATTGTATAATGCAATTTATAATTCTGTCCCCTTGTATACTTGCAGCCTGGTTAAAAGATAAACAAAGCTACAGAAATGGGAAGCAGGGAGCAAAATTTGACTGGAACAGAATGCACCATTTCAAAAATAAATCAGATTTTCTGTTTACTGGAGCTAAATCTAATCCAGGAAAGCTTTAGTAGTGTAAGATCACAGATATTCTGTAATCATGGCATTCTAGCAAAGGACCTCCCCAAGAAGAATGAAACACTGTTTAGTGAGAGAAGTGCAATGTTCTTGTTTAAACACTGCCTGCAAAGGGACCTGAATGGCTTCTGAGAGAAAAGATAACACAAAATGCAGCAAAATTCCAAAAACCACAAAACACCACGATGCATCATGAACTGTACAGGGAAATGGAAAGCAACAAATCTGAAACTAATAATGGGAAATAGTTTTCATGTAGTGCTCCAAGACAGCAGAGTGGAGCTCAGGCTCTCTTACATTGTTTAAGCCAAATAGCCAGCAAATGTCACAGGAAACAAGTAAAACATCAGGACTTGACCTACATGCAGGTGATGCATTTTGGAAGCAACCTAATATGTCACATATCAGCTTTTAATACAACCTGACCCCTTTGAGTTCTAATGTGATCTTATGGGGAATTAACACCATATCTGTGTTTTTCAAGTTCCCCATACTTTTCTCTAGTCCTGGGAGCACAGAGACAGGGTCCTGCATCAGAGGGACCCCTGTGTCTGAGCCCTGTTGGCAATTGCTTTGCTCTGGAGGTGATTTACTGATACCAGGCTTGCCAGAAGTCTACTAACAAGTACAGAGACCAGTCCTAAATTTGGCACAATATACACTAAATGGTGGTGATTCACTGAACATCTTAATACGTTTTCCAACAAGCAACTTGAGCCCTTTGTCCAAAACTCAATGCCCCAAGTCCATTTTATCTGTTTATTTTGGACTCAGGAGGGATTCATTCAAGCCTTTGTAGTCCATCATTCGCCTGCTCCAAGACCACAACAACTTCTGCCTTCAGGTTCACCCCCAATTTCAGAGACCAGTCTTTTCAGAACTGACTTCTCAATCAAACCCCCTTTTCTGTCTCTGGTGTTGCATCTTGAATAATGTGGCATGTTTAATTTTCAGGTTGTTCTGGCATGGCATTTCTCCTAGCCCCACTCCTCCTGTGACTGCTGATCCACCTAATCACTCCAAGGTTTTCAGAGAGACTCTGAGCCTTGTCAGGAGCCACCAGACCATCAGATCTGCTACTCCAGTTTGGGGCACTGAAATTACTGTGAGTTTCCTAACCTGGCATCAGATAAACAAGTTACATCCAGTTCTGAGCCTGTACAGTCTGCACAAATATCAGCACACTTGAAACTATGAAGTTGGTTTTCAAATGGTTTTGTTTAAAAATAATCGGTGACTAAACCACAGAATCATCATAGAATCATAGAATGGTTTGGGTTGGAAGGGACCTTAAAGATCATCCAGTTCCAACCTCCTGCATGGGCAGGGACACTTCCCTCTAGATCAGGCTGCTCATAGTCCCCTCCAACCTGCTTGGGAATGCCTTGGCCATGTCGTGGAAGGCAATATTAGACAATGGGCTAACAAGCCATGGATCTAACCATGGCAGAAGTCTCTTAATGGTTATAAAATCCAAACACCTCTAACAAAAACAAAGAAAATACGCCCTGCTTGATCTTGATAATAAAACCAGCAAGACCACCTCAAACACTCAGCTCCTGGGGTTAAAGCAGAAGGCAAAAATCCCAGAAAAGCAGCCCGACCTTTTGAGCAGAGGCAGAAGTCCATCTGACTTACCCCATGTGCTCAAGTCAACATCATTAACTTCCCTCTCTATTGTAGGCATTCACACCAGCTCAGTGCCTGTCTGACCTCAGCGTGATGAATAATACATTAATGCACTTCCAGCCAGCAACAAGACAAGCAAAAGTGCTTTCTGTTCTCATACCAAGAGATGATTAAAACATTTTTACAATAGCTTATGATTCCCTGTCAAGTCAGGGATGTTATAAAGCATGATAGGGAAAATAAACTGATACCAAAACCGGTTAAGCAAGTTAGTGTTTTCATTCAGAAAAATCAGCTGCTGTTGTAGATTTACTTATAGTTTATAGCCTCTGTCTTCACCATTTTAATTATGTACATGCATTTTATTGATAGCAGCACTGCAAAAAGGCTCAGAATTAAATGAACTGCAGATACACTGGAGAAGAGGAGGAAATACAATCCCTTTCATGGATCAATTACTGTTGCATTCTCCTTCCTGACTTTCCCTAACAGATCCTGTCCATTAGAACACCCATTCAAGCTCAAAATGTGAATGTCATTCTTCACATCCAATATGGCCCCTTACTCCCTTTAAAACAAAAATATTCCAACTTGCCTGGAATTTTGCCCCTCCTACTGAAGTCTCTTTTGCAGAGCTGGAGTAATCTCCTCCTACTCTGACACTGTTTACAGCTTTGTATTTAAAACAGTTGGCATGTAAGACATGATTCTTTTGCAAATTATTGTCTCCAGACCCCACCAACAAGCTGCAAGCTTTTTAAAAGAAAAAAACAAAACACACACAAAACCCCACACTGTAAAAAAGAAACCCACTCCTTTGAAAACAACTGTGGATGTTCTGTGATTAAATTGCACAGTTGTTCTTTGTGGGGATTTTTATGCATATTTATGTATGTATGTGTATATATGTAAATTTTTAAAAACACAGGCCTACTCTAGCATGTCTGGCAAGTTAAATATTCCTTAAAAGCTTGACCCAGCTTTCTTGGTCTGCAACCACTCCAACAACAGAGCACCCAGCAGAGAGAAAGAAGGGTTGTGCACACCTACCCTGGGAAGCTGTGGAGACTGGAATACCTGCACCTGGGAGAAGCAGGCAGGCTTTGCACACCTGTGCTGCAACTACAGTGGCAGAACATGTTTGTAAGCAAGTGCTCAGCATTCCCAGGAGTGCTCCATCTTTGTGCTACAAGCATTCAGACAGGCTTTGTGGCAGGGATTATGTGGATGTCTTAGCAGACTGCTGGGAAAGCTGTCTTTGGGGTCATTCAAAAGTCACTCCAGCATCAGTGTATCTTGGGCAAGGCAGGCACGTAGTTTTCTATGAGTTGTGAGGCTGTACTGGAAATCACTGGCCAGAGCTGCAGTGCTCCTGGTGATGAATAAAAGCTATAAGCATGAACTTGATGCAGCAGCTTTAGCACAACAGTGTATAGGGTATCCAAGAAGGCTGAAACTGAGCTGGTACTTGTCCTGAGATGCTCGTCTGAAGCAGCTTCTTTCAGCTTCTCCTTCACTTACTCAGAAAGCCACATGAACACTTTTGCACCCTGCAGACCATCGTTCAGCATCTACATGGCAATTAACACCCAGCCAAGATGGTCCCAGAACAGAAAAATCAGGAACTGGGCAGTAAAGAAAGCACCAAGGGCCAGCAGCAGGGCTCCACATTGGGTATTGGCTGCTAAGGAGCAGTGGTGCATCTGATTCTACCCTTCTGCAGGGTAGTTGCTCCGTGGTTTAGAGAAAACACCACAGCTGAGCCTTAACAACAGACTTCATTTGGGACTTGAGTCATTAACAGCACGTGCCACAAGTTAATACATAACAAGTGTTATCAAATCCTGGCTGCAGGCAGGACAGTCCTGTAGCTCACTCTGGTGTCCCAGTCCCCAGGTACAGCCTGCTTTGCTGCCTGACAGCAACCTGTCAGCCTCTCAGAACAGCACCTTTAGTTTTACTGCTTCAATCCCTCCTCTCTCTGCTCTGCTCCACAGAGAGGCAGCTCAGTAATGCTGCTCTACTTGGTACATTCTTCCTTGAGAATGTGAAATAGAGGAGCTTCTACCCCTTGCTGTCATAGCTGTACCTCTGCTTGGCCACCCGGTGGGAGCACAGACGTGTTTACTTGTACAGACACCCACCAACTGCTCCAAGGTGAACTTTCCCACCTTATTTGTTAGTTGAAAGACAAGAGAGAGCTGAAATGCTGGTGCCTGAAGGATGCCAAATAAATTCATTCTTACACAGAAGGAATAGAAAAGTATCACCAGCAACTTCGATCCAGTCAAGCCACATACAGGGCACATTTTGAGGAGGGATAAAGATGACTACAGATACCTCCTGCAGTTACACAGTCCTGGCTTGTTCTGTGAGGAGCTCCCTTAACTTTGAACCATATCTTTGGGCCAGCCTTCAGCTGATCTCACATGTGATCCAGGGCTTTTACTCCAAAAGTTAAAACCAGGCACAGAAGCAAGATAAAGGTGCTCAACTCAGGGTCTCCTCATAAAGATGACAAACATACAAACATCTAAAATGGACCAGGATGAAAGTCACCCCATCAACTCAATCCCAAACCTGTGATGGGGAGATCCTCTCAGGACTAAACACACTGAAGTCTACTAACAGTGACCTGCAGATGACCCACCACCCCTGGCTCTGCCACTCATGCCCAACTCAGGCAACCCAGGACAAGGAAAACTCTTGGCACAAATGAAAACAGAGAATAGACATCTGTTGTTTGGGAAATCTGTTCTCTGGGAGATGGAGAGTAACAGCAAAGCTTTGAAGCAATACACATTGTTTCACAGATTTCCTTGTCAAGAGATCTTGTGAGAGGTGTGAACATAACAAGATGGCATCATTTCTCTAAGCTGAATCCATACACATAATTTGAATCAGTTCTAGATACCCGTTTCTAGAGAAAGCAGATAAATCAGTCTCATGGCCTGCTGGAGCAAACCACACAAACAATCCTGTTATCTTTTTGTGGGGATGTCTGTTCCTCATATGGAAAGGTTCCCAGGTACATGATCTGCACGACAGAAGGATGACAGAAACAGGCTGCAGCAGAAGCAGAAACAGGAGTTACAGGAGCTGCTGAAATCACATTCTTTATTCCCCTATAAAAATCAAGACTGTAAAAAAAGCAGCACTGACCTCTCAGACCTGAAATATTAAAAATATTTATTTTAAACCACCCTTAAAAATGTTCACTTTACTTTAGGGATTGCTTGTCAACTGCTGAGGTATTTCACTTGGTAAATTTTTTTGGTCCCTCAAACTGTTTTGTCACTGTCTGTACATACATAAATATACGCATAAATATATACACAAATACACAAAGCAGTGCATAAACAAGCCTGTAAGCTTTCCCCAGCCATACATCTTGCCCTGGTTTGCACAGGCTGAAATCTAGGCTGCTTGGCTTTGAACCAAGAACTCACCTTAGATTTTTCCACATATTTGAGGCTCTTTATGTCACTGATGCTCTCTGCTGATGAGGTTTTCTGCATCCCAGCTCCATCTGTGGGCTCCAAGCCAGGCTGCAAAGCTTGGGAACAGCTGCAGTGGGGCTCCTTCACCTTGTGACCAGAGATCAGATAGGTCTTCAATCCTACAGAAGAAAGAAATTAAGTCAGAGCTGCAGAAAGACAAAAAAGAATACTCCTTTGGGCTTCTCAGCTATGAAACACAGGCACTGTCAAAGTGCTATCAAGGCTTGGGAATACAGCAACAACAACAAAAAAAAGAAAACAACAAACAGCTGCTGGGAACAACCACCAGGAATATAAAGATGCTCTATGTAAAGTGGTGGCAATTAGGATCACCCAACATCTGCTGTCCCAGACTCAAGAGACTCCTTTAACACACAGCAACAGCCAGCACTGACACATCCTTCCTTTATTCCATTTTCACTCACGTACTCCTGAAAAATAAGAGCTAAGACCTCATGTATTCACTTCCAAGTTGTCATCTGAGCTCTCACATTAACTCTTTCCTTCTGGAAAAGATCTACAGCCTGTTTTCCACTGATAATCTGTGTTAATATTCTGCTTCTGAAAAAGCAGCACGTATTTCTCCACTGGCAGTCTCCATTTGGCAGAGATGTCATGAAGATTGCTTAATGCTGCTAGCACAGTGAGCAAGGAAATGGCATTTAAGTGCTAGCAGTTCTGAGGGGTTTTCAGAGTTAGTTTTAAAAGAACAAAATCAATCTTTCTCGCACGTACACCCACACACACTCTCTGCAACTGTTGTATGAATTGAAGCATAATTGGAAAGCAGATCCAACACTAAAGGCCAGGCTGGCAAATACCACGTTGTATCAAGCTGAGCTGTATCAAAAAACCTGTTCAAAGAGTAAAAGGTCTGAATTTTGTTTAAAGTATCATTTATTTTCCTTCCTTGAAACTTTGCATTATGATGCACAAAAAGCAAGAAGGAGCTACCAATCACACTGCTTGCTGAATTCAAATGAGTTAATTTTATTGCCACTCTATGGGAAATATCCCACTCAGCACAGAAGGGCACTGATGAGCTCCCAAAAAGCATGGAGGTCATCAGCTCACAGAACTGGAACAGGCTCATTATTTTGTGGTACCAGAGATCTCTCAGTGTCCAAGATGCCCCTGGCACGGCTGCTGGTTTTATTTGGGTGAGCTGGGCATTGTCCCCCTCCCTGTTTCTGATACTTGCCAGGCAGCTGCAGACAGACACATGACTGTCACAGCCATCGACTGCACTCCATTGCCTCCATCCACAGGATGAAGGCTGGAAATTTGTCAAGTTGCAGCCCTTGAAGAGGGCAGGTTTCTGTTCCTCCTCACAATAAGGTCATTCTCTCATAACCATCTTTACAGACAGAAAAATCATATTCTATAAAACTTCTTTTCATCTGTAACATGTAACACAGACAGTACTTTGTAGCCTTTCCAATAAAAATAACTAGGACACACTAACAGCAATTCTGCAGTTCCTCTGTTTATTCCACTAATAACTTAAGCTCCTGAACACTTCTACAACCAACACAGAAACCTGCATCCACACTGACTGTTTCAACTTCAGGCTCAGAAGCTGCTGGGAAAGATCCAGTGCTCCTACCCAGAGCTCTGAATTCCCACTCGCCTGTTGGAGATGTTAGGCTATAGCCAAACCTTTATTTTTATATTGTTCATTGCTTGGATTTTATTTGGCATGGATGTTTAATACAACCCTGAGCTGCTGCTGGCTTCCAGATGTAGGGCTGTCTCTAAAACTTATACTGATGGGGCTGTCATTTAAGGAATTCACCAGAACCAACTTACACTTACATGTCTACTGTGTCAAAGCTAAAGCATTAACCTTACTACTCCTATTTTTAAAAGCCATCTTAAAGCAACAGGATTATTTTAACACTTGTTATTCCTCTATTTTTTTCTAAACAAACATTTTCTTTGGTTTTTGTATTTCTGAAAAGGCACATTTCCTACCTTACCGTGCTGTGGGGCATAATTATTTCATCAATCTGATGCATATAGTAAAGTTATCTCCAATTTGAGCTCCACACCAAGGAAAAAGGAAATAGATTATGGTATGTCAGTAATGGAAAACAACTTTGGGGAAGCAGAATCCACCCTTGCCCCAACCTGAAACCACTGTCCACACATTTTGCATCACACCCACCTTGTCCTCCAGGGTTTAAAGTCAGCTAAAATGGCTGGTTAAATCTCTTTATTATGTCCTTGTGCTCCCCAGCCCTGCCAGGTCCAATGAACAAGGAGTGTTAATCCAACTGGGTAATCTGAAATGGGACAAAGGAAAGCCAATATCCCATGGAATGACTGCCCATGTTTAGTGAGAAGTCAGCAGGGTCAGAGGCTCAGGAGAGCAAATAAGAAAAAAAAAAAGGTGATTTTTGGAAAGTTTTACAAAATTAGGAGCCATAACAACCTTCCATCTTCACAGAAACTTTCTAGCATTGCCTACCTAACACTTTGTTTGCTCTTAAATCCTTCTGATGATAGGAAAACTCAATCTGCTTCATAAAGCAACTCCTACGTTCAGTCTGCAACACTTCAGTACTAAAAAAGGGTTAATTCAGTAGAACTGTATTGATGGAACTAAAATATATTATCTGAGAACAGTATTCTTCCTCCTTCTACACCTCCAGGGAATTAGTACAACCAACACTGTCATTTTCCATACAAACACTGTGTGGATTGAAAAACTTACCACCATGCAGCATGTTTAAAATAATTAGGTAATGCAAAAATATTAAATGAATAAGCCAACAAGGGAGGAGCTGCTGTTTTATGTGAAAACCAGCAAACACAGAGCAATTTTTGGTGCGTGTTGCTGCGCAACGATCAAACTCAAGACGTGGCAACGAAGAAAGTGCTGCAAGATGCTTGTGCTGTCATTTATAAAGACAACACTCACCCTGTCTTCCCCTCCCTGCCATCTTCAATCTTATACTCACTTCCTTCTCCCAAATTTCTCCCAAATAAATGCTGAAAAATACTACAACCTCAGCACACCAGTACTCTGGCAGGCTTTACCCTGCAGCATGTTTCTGTTTTTTCCAGAGATCGCTCTTGGAAGCAAGGATGGAGAACGGGCTGCAACAACCCACCCCACAACACACTGATTTAATTTATACAGTATTTTGTGCCCTGGGGAAAAAAAATGAGCTACAACATTTATCTTTGAGCCATTTCCTCCACTCATCTTCAAGTCCTGAAGCTCTGTAAGTTTTATAAGGACTAGCAGCTCCTGCACGCAGAGCCAAAACGCTCATTTCACAAATTCACCCATTCTGAACATTGACATTTAAGTGTCTGTAAAGTGTATTTTTGACAAAATAGTTAACAGATGAGATCTCCACACAGCTACAGTGGGTTTATTAGTTCTGCCAAGGCTGAATTTTAGAAGCATTAGCAAACTTTAGTACTTGCCTCCTTTCTTCAATTAGCTTTTCTTCTTATCAGTGGCATTTCTCTGAACTTACAAAAGCAGAAAGCCATCCCAAACACCAAAAAAAACCCAACTCCTAATAACAATTTAAAAAAACCCATATGGATGTACTCACACACATTATTTTCTCTATGCACAAAAATAAACAAAAGTATAAATAAGCCTGTGCATAAACATCCTGGTTCAACCTGGTTTCAGCAGCATGAGAAAACCCGGTCGCTGCAGAGCGAGCAGGCTCAGGGGGCAGGCAGGGACAGGCAGAGCCTGGGGCTCCCTCCCTGCCTGCCACTGGGTTATACTGGGTTAGACTAGGCCAGGCTGGAGCAATGCTGCTGTCCTCAAGTGTTTGCAGAGGAAAAACTGTCTCAGGTAATTAGTGGGAAGTCACTTGCTGGGAAGGAGCAGGGAAAGGAAAAGATGTTCTGGTCCTTCAAGTCATTAATTGATTTTCTTTCTTTCTGCTCATTCATCCTCATGACTTTAGGACAGAAGTTGCTGCTCTGACAGTCTAATGTGATTTTTACATAAGCAAAGTGCATCCCTCCATGCCTCTTTTAAAGATGGGATGTCTTCTCCTACAGGAGATCTCAAGAGATGAAGGATTAGAACAAATACTGCTAAGGAATTCCTCGGTAAGATAAGAGTCAACTTTCCATTTCTGATGCTCCACCTGTATGGAATTGAAACTTTTAGCTCTCTGTTGAGAGCAAACTTTCTCTGGCAAACTGTCATACTTCTCATGTCTATCTAATGAACTCCAAATGCTTTTGAAACCCTTTGCAGCATTGATTCTAAGAGACACCAAAAAACAATGGCAACGTTTCAGTCATGGTCTTACTGATTCATTTAAGAACAAAACAATCTCACTCTTACTATTTATTCCTGTTCCTCCCTCCATGAATCACTTCACCTTTTTAGTTGCAGTACAGGGAAATGCATGGAACTAACAGGTGACCTTCCTTTCTAGGCTAAGACCAGTAACATCCCTTGTCTCGAGGTGATAAAATCCAAACTGTTAATTATGTCCCTTTAACCAAATAGCTTTATATTAACAATTCTCCGTCATTATTTATCTTGCCATCATTTCCTTTAGCATCTACACACTTTTATCACACTTCTTTCCAAATAATTCAAGTATACATTTACAGCAGTAACTGAGCTCTGTTTTCCCTACCTTCTACTTCTGCTGTAATTTCCCTCACAAATTAGGATTTGCATGAAAACGGTTTCATTGTGAGAACCACGGTGACTGTCACTCCCACGTGAGGGCAAGAATTACTTTCCAGCTACAAAGTAATTTTAATCAGCTGTTGCAGTCTGCCGTGAACAATGTCAGCTATTTTCTTTAGATAATATCTCATTTTATCTAATTTTGATGTAAGGAACTATTAGTGGTATGGCAAACTCATAAAAAAAAAGCTTTTCAGTCCAGGACTAGCTTTAACTTCTTTCTAAACTGATGGGTGGTAACTCATTTTTGGGTTATGCTTCTCTGCAATCAATCAGCTCTTGCTTTCTCTTTTTAGAAACACAATAAAAAGTTTTCTCCATGCCTTTTAAAGACATCATCTTTGCACTCTGCCAAAGATCTGGGAGTGAAAATACTGGTATTCAGCCACTGCCATTCCAGGGAAAGGAAACGGAGATCTACATTTAGGTTTCCTCGTGTAATAAAATATGTTACTATACAATTTGATTAGAGACTGACTTGCTCTGGAAAATAAATTACTAACTTCAATTTCAGGAATGTAATGTGACAGGCAAATAATAGTAGAAAAAGTGACCAGCAATTTATTTACTTCTAACTGCAGTCTCTTTTTGACATCTCTCAACTTTTCCATGCCAGTTTTTCTCCCCTTGTCAAAGTTTAAATACTTTCTCAGGTACTAACCTAGCCTAACATTTATGCAAGAAATAATATAGTGTATACCAAAAAGTGTGCAACTTTAAATGTAAATAAGTCATTACTTGACTTGTAATTCCTTTTTCCTACTTTGCAATCTTAAAGACTGTTACACTTAAATAACTACAAAGAGATTTTCTCCTTGAAGCTTCTAATAATTAAACATGTTGCATATGCAGAAGTGGAGAGAAAAGGAAAAGCTCAGAGGAACATCCCTACCTAAATACAAACTGGATAATCAAAGGGGTTGTGACATCCCTGCAAAACCTCTCTCAGTCTCTAGAAGTGTCACAGCTGTAAGAGTGGAAATGCTCTAGGAGTTATTTTACATCCCAACTCAATGAAGTCACTCTGAAGCTCAACTTTAGGCTCTCGGTTTTCAGAAATGAGAAGCACGTGTGAAGACTATAGGTACATTTTTCATTTGAAGGAAGCAACTGCATTGTAACTAGGCTGGCTGGAGAGAAAGTTGCAGTCAAGCATATCAGTGACTGGGGGAAAAAATAGAATAAAAATAGTTAATCCATTTCTGCCTGAAGCTCTGAAGAAGCTCAGAGCTGTGGGATGGTGCCATTCCAGAGCCAACAACTGCCTGCCCATCTTGGGCAGAGCTTCCAGCCAGACCCTTCCAGCTCCCCCCAAGGCATCACGCCCAGGATGTGGAGTTATTAGCTTCATCTTTCAACTGCAAGAGGAGCAGCATTTCCAGCAAGTCCACAAGCTGCTCCAAGGGTGGAAACATTTCCTAGGCCCGGCTGCCAGGCCTGAGGGGCCAGGCCAAACAGCGTGTACCTGATCTCCTGATGAAATACAGCAGTGTGCTTCAACAGCATCTGAGAGAGGGTTCTCCCTCACCCCTGGGGAGAAAAGAAGGCTACTTCACTGGATATTTTGTCTTTAAGCTTAATCTTTCCCTCAGCTGCAAGGCTTGAACAGCCCCTGCCCCACACAGACCCACGGGGCGCTGCCTGCGCTCAGCTCTCACTACAAACACACGGTTCCCTCGCTTTTCATTTCCAGACCTTCGCCTTTTTCACCCAGATTAACTACACCAGATTTTCAGAGAGGAGCAGAACACATTTCCTTACCCTGATGCTTACTTTATTCTGTTAGATACTTCTCCTTCAGGCACAGTCTCTCTCTTGCCATCCCAGCCCAACAGGCCGCATCCCTCCCTCAGCACAGGGGGTAACGCCACAGGGGCTTCAACAAACATTTCAATACTATTAAATAAAACCTAACACACACACACACACCTCCCCTCCAAATTACAACACTCATCCTTCCTAAAAACAGTGGTGGAAGTGCCAAGAAACTCAAGACATGACGTATCCTGTCAGTCTGGTAAATGGCTATGTAGAATGTGGCTTAAAATTTTTCACAAGGTTTTTTCCTAAAAAAAAGCCCTAAAAATACTCTTCAGAATCGTCCTGCTGTAGTTCTGGATTTCAGGGTTTTTTTTTCTCCAGGTATTTCAGCAATTTAGCTGGAAACCAAAAGCACATCAGTCTCTTCTATATCAACAGGCATCTTCTGTCACTCACGCTTCAAGGTGACATTGGATGACTTTTCAAAAAATGAAAAGTCATTTTCTCCACACCTGCAAAGCTACATTTCTGAGGAAGCCAGTCCCACCCTCTAACCCATAGAAACCACTTCCAGCTCAGTGCAAAGAAAAGCACGTAACCCCAAACGCCTGGATCCTAACAAACCGGCCCACCTGGAAACGCACTTCAAAATGTATGGAGCAACATTTCCTGTGGCTAAAATTAGAAGGGGAATTTATGAGCCAACTTGTTATCTTAGGTCTCTGGAAAGCAGAAACAATGATAATAAGCAGCAGAACTTTCTAGACTGAAAACACAAAAGAAATTCCCAAAAAACAAAAGCCCACACCTATCTCTGAGATCTCCAAAGCTGAATTGCAAAGAGCCAGAGAAACCAGAGGCATCTTCTGTATTATGGAAAACCACTGTTTTTCTTATGCCTCTTTTGTTTAGCAAAATGCTTGGGTTTTGATCAGCCAACAGACAACAGTGGGCTTAGAAAATACTGATCAACAACATATGTGCAACTTTGGCATTCAACATCTGCCAGTTTTAAGGGGGGAATCCTGTACCCAAAATCCACAATCTACATCTACAGCTGAACTGCAGAAATAAAGTTGAAGGCTGTTGGTCTATGCCCCTCCTATCCCTTTTACCATCTTCTCACCTGTGTGGGATTTAAAATGAGTAACAACAAAAGCCAAACAAAAACAAGAGGAAGAGAAAGGTCTAGGCAAATCTAGCACACACATGCAGCTCAAATACAAAGGTCTTGCTACCACTGTTGGGTCAGGGATATATTTACATTTGCATTTTGAACCCTACTGGGAAAATAAGAGATGGGCTGATGAGTGAGACTGATCCTTATCTTGGGGTTTACACCTGCCCATATTTATGTTCTACCTGACAGGCTCTGTCAGTGCACATGTGCCAGCGACCATGGCCTGAAAGCAAAAGGCAGATGAGCCCATTCCCTGGAACAACTGAGTTTGGAACTCCTTTTTCACCCAATATAGCTCACAGCTTGACACCTTAATAGGAAAGAAAATCAGGTGTGAGTCAAAAGGCAAGCCTGGGATCTTTTGGTCTTGCCAGGGGAAATAGTGCATTCCACAAGGGAAGCTTCAAGCCCAGCAAACTAGTGATGTGCTGCAGATAAAAAGCTTATCTCTGTCCTAAGGATTCCTCACAACACCTAAGAGATAAATGATGTCCCTACATTTAAAGCAAAATGAGGGCCTAATTCCAAGATAGGATATTTGAGATTAACTGGTAAAGATACCATCTGGCTTTCACTCACAATCTTCACTCCTCCTGTGAAGTCTCCTGCAGTCTTGGTCTCAGTAATACCTTTATGAAAGCAAATGCCACAATGCAATTACATGTGTGCAAAAGCATCTGCTATTATCTTATTTGCATTATTTTTCACATGGATTATCCCTTTGCCCTCTGTGTTAATTTTAACACTTGAGAAGAAATAAGCACAATGAGAGAAAATAAAAATTTTAAGCAATGTAAAACTGAGCAAGAGCCAACTGAGCACACAGGGCCTGGCTTTTCCAGGGGCTTCTTCCAATCTTCAAAAATTGTAATATCCCTGCCACAAAATACCTTTTCTGAAAATATACCTGAAGAACTACATCTATCCATCTTTTAAACACCTCCAGGGATGGTGATTCAACCACCTCCCTGGGTCTCTGTCCTAAGGATTCCTCACAACACCTAAGAGATAAATGATGTCCCTACATTTAAAGCAAAATGAGGGCCTAATTCCAAGATAGGATATTTGAGATTAACTGGTAAAGATACCATCTGGCTTTCACTCACAATCTTCACTCCTCCTGTGAAGTCTCCTGCAGTCTTGGTCTCAGTAATACCTTTATGAAAGCAAATGCCACAATGCAATTACATGTGTGCAAAAGCATCTGCTATTATCTTATTTGCATTATTTTTCACATGGATTATCCCTTTGCCCTCTGTGTTAATTTTAACACTTGAGAAGAAATAAGCACAATGAGAGAAAATAAAAATTTTAAGCAATGTAAAACTGAGCAAGAGCCAACTGAGCACACAGGGCCTGGCTTTTCCAGGGGCTTCTTCCAATCTTCAAAAATTGTAATATCCCTGCCACAAAATACCTTTTCTGAAAATATACCTGAAGAACTACATCTATCCATCTTTTAAACACCTCCAGGGATGGTGATTCAACCACCTCCCTGGGCAGCCTGTGCCAGTGTTGAATTAGCCTTTTGGTGCAGAAGTTTCTCCTAATATCCAGTCTAAACCTCCCCTGGCACAACTTGAGGCCATTTCTACCTAGTAAAGTCTTTTTAAGACATTAAAGGGAGACATTTTCTTCCAGTTTCTCATTTAAGATGCAACTGTGCTTGGGTTTTTTTCCCCCCTTCATAATTGACAAGCAAGTTCCTCCAAGTTAAAAAATAGCTATGGTAATAACCAACCTTAACTTCTGCCCAGCCCTCCATTTTATAAACTCAGGACCACATATCAAGATCCAGCAGCTTCTTTGCAATGGAATTCCATTAAATTACTGCCAGTGGCCAGGCCATGACAGCTTGATAAACAGCAAGATGATGGAGGAAGCCTTTGGGAGTAGCTTCCCATACAGCCTCTTAATCCACGCTTTCCATCAGGCATCCGTCAACGTTACCCTGGTGAATTTGCACACGTGGGAAGTTCTGACATTCCAGATCACTCAAAGACTGCAACAATCCTTTGGGGATATGTAGCATACACTTCTCAAACTTCCTTTTCTTATATAAAAAAAGTGTTTCCAACTTAAAACTACATTTTACTGTGGGAGGGAAAGAAGTGATCAGAAAACTGTGCGGGGGAGATGTCCAAGGCAAGGACTTCAAAGGAGCTCTTTTAACAGCAGCATTATACAACAGAGATCTATGGATAGATGAGGATTTTAAGAAAAATTCCACTCCTCTAGACAGGAACAATTATACAAAGCCACAAGCATTCCAGAAAGACATCCTATATATTAAATTTTCTTCTGCCCACATACTGGCTGGCATACCTCAGGAGCTGCACCAGCCTCTCATAAACACAGGAGGAATTTAGTAAGTTGAAGAGAGAGAGGCTCTAAGTAGTTCTGTCAGCTCTAGGCTCTCAGGAATAGGGATTTATTCAATTTTCAACTAAAAAGACATGAAAGGGTTATAAATTCATTAAAAATCTCACCCAGGAAAAAAAATTCACTTAGGACCAGAAGATGCCACCTATTTTTTTGAGTGATACTTTAGAAATTATTAATATCAAGTGTGCAGGATGCATGAAAGGATTCCAATAAAAAAACAATAGTCTGATGCAACCAGAGCCCTCTCTGGCCCTTGGTTACCAAGTGAGCTATTGTGACTCTTGGTACTAACATTTTTTTAATAGAATCCAGCCAAGAGCACGCACCAATTTCAACAAGACTTCAGAAGTCTATTTTGTTATGCTGGTGCAATCTCTTTGTGTTGACAGGACTACAATCAGGCAAATTCCTTCCCTCTTGCATAATGCAGGTAGTCTGGACTAGACATGCTAAATCAGCATTTTCTTTAAGCCAGAGCAATTCTAGGGCTGATTATGCCCTCTCACAGAGCTGTACAACTGCACTGCTCTCCACAGGCTTCCACACAAGGAAACCCAAAGCAGTTGAGCAGCAAACCTACCAGAAGCTGCTGGGCTCCCAACGTGGAACTGCTTTTTGGTCTGACATTTAAAAGGTAAAGTAAAAACCAGACACCACACTCTCATCAGCAGTTTTAAGCATTTTTTTCTTCCAAGCAACTGCACAAGTAATACTGAAAACACACAGCAAGTACCCACACTTCCACTGAAGTAAAAATGAAAATCTGTCATCTCAGGCATCTTTGTCAACACACATAAGAAAACTAACTCATAGGTTTTCTAATATCCCTCACATACTGGTAGGAATTTAACCTTTCCTCAGTGTTGGCTATCCACATACATTCCTTGTCACCTCTTCCTCTTACAGAAAGCAGTGAGTAAATAAAAGCAACCCTTTGAAAAGGGCTGGCTGGGCTTTAGGAAACACACACCCCTGGGTTCTGCTATTCAATCTCACTACAAACTCTGCCCAGCTCTTCTCCACAACTGTTTATTTGCACTGGAGCTTCATTGTAAAGATGATCCCTGCACCCTGTGAGTAACCCTCTACTCTTGATTGAAAAAAATGAGACAAATATTCTGCAGAAAATGAGGCTTTGTGAATTTTTCCTTAAGCACATTCCCTGAGGTTACCTTGAGCAATGCTTCACTAACTTCATTAGCTTAAGTCATACTGAGAGAACATAAAAGATTTGTCCTTAAGGAATGAAATAAAAATAAATTTGCATATCATAAAAATTCTTTGCTGTGAGGGTGGTGAGACCCTGGGAACAGGTTGCCCAGGGAATCTGTGGCTGCCCCATCCCTGGCAGTGTTGAAGGGCAGGTTGGATGGGGCTTGGAGCAGCCTGGGCTGGTGGGAGGTGTCCCTGCCCATGCAGGGGGTTGGGACTGGGTGATCTTTAAGGTCCTTTCCAACCCAAACCATTCTATGATTCTATGATAACCCCTGCATTAAAAACAATACTCGTTTTTGTTAATTACATCTCTGTATCAGTTTTCAAAGTAAAGAAAAAGATCAGAAGTTTTTCACCTGTCACCAGAACCTACCAGCACTGTTAGAAGAATTAATATTTGGATCAAGTGCTTGTTAAATGCGTTTTATTATGGTAAAATTAATTAATTATGAAGAGGGTTTCCCTCCCCGCCCCCATCCCAGGCACAGCTTCTCCAGCACAACTGCACAAACGTTGCTCACCATGTGGCAGAGGGCCTGGAGCAGAGCAGGGTGTTCCAGCTGCACAGCAAACCCAGCAACCCCACTACCAGCATCGCCCGCTCTGGGAATTACACCAGCATCAAGATATTTATTCAAATGGGCTACAAGGAACCAGATAAATAGGAATGATGTTGCAGTTCTCCACGCAGTCATTTCACAATCCCCCATCCCCTTGTGCAATACAAGCAGGCAGTTGTAATTCCAGGTAAGTCATTACTCATAACTTATGCACCACTTGTTTACATGTGGTTGACAGTTTTAAATGGTTACTAATTCAGTACTGAAAAATAACAACTAATGCAAATAAGACTGCTGCAGGAAGCACTTCTGAATAACAGCAGTAGTATAAACACTGCTTAGGTAGAAGAAATCCCCAAGTGCAGCCACCACCTGAATATGCATCCCTATACAGCTGTACTTTTACTTTAATTGGCAACCTTCAACCACAATATATTTGCTGTTTTTTTAGCACAAAGGAAAGACTAATTGGAGAGCCACTGCTGAGAACAGCTACTGAGTGTTGTTTCTCTCCCAGCAGAGTATCATCATCTCAGTTTATTTCCCCTCCTTTGGTAAAATATATAAACAAACAATCTGTCCCCAAAATAAAAATAATTTGAAAGTGGCAAAACAAAGTTAAAAAGGAAATATTTCCAGAGCTATGTTTATTCTCCCAGTCAAAACATTTCTGAAATTCCTTCCATTTCCTCTGTGTATAACACTCAGACAACCTCGAGTATTAACACGACACATTCACCCTCCCCTTTACCTTCATGTGGCACCCACGGGTTTGGACTCCAGGTGGGTTGGCCCTTTTACCTGGGACATGGCATTAAACCTATCAGAAAGACCAACCATGTGCTGCTACACATGGAGCAGACCCTCAAGGACACGATGACACCAGCACACAAAGGGTGCTGTGCTCTTGGCTGGCTACACTGATGAGAAAGACACAGCCAACCTCTCCACTGAAGGAGTCTTCTCCAACAGCTGATTTGACTTTTCAGCCCGTGATCCTCACACTCTTGATTTATGGAGTATTTGTTAGGGGTCTGTAAATGAAAAGAAAGGAAAATGAGCCTGCTGAGAACTGGCTTTGACTCTCTTGAGTGTGGCAAAGCACCTACTCACAGGAGTCTGCAAACGAGAACAGGCTGAAAACCACCAGCAAGGCATTTCTAAGACATCTCCTGCTGTCCTCTCCCATTATACCACTATCCAGTCAAGCAAGCTGCACCTCTCACTACTACAGGACAACACAACAGGCAAGACCAGTGATGACCCACCCAGCCAACGACAAGGACAGAGAACAAACTTTTTACCACACAAGTAGCTGCTGAGGGTCTTCATCCCACCTCTCACAGCTCCTGACATACAGGAGCCAAACACCTGGGTCAGGAGGCATTAGAGCAATTTGGTATCTCGTGCCAAGATCTAAACCATGCTACCTCTGGTCCTGTGCATTCACTTCAGATGCTGCATTACTATCCAGGTTAGCAACTTCTCCTTGACCACATAATATAACATAATTGATTAATCATAACTTAGAAGAAACATGTCCATAAAATAGAGAAGATATGTAAGGAATTCTTTCATGTATCCAAATGGCAAAGTGCCTGATGAAATGAATATTGAGATTTGTCACTTGTTACTTAAGGGGTTGGCTTGATCATCATTACATCATGTCACTAAATTTACCTGCTGTGAATGAAGTTAAATAACATACAGCTAACCAACATTTTCCAGAGCCAAGTCTGTTGACATGTTCCTTTGGCTTGCCCCTCTGTCTGAAATGAGGTCGACCTCATATTAAAAGCAACAAATCTTTGCCCAGCACTGATACTCAAATCTGGTTTTAAGACAGAAGGAGATACTAACACCAGTGGCTGACAAGCAAGTAGAAGTCTTTCAAGGGACATAAAACAGCTGTGGGGAAAAAAATTTAAAAATCAGCATTTCTGTTGTTCCAAGGTTTGAATGTCCCATAAATCAGCTCTTACTCTTCTCTGCATTTGGACCAAACCTGCTTCACACCAAAGCAAGTCCCCAACAACCAGCTCCTCCATCAGCTCCCATCCCATATTTAATTTCTTCATCCTTTGCACAAACATTCTCAGACTTTGTGCTAATAACTAGCTGATTACATTTCAAACTTCCCTCAGGCTGAGACCTATTACTGGGGAGTACAGGAATGTGTCTGGAATGCAAAAACAACCAGGGTGAAAAATCAGTGGGCTCTGAGCTGGTAGAAATAGATAGTTCACTGCAGAAACTCATCTCCTCTCAAAATACCAAAACCACAAGACACTGGCCCACTACCACCTCCAGTTAATCTACTGGTGAGCTGATGCAGCCAGTCTCCTAGGAAAATCCATCTCACATCTAACACGAAATACAACATAAATAATGTTTCTGCTCCTCTTGCATGTTAGAGAGCCAACTACCCTGACTAATCTGTTGATAAACTGATGTCAGAGACAGCAGTTGTGGGATATGTCAAATACTTCACATTTTTTAAGGAAATGGGGGAAAAAGATCTTCTTGGTGAAGCCTTCTTTGTAACTAAATGATGCCACATCATGGCTTTATTGCCAGGAAGTTTATGTTAGGAAAACTAACTTTAGTCCATGCAAATTCCTGCATCATCCTCCACCCTGTAGTGCCTGGGCACCCTCAGAGTATGAAACTACGAGATCAGCATACACAGCATGAAAGGCTTCTCTTTTTCCAGCCTCTCTGCTGGAACACACAGCAAGAAAGGAGCCTGCAAGGTACCTATAAAAATAGGCCCAGATATTTATGGAAATTAGGGGATCAGTCCCTCTCCAGCTTGATTTTTGGGGCTGGCGTTGTGCTGAACCTGCATAAATTAAATCCCTTCTTATTTATATGTGGAGTTATTAAAGTCTCCTAATCACATTGAAGGTGTAAGAGGACATTGGGAAAAGTTCATATCATGTCAGGTTTCCAGAAGATTCTTGTGAAAATGGCACATATAATTGTAGCTATACCTATGGAAAAAAAAGCTTAAAAGACCCTAAGAAAATCAAGTGAAAGCACAGAAACAACAGAAATATTCCCTCCCCTACCAAACCCTAAAAGGGCTCTTAGCTTTCCTCCACAAAATTGAAAGAAAACCAAAGGGTAAATATTTCCCCAACCTTTGGGTCTCCCTCTGTGCTGTTGCTGCCATTTCAGAACTTCTAGAACTGGAAGGGGCACCTCCCTGGTCCAATTTCTTTGTAACTCTAGCAAATCCCTTTGCCTAGTGAAGTCTTTCATGATTTATTTGAAGATCCAAGCGTTCAAAAACAAAATTCCTCAATGAAGAATGAAGTATTTTGTGGGATTTCTCTTGCCCTGGGGTTAGGGATCAAGGTTTCTGAGAAACATGATGAATCACAGTGGTTTCGGTTTACTCATCTTAAAAAGTGGGGATTTGAAAAACTGGAAACAAACAATTACTTTTTTCCTAAAAAATCTCTAAGAAACACCATGAAATTGTATGAATGAGAAAGATAAGATGCTTTTTGCTACCCTCACACTCGAATACACTATTTTATGTAAAGGGAGCATTTTATATCCAACTGCTGACACTTTTTACCATCACCCTGATACAATTAGTATTATCTCTTGCTGGTATAGAAGCAAGAGTGTATCTATAGCAAGGCAGCTGCAAGACTCAGAGATGCATGGGAAGTTTCAAAGCAGAAAATTTGACAGCATTAAATCTCCTTTCAATTTGCAAGGAAAACAGCAAAGAACCAACCAACAGAATGAAATTAAAAACACTGACACCACAAAACGGTTTTAAATAGAGCTCAGAGCTTACAGATGAGTTCACAGGTGATTCAGTTCCCTCACACTAACATCAAATCCACAGTTACACAAGTCTACATTTCAGTTTTCACATCATTTTCGTGCACGGGGAGATCTTGACTCTATGTGCATTTTTCCCTCCTCCTGGGGGGGCTTCTGACTGCATTTCATTCCTCCTGGTGGTCTTGCCTACTCTTCTTAACCAGCAAAAAAAATTATACAAGAATTTTATGTCCAAATAGACTACCCACCCAAATTATTAAACCTAAAAAGCTTTGTTAACAAAGCTTTGTTTCATAGAATCACAGACTGGTTCAATATCATCTAGTTCCAACCCCCCTGCATGGGCAGGGACATCTTCCACTAGATGTTTACTTATTAAAAGGTTGAATTTAAACAAATACGTTGGGAAAATAAAATTTTAATATAAAGGGAGACATGTCAATGCTGTGGGTATCATCTAGATGTGAGAGATATCAGCACAGGAGAGCTTAAAAACACCAGGAAAATCAACTCTATGTATATTGATACATTGCTAACACAGCAGTCTTCCACTGGAGCTTATGGAATGATCATTTCTACAGAGAAATAAAATCAAGTCAAAAAGTTCTGCCTAACAGAGAATGACCCACCAGGTTACAAGCACAGCACTAGTTTCTGTTCCACTCAAGACACTTCCCATGGCCAGAAACCTCCATTCACACCTGAGGAAAACGAAGCTTCAAAATGAACAGCATCATCCTCCTGCAGAGCACAAATTCCAACCTAAAATGAGGGGGTTTGTGCTGAACCTATATAAATCAATGTACTTTTTGTCTGTTGTCATCCCCCCCCCCCGCTACCCCCATTAGCTGCCTAGTCCAAAAAAGAACATTTTAATTTCTCATTGATCCAGGCCACTAGAATTTCATGCAAGAGTTCTCTTGGGAAGCTGGAACGGGAGCGTATAAACTTACAGCTGAGAAAGGAAATACTTGTCTAATGGTTACTGGAGGGCTCCACTGAGTCCCAACCATCTACAGAAGGTATTACACAACAGCTGTGCGCCCTGTTTGGAGAACACAAATAATAAACAGAATGTGGAATTCAGACTGTCTCTTAAAAAGAACCTCATATGAAGCCTATAGAATTTTTAACTCTTCTTTTTTAAATGAAATTTATGAAGCTGCCACAACCTTCAGGAGCAAGTTCTGGTTTGAAAAGGAGGTGTGCTTTTCATCTCTTCTGTCAGAGGCACAAAAGTTGTTTACTTTAAAAGAAATCTGATTATTTTAAGTCTGCTCTCCCATTAGCACCAGAGCACAAGCAAAGCATTTGTCTTTTCAGTCAGAGCTGCACGGTGCACACACTCAGGGTGGTTGCACTTTCTTCCTGAGGGAATCCAGCAAGCTCAGGAGCCTGGAGGTAAGAAAAAAAAGATAGAAAAATGTAGCTGTGCTCAGCAAAGACTGAATCTGATCTTCTGCTGTGAAGCCCGTGTTGCTTTTAGATTGCCACTTTGTCTACTGGAGGGTACAGCAAGTTCAGGAAAAGCTTGCCAACTCAAACAGGGAACTGTTGTGAGGACTATCACAAGAGCTACACTTTGTCCAAGATAACAAGGTGATTTCAGGAGTTCAACTGAGGGGCCCGTAACAACCAAATCAGATCTCACAGAAATAAACAGTATTTCAGGAAGGCACAGAATAGCCACTGCTCCCAAGAGCAAAGAAAGAAAAACACTGGGTACTGAAGTAAGGCTAAGTCCATTGTTGCCTAATGCTGGACAAAGATGCTGGAGCCTGCTGATCCCAGAAGAGATGAGCATGCAATACAGAACCTGCCCTGAGAAGCCAACTCTTCTAAAATGCTTGTTTATATGCTCTTTTCTGGGAAAAGAAACTTAGAGAACATCATCATCTTTTAGTCCAAATCAAAGAATCCACTGAGCTCCCCAAAGGGCTCTTCATCATCTTTAAATCTGTGACAGAAGGTGAAAGGAGGACAGCCCCATGGCCTGTGCCCCCAGAGCACCCGCAGAGGTGCTGCTGCAACTCCAACACTTTTGGTGGCCACCATCTCCTCCGGCAGCACCTCCAGGGATGCAAGCAGCTGAGGAGCACCGATCCATGCCTTGCTGGCAGCAGTGGCTCAAGAAGAACCCCTGTGTTGCACTCTTTTGAAAATGAAAACAGAAGATGTTCCTTTCCCTCCCTCTACTTCTGTCTGTAACCAGATGGATCTGCACATCTCTGGATCGGCACGAGTCAAACTTGTAATTACAGTTTGGAATATTTTTCCTGAAAAAAAAGGAGGACAAATGCACAGATGCACCAAAACATAGACTAAGAGTGAGCCCAACTTCTTGCAAAACAGCTAAAATCCTCCACACAATCTGCAGGGAGGAGGCAGGAGACTGACTTCTCTCTCAGCCTCTTCTGCTATGCCTGCCTCCACAAAGATCAGCTGCAGGGGTTGTGGAGGAAGGAGTCCTCTCTGCTCCTAAATGTCTCAGCATGATAGCAAGGCTTAGTGCTTCCTCCTCCCCATTGTGCTTTGGAAATGGTCTGTTTTCTTGAAGCTGAAGAGATAAAATCCTGGTGATCACTCAGGTGGAGTTACTTGTCATCCAGTGTTCGTACACAGCTTTGGTCTGCCTCCTCTCTGCAAAGAGCTGGAGCTTCTCAATGTGAAGATCTCCTTTCAAGTAAGAAAAGAACTCTATGTATGTGGTATTGGCCATGGACTCAGTGGTAACATAGAAATAGCACTTATGCACTGAAAGCTTCATAAAACACCAGAGAGTTGCCTTTAAGGGCCAAGACCTTCTAAATTACACAGTGATAAACCAAGTTTCCAGTCCTGTTATTGAAAGAAGAAAGACTCAGGAGATGAACTGGTTCCCTCAAAGCACCAAGGTTACATCCAAAAAGTGCCAATTTAAATTGCTAAAGTAGGTATTTTTATCACTCCTGCTCATTTAAATTTAAAGCAGGACAGCAGTGCTGATGCTGGGAGGTGCTAATGGTGCTGAACTGCAACAGGAATCAATAGTTTTTTCAGAAAGGAGATGAGCAGCTTCAAGTCTCCTTCACCTCTACCAGCAGATGCTTCAACCACATCCTGGATGTTCAAAAGCCAAATTATCTCCAACACCTTCCTTCTGCCAAAGACACTAATTTTCCTCTCATCATCTAACAAGTCCCTAGCTCGCACATTCTCAACAGCTCTTGCATGATGAACAAAAAATAGGCAGCATATTGAATTTAAAAATCTGGGAACAGCTCTAAATATGAGCCATGCAGATTTTACTTCCCTCTTGCACAGCCAGGCAGAGGGTACTTGCAGCAGCCACCTACTTGCCAGTTCCAAAGAACACAAAGCCCTTATCAACACCACATTACCCATTTCCAGGTTGAAAGAGGGTCCAGACCCCAATTCCATGAAACATGATTCAGATTCTCACTCTTGGTGCCCACCTCAGCTTCTCACTGAGGCCATTCATCACAGCTATATCCTTCTGATAAACAACTTAGCTCTTGTAATTAACTCTGTTACCTTTAGAAACTTGCAAAGTTATAGAATCATAGAATGGTTTGGGTTGGAAGGGGACTTAAAGATCATCAGATTCCAACCCCCCTGCATGGGCAGGGACACCTCCCACCAGCCCAGGCTGCACAAGCCTCGTCCAACCTGAACAAAAAATAGGCAGCATATTGAATTTAAAAATCTGGGAACAGCTCTAAATATGAGCCATGCAGATTTTACTTCCCTCTTGCACAGCCAGGCAGAGGGTACTTGCAGCAGCCACCTACTTGCCAGTTCCAAAGAACACAAAGCCCTTATCAACACCACATTACCCATTTCCAGGTTGAAAGAGGGTCCAGACCCCAATTCCATGAAACATGATTCAGATTCTCACTCTTGGTGCCCACCTCAGCTTCTCACTGAGGCCATTCATCACAGCTATATCCTTCTGATAAACAACTTAGCTCTTGTAATTAACTCTGTTACCTTTAGAAACTTGCAAAGTTATAGAATCATAGAATGGTTTGGGTTGGAAGGGGACTTAAAGATCATCAGATTCCAACCCCCCTGCATGGGCAGGGACACCTCCCACCAGCCCAGGCTGCACAAGCCTCGTCCAACCTGCCCTTGAACACCTCCAGACTTCCACAGCCTCCCTGGGCAACATATTCCAGTGCCTTCCTACCTCATAGTAAAGAATTTCTTGTGTGTTGAGGGGGAAAAAGAAAATAAGACTTTAAAAAAAATAAAACAAAACAGGGAATGAGAACTGCAAACAGTCAAGTCATGTAAACCTTCATGGTAAAATGATTTTGAATTCAAATTTAATTGGAATATTGCAGCCTAGGAAATTATGGTTCTAAACCACAAAACAAGTGAGGGAATGTTTAGTAACCCCAAGCAAAAATCCCCTGGCCTCTCCAGCAGCACAACTCAAGCCTGAAGCTTTATATCTATTTATAGACCTCGGGCACATATCGCTACAATAGTTGATTGTGCTTTGCAGCTGTTTTGTATATCTAGAAGGGCAGGAAAGAACAGGCTGCACTTTGATCTTTCCCTTTTTTGGAGTATTAAAACAACAACAAAATTAGAAAGGACTCAATATTTTCGAATCACAAGGGTATGTGTTCCAAAAGCCACAGCTTACACTAAACATGTAGGGCTTGGAGCTGACATGTTCAATTGTTTACCCTTATTATAAATAAGGGCTACAGAAAATATTTATTTGAGAAGCACGCAAACTATTTCACCTTTCATGAAAACATATGCCAAATCTAATTATAGGAGTCTTTACTCCCCCCCAAAGCATCTGTTGTTAAGTGACACACACATAAAATTCCAATTCAACCTGAGTGTAACTGCATCATAAATTAGCACTTAGCATTTCTCAGGCAATAAAAGAAATTAAGCATTTGCTCAAGATAGCATCATGGGATAAGAATTAACTACATACAACCTGTAAAACCTGTTGGTGTTGAAGCTTTATAAATGTATTGGAGCTAACACCACTGAAGGCAGAAATATGGATTACAGATGGAAGGCAAATCAGTGACTCCCAGGTTACAAAGCAGGCTGGTCCTTTCTGAGCTCTGAGATGAAGGGAAAAGATGCCATTTTTTAGGAATAGAAAGGTAATAAGCATAAAGCAAGCACCTTCAGAGACCTGACTGCATCACATCTACCCTCCCTGAACAACATTCCTAATTACTGATAGGATTTCCAAGCTGCAAGATGATGTAAAATGGGATATAAATGTACACCTTATAGTTACTATCCAGATGAGTTTGGATAGATCGTTTCCTAACAGCCACATGGCCTGAAATACATGAAGATGTTTAAAACATAGCAAATGAGCAGTCTATAGAAGTGATTAAAAAGAAATAGGGGGGCAAAAAGAGCTTGTGGTGAGTCCTGCAGCACCACAACCAGACCTCACCCCCTGCACAGCAAGGCTGGGGACCTTCCTGCTGCACTATAGGCTGCAGGGCCACCTGACTCTTCCACACTTTCCAGAAGTGGATTCAGGTTAGGTCAGAGACAGCAAACCAACAAATTACTGAATTGGTGAGAAGGAAAAGTAGCAGTAGGCTGCACAAAATGCAGCAGATCAACTGGAGGAGAGAAGAAATCTGTAAGAGGATAGTTGGTAAGATGAGACTCTTGCTAAGTGTTAAAAACAGCCTCAGTTATCTGTATTGCTGGATCAGCACAGCACATTTCAGGATATGAACAAAGCTTTTAGACTTCTAAATATATAAGCTAGGGCATAAGATAGTACTTTTTAAAGCCTGATTTGAAAAGAAAATATTTAAGTATATTCATATCCTGAATACAAATTTATTTCTGCTGCAGCCTATATCTCTGTTGCACCAGTCTTGTTTATATAAACAAGAGGGGTTTTTTTAATTGGTTTTAGAGCACTTAAAGAAATGGTCTTGATTTTCATTAGCAGTATTATGTTATTAGATATTAGATTAGTAAATTATTACTGTATATGTTAGATTCTAAATAAATTCTTTATATTAGGGTGATAATAAACATGCTACTGTATCACCCTGATAGGTATGGGAGTGGCAGAGCAAGTGTTTATTGCTAAATGTATGACCAGGTTTCACTGCACATATTTGAACAACTACTGAAAAAATTGGAGACTTGTCTTTCTTTGCCACAAAACCTTTTACAAACTATTTCTCTTTCAACGAATAAAAATTACTGATACAATTCAGTCAACAAATAACACGACGACCATTACTTGCTTGTGTTTTTCCCAGTTGCCTTTCCTAATGCTGTGACAAGCAGAGGACTCAGCTTCATAGATTCATAGAATGGTTTGAGTTGGAAGGGACCTTCAAGATCATCTAGATCCAACCCCCTGCATGGGCAGGGACACCTCCCACCAGCCCGTGCAACCAGCTCCAAGCCCCATCCAACCTGCCCTTCAACACTGCCAGGGATGGGGCAGCCACAGCTTCCCTGGGCAACCTGGGCCAGGCTCTCACCACCCTCACACCAAAGAATTTCCTCCTCGTGTCCAACCTCAATCTCCCCTCTACCAGTTTTCATCCATTCCCCCTTGTCCTCTCCCTCCCTGCCCTTGTCCCAAGTCCCTCCCCAGCTTTCCTGGAGCCCCTTCAGGCACTGGAAGGTGCTCTGAGGTCTCCCTGGAGCCTTCTATTCTCCAGGCTGAACACCCCAGCTCTCCCGGCCTGTCTTCATAGGAGAGGTGCTCCAATGCTCAGATGACCCTTAAATGAAAGCAGTTGCCCTTAACCCCCCTTGCTGGACCCTACCAGTGGCTCAAAAACACCTTTACCATCAATTTTTTAATCTGTAGACAAGGACAGGCAGGTCACAGCAGAAGTTGTTCACCTGCTGTGCCTGTGCTGTTACTCAAAGCTAGTAAGGTCTTAAGGTGCTCTAAAAAGTGACCAAAAATCCCACTGTACTGTGAAGCCTTCAGGTAGCTCAGGAGGAGGACAAGGGGATGTGAGTTGCCACCAAAAAAAGTCACCACTAGAGAAAGCAATGCAACATAGAGCTCGTGGTCCTGGAAAGGCAGCTCCAAACCACAACTTCAAAATATGACTCAGGATTAAAAGACAGAACAAACAAGACAAAGCACCAGCTGACAAAGCAGCATCGATGGAGGATGTGATAATTAACATTCAGAGCTGTAAGCATCACTGGCAAATTCATTTATTCTGGTCCTTCAGAAAGGTAAGAACACACTCTGAAAGGCTCCTGTGTGTTTACATTCTGCTCTGCAATCCAAGACTGAATTTTTGCCTTTTAAACTCAGTATTTGAAAGAGCTGGAAAAGCTGAAACTTAGAAGCATCTCTCACACTATTCCCTTTTACAAAAGTTTTATTAAAAACATGTTCTACATACCAAATATAAACTTTCTAAAGCAGATTTAGGTATAATTATCAATCAAATTCCAGATGAGCATTACCTGTTATCAGAATAGCCCTTTTTCAACAGAGGGACACCTCCTATAGTATTGTTTTTAAAGTCAAATACGTGAAACATTAAATTCAAATGTCAGGTTGGCTCAGCCTGAGCTAAACTTCAGCTTTAAGTAGGTACAGCTGTTGTGCAATGTCAGAGCAGGCTCAAAGCTCCCATCTCCCTGGTTTTGTGCCCAGGAGGAAGCCAGCCAGCCTGATGACACAGAGAGGATACAGCAAAGCTTGCATAATTACTGCTAAACACAAGAACTGTGCTAAAACAACAATCTTCCTTAAATTCACAAGAATGGGAAATCCAAGGGATGAATCCTGCAGCTGAGGCCACGGGACACGGTACCTCAAGCCACAGGGTACCATAAATACCCTGTTCTTGCCAAATACGAGTGCCAAAGGTCAAGTTCCAAAGAGAGGGAGCAAAACCAACCTCCACTGGCCTAGTGAGATGCCTGAGATGACAAAAGTTAATTAACAGGTCCTAATAAAGGGCAACACAAGCATCCCCCAAAGAAGCTTCCCGAGGGAACACTGTCCATGCCGGGCAGAGCCCTGACCTTTGACTTGACTCAACACCAGGGTGTGATGAAGCCAGTTCCATTTGCCTGATTATTTCCTTTGGTTTTGCATTAGACAGCTCTGAACGCAGCCTGGAGTACCTGGATAAACCTCTGGGAATGATAAACTTCCCTGCTCATCAATCTGTGTTTTCTGACAAGCTGATCAAGCCTCCTCAGGAGACGAGTGACAAACACACGAGGGATCTGAGGCACCAGGGCTCTCCAAGACCTACCTGTGACCAATTTTAGATACATTTTCCAAAATACAAATGCAACTTTTAGAAAAAACACTGCCAGTTTAACAAGCAACGGTGCATACTAACAGACTCCTAGAAATATTTTTACAATTGAAACGTTACACCCAGTAACCACTATATATACTTTGATATGTCAGCCTTAAATATTTACTTTTCCACTCAGTTTACATTACATACCAGCAGAGCATTTCCTTGCATCATTTAAAGAGCTTGCAGAAATTGAAAATCCCCTCAGAAATAGAAGTGTTATAATTTAATTTAAATTATTTTATAAGGAAAAAAATATTTGGCTACTTTTAATCAAAAAATTACACAAAGGTGCAAGACTTTGGCAAACAACGAATTTGTTTGTCACATTCCTCCACATAAAAGACTTTTTAAAAAGAAAAGCAAACTGTTTTGAACTTTAAACCTCTGCCTGGGCTTTACATTGCTCCATGGTGACCATTCATTAGGTTATTCCCCTGCCCTAAGGGTTCTGAAAAGCCAAGAATTTTAGTTAAGAGTAAGTAAATGTTTATACTTTTAATCCACCCATCACAAAGCTGGATCAGCAGTTACTGGACATTTTTCCCAGAAAGTGAACAGCCTGGGCAGCTGTATTTTGACAAGAAATGTTGTTTCCTTTTCTGGCCCATGGAGCTGGTGGCTGTGGTCTGTGGGTCAGAAGGCATTGAGCACCCTCCAGCTTCATCCAACAGGGCTCTTTCCTCCTGGGCAAGCTGTTCTTCCCTGTCATCCTGCCCTCATTTTCAAAAGCAAAAGAGATTCTCCAAATACAATATTGCATTACTTACTTTCTGGTTTGCTCTGTTGTAAATCACATCAATCCAGAGTTAAAATAAACTAGTTAGATAGAAGGAGGTTTCTGGGCACTTCCCAACCCACCAGAGATGGACTCTTCTCCTCCAAGGGAACCAAGAGGGGGGCTCAGCTACTCTCTCACTTCCATCTTTAAATGTCCATGTTAGTAAAAACAGCTAAAGTGGGTTTTGAAGAATGAAGGTCTTGGAGATTCACTGCCAAATCAGCAAGACTGCATAACCTTCCAGATCATGGCTTATATAAAATTAAGAGGATGACTGGCTCTTTCCAATCAAGTTTTTGGCTGTTCCTTTCAGAATCCTGTCCTGATGGGCACATGAACTGGAAAACTGCAAGGAAGAAAATAAGAGACTGAAGGAAGTGGTAAACCCCTGTAGTGGATCTGCTGGAGACCAGCAAGGAAGGCCTGTCCACAAGATCTGCTGATGTGTCCAACCATCCTGCCCTAGCAATTGACTCCCATGACCTAACTTACTCCCTTTGTTTCAGCTTTGCACTCCTTCAGTTGCACCAGACACTGGAATCTAACCTACATTTGGCAGCTGGATGGAAAAAATTAAAGCTTTCTCCTTTCTGTCAATAGGCAGGATTTAGTTTATTGGATTAAATCTCAGGTCTATCCCAATTGCATCAATCCTAGACAAGTGGAAGACTGGAGAAACAGGCCACGAGTCCTTCCTGGTGCTTCTTGGGAATGTGTGGCACCAAATACATAGGTATTCAGACTGCTGCACACAGCTTCCTATGTAGTGAAACAGCCCCAGTGAGGAGAGGAAAATACATTTATTCTTTTACTTTTTCCCCAATCTGAACTTAAATCTTTATTTCCACACTCTGTAGACAGATCCATGCGAGTCCATGGCAGGGGAGCTGGACTACACTGAATGTGCCTTCCAACCTAAACTTTTCCATGATTCTATGAGTTAGGGACACTGCTCCTCCTGTGCTTTCAAACTGCAAACTAAATACAGGGCATTGCCTGGGTAAGGTCAAGACTTGAGAAAGTTTTGAAGGTTTAAGCTGAGAGGAGGTTACAAAGGGCAATTTACATCATTAGATCTGGCAACTGCTGCACCAGACTTGAACAAAACCAAATAAAAGACTCAAGTTTCAAACTCAGAACAAATTATTGAGGAAACTGGATATAAACATACACTGGCAGCCTTTCCATATGAGACATGGCCCAATTTCACAAGAAAATGAGATGTAAAAATTAATAAAAGAGATGCAAATAAATCTTTGGATAAAAACCCTGGTAAAAATGGATTAATATAAACAATGCACATCCCTAAAACTTCCAGAGACCCTTAAAAATATACTGCTTCAAGGCAACAATTTTCCTGATTATCAAAATAAACAGAACTGATTTTAAAAAAAACCAACAACAAAACCAACAACTAACCAACCAGAAAAGCTCCCAACCAAAACACCATACAAAACCAAAATGGGGGGGCAAGGGAAACAGCCTCAAGTTTTAGGTACCTAAAAACAGTCCCTGAAGTGATCCTCCCCTAAGGACATTTTGATCTTAAGTCACATGTTTTTTCTAAGGTATATTTATTTAGTCTCCCTGTAGCTAATTGCAAGGAGAGAACTGCTAAAATGATATTAAAGTCATGATTTGATGTCTTCCTTCATAGCTGAGAGAGACATCAAGTCTGGAATAATAACCAGTGAAGTCATTAACTGGCAATAAAGGCTCCCCAACCTCAGAGAACGTTCTCTGACACACATGGATTGTTTCCATCACTTGTCACCTTTCAAAAATCATGTTTATTTTCTTGATCTGTGATATGAGTAACTTCATATTTACCTGCTTATCAATAAGGAAGCTTGTGCAATTGTACTAGTAGATATGAAAGAAATAAGGACAAAGTATTTGAGAATGTTTCATGATACACATGCCCTTGTTTACACAAAGCTGGAGAGGAAATGCATCTTTTACTATTCATGGCTCAGAATTTCAACCAAATCACCTATTTTTTTCATGTTCATCTTACTTTTTGCAACATAAATTGGGATAATACACAGCAAGAACAGCCTCACAACCCTTCTAAATAGTTATGTCTGCTTTGGTTTTGCAAGTTTAGACAATGTGAGTGAAGTTTCCAGTGCAACAGACCTGAAAATGTTATGGCAAGGCTTGCAGAGCAGAATCAACTCCAACAACAAATACATCCCTAATCACTAAAACTTATCACCCAAGTGTACCCACAACAAAACCACCTTCAGAGCAGGGATCACTGGCGTTGCCAGCTGAGGTGGAATAACTGAGGTGGAATCGCATTGGGCTGGTCAAGGAGAACAGAGATAAGCACAGAAAGAGAAGACATAACACCCAGATTGCTCAGGCACAGGCAAGAGGGACCTGGAGGGCCACATCTACCTGCCAGGGACACGAGCTGGCACTGTAGCCCAGGCAGCTCTCCCCTGACAGCCAGTGTGTACAGACACTCACCTCCTATCTTGGCATTTTGGACGGCTGCAGCATCTAATGGCCTTCATATTAAAAGTAAAATAAGCCCCCAAAATATTATTAATTCTTTTTGCTGAACTAACAAATAGTTATGTCTGCTTTGGTTTTGCAAGTTTAGACAATGTGAGTGAAGTTTCCAGTGCAACAGACCTGAAAATGTTATGGCAAGGCTTGCAGAGCAGAATCAACTCCAACAACAAATACATCCCTAATCACTAAAACTTATCACCCAAGTGTACCCACAACAAAACCACCTTCAGAGCAGGGATCACTGGCGTTGCCAGCTGAGGTGGAATAACTGAGGTGGAATCGCATTGGGCTGGTCAAGGAGAACAGAGATAAGCACAGAAAGAGAAGACATAACACCCAGATTGCTCAGGCACAGGCAAGAGGGACCTGGAGGGCCACATCTACCTGCCAGGGACACGAGCTGGCACTGCAGCCCAGGCAGCTCTCCCCTGACAGCCAGTGTGTACTCACCACCTATCTTGGCATTTTAGATGGCTGCAGCATCCAATGGCCTTCATATTAAAAGTAAAATAAGCTCCCAAAACATTATTAATTTTTTTTTCTGAACTAACAGAGAAGGCTCCAGGGAGACCTTAGAGCACCTTCCAGGGCCTGAAGGGGCTCCAGGAAAGCTGGGGAGGGACTTGGGACAAGGGTAGAGAGGGAGAGGGCAAAGGGGAATGGATTAAAACTGACAGAGGGGAGATTGAGGTTGGACATTGGGAGGAAATTCTTTGGTGTGAGGGTGGTGAGAGCCTGGCCCAGGTTGCCCAGGGAAGCTACGGCTGCCCCATCCCTGGCAGTGTTGAAGGGCAGGTTGGATGGGGCTTGGAGCAACCTGGGCTGGTGGGAGGTGTCCCTGCCCATGTTGGGACTGAATGATCTTTAAGGTCTCTTCCAACCCAAACCAGTCTAGGATTCTATGAATCAATGCATTTATTTATATAGCTATACATATGTGCATACAATTATGAAAATCAACACCCTGCATGCTGAATTTCTACCTATAGGAAACACTCTGATAAGGAGAAGCAGAGACTGATTAAGTGTTAAAAAAACAACAACAAAAAACCAAACAGAAAAAGAGAAGTAATAACCCTCTGAAGCACCTTGCTCAGTTCAGCAGTTGCTCTGTGATCTGCTCTACACTCCACCTTCATTCCAGAAAAGGGTACCATGTTTCCAACACACATCTGGGTCACCATCCTGCAGCCTGTAGGGGCAAACCTGTTGGCTGGGCTACCAGGACAGGAAGCTACTAAACGTTCAGAGAAAGGTAAGGCATAGCTTCAGCATTCCATTATTACTCCATGTAGCATTTGATGACAGCAAAGATCATCTCTATCCAATTCAAGAGGAGGAATTAACTCTTCTGGACAGGACATTTTATGTCCTGGATAAGACTGCCAGTTCATGAGATAAAAACCCCAGAATAACAATCTTCCCCCTTCAGTAAATCAGCAACAGTTCTGTGCCAAATTATTCAAAAAGAGGATTAAAATTCTTTTAATGCCATCTAGCTGAAATACTGCATCTTTATTCACAGCAGCACAGCTCAGCTGATGGAGCAGCAATCACTCACTGTGGACAGCTTCCTGACCCTCTCTAGAAGGTGACAAGTTCTCTTCACAGCAGTAATGGATGATGAGTCTTGCCAGACTGTTGACCAGCCCAGGCACCCACCAGCCCCAAGGCCAGGCATCCAAAACAGCCCCACAGATCATTCCTTAGCTTCTCCTTAAGCTGTTGATGTTCCCAGCAATACAACCAGTGCTTCTGCAACAATTTAAGCACAGGGCTTCTTGTTCTTCCAAACCAGGAGCCCTCACCAAACCCAGAAACCACAGCTCTCTCTCCCACCAGAGTAAAACTGCACCCCCTTTGCTCTGACCATCTCAGGTTCTCTCTAAGGGACTCTCTCCTTTTGGTACACATTTCTTTTTGTATGTTTCTTCCTATTACTGAAACAAAATTTATGGGATTTAAGGACTAAAAAAGAAACAACCATCAAAAAGCAATCTAGGTTAGTTTCCTACAGATCTCTACTTCTTGCATCTTCTCACACACTGTCATTCAACATCCCTTTGATTTTTCACATTTCTACTGCCTCCCAGTTTTCATAGAATCCCAGACTGGTTTGGGTTGGAAGAGACCTTAAAGATCATTCAGTCCCAACATAGGCAGGGACACCTCCCACCAGCCCAGGTTGCTCCAAGCCCCATCCAACCTGCCCTTCAACACTGCCAGGGATGGGACAGCCACAGCTTCCCTGGGCAACCTGGGCCAGGCTCTCACCACCCTCACACCAAAGAATTCCCTCCTCATGTCCAACCTCAATCTCCCCTCTGCCAGTTTTAATCCATCCCCCTTGTACTCTCCCTCCCTGCCCTTGTCCCAAGTCCCTCCTCAGCTTTTTTTTATCTAAATAACCCACAATACTTTGAGAAAAGCTACCATGGTGTTATGGGACCTTGGAAACTGGCAGTAAAATATGTCAGATATTGCTCAGAAGTTTTGTTCTTCAGTTCTATAGCTGGAAAAAATAATAATACCAGGAGCAGTAAATTCTACCTTTACCATTTCACATAACCAAATTGCACTGGAAACACTGATAAAACTCCCACCACAAAGTCCACCACTACCTCCAGTTCTTTATGCTTTTGAATTCTTAGCAAACCAACACTAAAAAACACTGAAGTAAATAAAAAAGAGGAAAAGAAGCGACAGCATTAATATATGATCAACTGCATTAAATTGTAAATAAAGGACACAGTAATTTTTAAGAGGGGGGAATTGCTAAGTTTGTTTATAAAAGAGACTGATTCTCTTCCACATTTCAAGTTCCAGCCTGAAAATAACCTGTTAAAACAGCTTTCAGGTTTTTAAGAGGGGAAGGAGAATGATCTACCAGCAAATATGATCTTCCTTTAAAAGCCCACAGTTATCATGGGTAGTAGCTTGTGCTTTGTTGACAAAATTCAACTCCTATATGGCCTCTAAAATCTATAATCAAGAATGTAAAGGAGTATCCAAAAAGAAAAATTAATCTCCCATAAAGAGATCCCAACACCTGAGCTCACAAAATACAGAACCACCATCACCCCTGTGCTCAGAAGACCATGAGAACTAATCAACTCCCACTGGACCAAAAATCAGCCCTTAATCTTCCTTTCACTTCAGGGTCTTCCAAAGCATTTTCCTCCCCCACATCTAACTTCTTAGTTAGTTATAAAGAACTAAAATATATTTAAAAATCAACTCATGAAAGCTCCAAATCTCACAATAGCATATTCTAAAGGCAAAGGTGGGAATACTGACTGTGTTGTAAATATTCACACCGTGGATCATAGGTTTGGTGTCTCTGCTACCTTGGCTGATAAAACTGCAACCAAAAATATGGAATAAATTATGGAAGGTGTTATATATGAAAAAAACATGGGATAATACATATAAGTGTAGGCTCCTCCATGTTTTAAAGGTCTTGGAATTTACTTTGGGGAAAGCTTATTACAAATGAGCAACAAAAAGCATCTTGGATGTACTACTGTTGTTGCATTATGCTTTTTCCTTCACCAACATCCAAACAGCTAAATTCTGTTTCAGGAAACAGCCTGAATCACCCCAAACACTAGGCAGCATCAGAAAACTTTAGATCATTAAAGAAGCATGTCCTTCCTCCCAGATAAATGTCACTTAAAAATCCTCACCCTTCTGGAACTACTGTAACATTGTAGTAAGACTTATTTACACATTATTTACACTGTCATGCTAAAAAGTACAATTCTCCCCTATCTGCCCCCTTAACTCAACATGGGGAGAAAAATGCTAGAGGTAAAAAATGTGAGACCATGACAGGAGATGAGAAAATATTCCCATCTCAACAGGAAAAGATTATTTGCAGACAATGTCCAAGAGAGAATGATGAAGCTATACACCCCGTATCCCATGGAACAATAATAGTAATTTTAACTACACATTATTTAGTCTATTTAACTCCACCTCAGCACCAAGCACCTGAACTTCTAGACAAACCTCAAATACAGCATTTTGGGAATCACTGTCAACAAAGCACTAGCACAAGTTCAATAAATGAGCTCTTTACCCCACCTGGGTACATATCAGAACTTCTGTTGCTCATTCCACCACAAATACGTTTCAGAAGTGAACACAAGTCTGGCTGATGGTGATTTAAACCTGGTTTGAGGAGCCACAGAGTAGAATGCACAGTAGAAACCTCAGTTACAGCAGGCCAGTGATTCCTTATCACATTTTCAGGACATGTCTGGTAAACTTCACATTAAAAAAAAACCCCACCCTTAGAGTAGCAACAGTTAAACTTCACAGAACAAGTAACTGAAGTAAACTATTCCAGAAGCTTTACTAGAGCAAGCAGGAACACTGCAAAGCTCAAACACCACACCTGACAACAGTTATAACTGGAGCTGGATTAGGGATAATTTACCTCCTCTAACAATTAATGAATGGACACATCAGAAAAATAATACATTCAGCCAGTCCAGTGTCTAGACAATGGTTTTCAGGAATCAACTACACAGCTACAGAGGAGTCTATCCATTAGGAAACTCATGATAGGGACTCCAGACAGTTTTCAACCCAAGCACCTGGTTCCCTCTCACCACAGTATCCACATGCAAATAAGACACATTTAATCCACACTAGTTATTCAAATACCTGATGATCTTTGCAGTTTGTGTGGTAGATTTTTATCCCCTGACAAGGGAGAAGAGAAATGCTAGAGATTAAGACTCACCCTCCTTTTGTTACAGCTCAACTATGTATTAGTATAAAAAGATCGACATGTCGATAAAGCAAGACATTTATTTTAAGCTTTCTTGAAGGAAAGGCACTTGGCTGAGAAGTGTCTCAGTATAAATAAAGATCAAAGGATGAACCTTCTTGATAACCATCTAATACTGGCTACACTTCACTGGATAATTTTCCAGAAGATCATTTTCTAATAGTCACTGCAGCAGAGTTGTAATTTTACACATGCATTGAAAGGGCAATAAAATCTCTTCTAAATACTCCCAACCATCCTCCTCCTGATCCCCAAGTCTGTGTTTATAGCTTTGACTCTACTACTTTGTGTTCATTTATACTGAATCCCATCAATCCATCTGCAAGACCCCTCAGAACACCATTTTGCTTTATGGAGGTTTGGGAAAATCATTTGCTACATTTAAAGTTCTCTTTACATATACTATAGGCATACTCAATGTATATTAACTGCAGTTCCTGAACTGAGTATTATGTATTTTCCAGACACAGGCTGCTGTGTTACCATGAAGTCCCCAAAATCACATTTAATAATCACCTTATTTCCAGAAATCAATAATTCTGCTATTAAAAACAAGCAGCTCTTCTTTGCAATGAAACAATTCTAACTGCAAACTTTAACACAGAGGGCCATTTAAATGAGAAGACTTAGTGTCTCAAAAGCTGCACCAAGCACTGGTGGGACATGATCCAACTCCTTCACCTGCTAAGCAGTGCAAGAATTAACAAATCCTTTACTCCAAATGGATTAGACAAGTAACAGACTGTCAGCACAATCCAACCCCCCAAAACTCTATGACAACAGCAGAACAATTCACACAAGTTCACTATTTTCATAGAATTTCAGACTAGTTTGTGTTGGAAGGGACCTTAGGGACCATCTAGATCCAACCCCCTGCATGGGCAGGGACACGTCCCACCAGACCAGGTTGCTCCAAGCCCCATCCAACCTGGCAAAGTGTTGAAGCGTTTATCAAATACACTATTTCAAAGAAACACTGGGAAGTGCAGAAGCAGAGCAGGCAAATATCCTCACTTGGAAAAAAAAAATAAAAATCTAAATTTTAAGACAATTTCCAAGTTTGTCACCTCCTAAAATCTTGGAAAGAATTAAATCCTTAACAGATGTACTACATTTTTAAATATAGCCACGTCACGCACACATTTTTTTAATAACACTTAGAAAACACTGTGCCTGATCAAAAATGTCTTCTCTATGGTCTGATTCACTTCCAGCACCCAGTTAGGGACACAAAATCATTACCAACTCCTGAACATTAAGCAGCTGTGGCCAAACTGTTTGTGCCTCTGAGCAGGGTAAGGAACAAAGCACAATGCTCAGCCCGGGGTTTCAACTTGGCTCAGAAACCAGCACCTTCCTCTCTGTAACCTTCACCTGCACATTAAAAAAAATAAATAGCATATTTTCTCTCATATTTTTTCCCCAAATACCTACATGAAACAAAGCAAGAGGTCAGCTACCACAAGCATGCAGAAGGTATTCAAACACCCCTCCACTAGAGCAGCAACATCTGCCCCTTCCAGAGCTGGTCCTGCATCGTGAATCACAGAATCATTGAATCATTAAGGTTGGAAAAGATCTCCAAGATCCTCAAGTCCAGCCATCAACCCAACACCACCATGCCCACTAAACCGTGTCCCTCAGCACTGGCAGACTATGCCAGGATCTGACAACCCTTTCAGTGAAGAAATTGTTCCTAATATTCCATCTAAACCTCCCCTGGCACAACTTGAAGCTGACACTCCAAAAACCTCTCTTAGATGCATCTGCCACCTTCTACTATCAACAGGTTTTATGATGCTCCCTATTAAAGACAGATAGTTAAGCAAAACCTACATTAAAAATTGCTACTCATTTGATAAACACCCAATCACTTCTGCTACAAGAATTAAGGACTTTCCAAGTTAAATATGATTCACCTGATTTTTCAGAAATAATGGGCTGCAAAGACAATTCAGGGTATTTTTATCCTAAGGATGCAGATATTTACTGAAATACTGTCTGTACACACAGCCATGGAGATATAAGAAACCAAACAGCAGCAGCTTTATGCAATTAAGATTTTTGGACCCATTTATGGAAAACTACTGTCAAATACCAAATTAAAGCATCCAACACAGGTAAGGGAGCGTGACTTTAGTGAAGATGAGCAGACCTGTTGTTTACCTCTGTATCCACAGCAAATTCCAGCAGCAACATTTCATAACCTAAGATATATATGTTATTTTTACATCCTCAGCAGAAAAATTCGGTTACTGATCATTACAGATTCCAGAACCTGGGGTGAGGCGTAGGGTGTGTGTGTTTCTCTCAAATGGTTTATTTGGATTATGAAACAACTTTTATTAAATTTTCTCATCCTCACGTGGTATTTTTAAGAATGCTCTCTGCTTCTATTTGATGCCACATTGCCAAGCAGCAAGTAAAAAACTAAATAGTACTCCTAATGTCTCATCACTTGCATGTACATGACAAAAAAATCTGTTTTATAACCTGTATCTTAGTAGCAGGGTCAGTCCCAAACAGGGAGTCGGAGCAAAACAAGTAAAATCCTTTTGCTTCCTTACACAGTGTTATCAAATCAGAAGCAAGTTTTCAAAACTGGGAATAAATGGGGAAGGTTGCAGAAGCCTTGGATGACAGTCTGATTATCTGCTGGTGAATTTTTACTCCCATCCTTCTAGAAGCCTGTGGTCATGTCTTCCAAACACAGACCTCCCAGAAACATCGACAGCTCTTCTGAAGCTTCACACTGTCTAAGCAAAGGAAATTTGGAGCTCATGTTGTACCTGGTCTCTTCACAAATAATGCCTTTACAGGAACATTTCCTCATGACATCCTGTCTTTAACACCGGCCCTGTCAAGCCCTGAGCATTTCCCAAAGATTTATTTGGTGTACTTTTTGTCCAAGTCAGTCAGAGGTGAAAGACACTTAGTCCCTCACAGGACGGACCTCACATGGCCATTAAAAAAAGAGTCAAAGAATGCAAGAATTTGATTCCAAGAACTACTGGGAACAGCTATGCAAGAGCTTACCAGGAAAGTCTTTTGAGAATAGCAAATCTAATGTAATACTTTGCAAAGAAAAGAATCATTCACTCCTGTATATTTGGCATATGCACCCAAGTCAAATATCAAAGCTGCACATTTAAAAAACAACAAGATTAAATATCCTTATCTAACGTATGCAAAGAATTAAGCACCCAGTATCAAAAGCAGTTTTCCTAGGTTTCCTGTAGGCTGAATCTATGCTTCACAGCACGTCTGATTTCAATTATAGACTTCTGTTTCCTTATTGTGCAGTTAAGCACAATCAACCAAACCACCACCATTTTGGCCCTTTAATTGCTGAATTATTGATTATGGATTCCCTTTGCTTTCCCCTTTCTCCTCTTTCCTCTCTTTTCAAGAGGAGCAAAAAAATATTTTTCTGTTATGGTCTATAAATTAACAAGACTGGAAGAAAACTAAACCTTTGCAGACAGCTGGATTTGGATGCTTTTCAGTTCTCTTTCCGTGGCCCTTCTCCTCCCCTTGCAATGGGAGGACCTCTGGCTTAAGGAATGACATGGCCAGCAGGAGCCTTCCAGCCCATGATGACATCCACACCAGTCAATTTGAATTAACTTCAGCTGAAGGGGAGGGAGAAAAAAAACAACAAAACACCAAACAAACAAAAAGAAAGCAAATTGCATTTTTGACCAGTAGATATTTCAGCTGCTGTATGGATATTAAAAAAAACCATTTTCCTTTGTTTGCGTGTTTCCACATGGGTTAAGCAGCAGACAGAAGGTCCATCAGCAAGCTAATTCCTCTAGTTCCTCTACACTGCTCCAATTTTGGAGATTTTAAGGCATGCTATTTTATGACAATAACGTGATTTCTAAATTTATCAAGCCAAGTTGAAGACAACAACTTTGCAAGTGTGACAAGAGGAACAGTAAGTGCCAACAGTGAAATAAAGACTTGCAATATAATCATTGTTATTTACATGGTTTAGTAAGAATTCCCACATGAAGTTACTTTAGCAAATACCCCAAAAGCTTTTAGGCAATTCTAAGGGGTATTTTGAGGCCCAGGGATGCTGGCTGAAAAACTGTATCTAGAATGTTTTGTTCCCTCACAAAGTAATTTGAGAACCATGAAAAATACCCCTAAAGCCAGATATCTATCTAGTAAGACTGCTGCTCTGGGTTAAAACACTTGAGGGGAAAAAAAATGAGAGTATTAATTTGATGAAAATAATTGGGCTTGGAAGGGCAGTACAGATTTCTGACACTGACAAACACCTAGGAAGGGAAGGCCAACCAGCCAAATCTGTCCTGTTGCCTAAGGCAGCACCAGTGCCCCAATACAACTTTGGGGTGAAGGAAAAGCTGTAAGGATGGTACAACCTCCAGCCTACGCTTCTCTTCTAATTGCCACTTTACATTGTCACAAATCATTGCTGAGGAGCAAGCAGCTACCCTTTCAAACCTTTGTTTTAAATCAAGTTCCAGCAATTCCCTGCAAACCTACAGAACAGCCATCACAATAATCCAAACCTCTATAAACCAGAACCTGTTCAAACATGTTAATGAGGCTCTACTGACTAGCTGGTTTCTTGGCAATAGCAACTCCCACTGGAAGTTAAAAATGTAAAGGCTAGGAATTATTTTTTTCTTTCTTTTCAAAGGACAGAAATGAGATTGAAAATCATCTATAAATAGTAGAGCATTTTCAAGTTGTCAGCTGTAACAGAAAGAGGAATGGTTGTCTCTCTTTACAGAGCCAGGATGGATGGAGTGAGCTTGTGATTCAGGATCAAAAGAGAGAGACAGCTTAAACACTGGCTGGAGATGGTAGAAAATTGTATATTTTTTTAATGATTTTAATTTACCAGTTTTAGTAATGCTCCAGGAAAATCTACACCAAGCTGAAAGCCCCTGAAACTGAGCTTTGTTTTCAAGTGGTGAACACAAATTCTTACATACCTTGCCTGCCAAAGGAAAAGTGAAGGACATATTGTGAAATAGCTGCAAAAAAGTTCTAAGCAACCCATCCAAATCAAGAATCCTCCTCATGACAGAAGATGAATATAAATTGTGTGTCTTTGACTTTCTTTTCCACCAATCTTTTCCCCCCCTAAAAGCCACAGTGACAAGGCTTTTATCTACAGAAGCTCTCTTGCATTTCAATAGTCCCTCACCTACCTCTGAAGAGAGAAAAGAGTTAATATATGTGATTTGGGGGGTACTTGTTTACATTGCAGCACTATATTCTGGGAAGCCCAAGTGAGAACCATAAATGAAAGACTTTGCAGATGATGATCACTGAACGCAGCAGAAGCCAACAGTGTCAGTATTACAGAACAGTATTACAGAACCTTGGATTTTGGCACTCACCCTTCCCTTGTGTTGGAATAAAGCTCCACTCCTGCCATGCTCACATCAGCTCTTGTAGGATGTAAATGTCTTAAGGTCTTTTTAAACTTACTTCACTCTACAGTGCTTACGTAAGGCTGAGAGAAGCAGAGCTGCAGCACTGGCTGCCACCAGACTGCCAGAGCTGCTGCCTCGACTGATTTGTTAATTAGTGTCAAGACACCAATATATTGAAACTGGAGCCCTCACCCTTAAACAAAATACCTGCTTAAAGTCTGTCTCCATCCTGTACAACATGGTGAAATCTTGCATAGATACTAACTATGCTTATCAATTCTTTTAAAATGATGCAGTCAAACTAGCCCTGACGTATTTTATCAGAACTCAGAGTCTCAAATGCCAACATCCAAGTTTCCCTCAAGTAATAAAACCAGCTTCAGTGTGAATATTTTTAATTGAGCTTTTTTTTTTTTTTTTTTAACCTGGTCTTGCACAAATAAAACCAAGAGCAACTCAACAAACCTTCCTCAAAATTTGGAGATGTGGTGACCTCCCTGCAGAGGTCTCAGAACCTACCTGGCATTAAGGCTGATCACTACTCATGGACAGGTATGTAGGTTTCACCTGAAGAAAAAGTGATGCCATTGCATCATATAAAATATTTGGAAAGCTCAATAATCACTAGGTTTTCCTACAAACACTTCTTTTTTTGTTTATAGCTATGAAACACATCTTCACCGTGTGAAGTCTTGACAAGAACCAGGTTGAGCAACTATATTCACTATTTACCTCCTTTTCTTTTTACTATTACATGGTAAAATTACAGATCATGTCAAAATGTTAAATCAATGTAGAATTTATTTCTTGCTGGCAATATGCCTTCATGCAAATTACCTCTAGTTATAATTCTTTATCTGTCATTGAATGCTTCTCCTTTTTTAAATAAAGCAGTGAAGTCAACCTGTCTATGATATTTTCAGTTTCATTCTTGAAAATAAAGTTGGGAACCACTACCTCAGTAACAGCAGTGAATAGGTCAGGTTATGTACAATTGATCACTGCCATTTTCTGTCTCAGTAAGCACTCAGAATTTTGTTTGGTGAGGAAGTGGAAATACACACACGCCTACTTCATTACCACCTTAAAACTGAAATTGGTTCTAACAATTGTTGCCTGACAGGTTAGTATTTGAACACATGAAATCCAGAATTACGATGTCTGATGCCAACAAGTTCAAGAAATATAAAAAGCCAGTCTTGAGAAAGCCTTACAGTTATTGAATACGATTAAAGTAGAGGTTGGAGGGGAAGACCTGCACAGCAGCTGGCAAGACACAAGACAAGCCCCCCCAACCTCCTGCCCTCACCCCAACACCACTGCTAGAGAGAGAGAAAAGCTGCTCTTAGCCCAGCCACAGAGACAAGGTGAATCTGTGCAGAGCTCTGCAGAGCTGTTCTGCTGGCACAAGCCTTCTAGATTTACACTGCACCCAGAAGGCTGGGCCCAAAGAGCTAAGGAAAATGTTCACCTTCTCTTTATCTATGAACTTACAGAAGCACACGACAGGTACAAGCCCTCTGGTAAAGCACAGCAAGAAAGGGCAGGCAGGGAGGACTTCACTGCCATCGGGGTGGAATCGGGGTCTCCCCCTAATCAGCCACAGAGGGAAGGATGGAAAAATTCAATTATTTCTCTGCATAACTTATCAGAGATGTTCATCTTTCAGTAATGCCCTCACTGTGGTCCCAGGAGCCAAAACGTGAAGGAGCTGCAGGGTATCAGGGCTGTATCCCACGGTCTGCCAAGGGAAAAGCATCCCATGGGGTGCTGGTTGCAACCATGTAAACAGCTAGGCTATTTATGGAGAAATAATAGCCTTCAATTGCATGAAAAGGTCTCACTATCAAGCAGAACAGGGACTTTTATAACTGATTTCTTTAAAAATTATTTTAAAGTGAACCAGATATTGAAAAGAAACAGATCAGTGAAAGACAGTACAACAAGCTGCAGATCTTTCCTACACTTCATCAGGAATAGCCACCAGTTGCCACAGAGGTGCTGGTGGCTTTTCAGGCTGCTGACCTCCTCTCTGAAGCCACCCACATCTCAGGGTGGTGAGCCAGGGGACAGAGACAAGATCCACTGATGTGTTTTCCACAACCAAGTAAACAGCATCACAGAGAAAAGCATGCCTGTGCCTTCCAGGGCTTCTAACAGACATTCAGCAACAACGCCGTTCCTTGAGGCAATGGACAAGGAAGTGTCTTGCTGCAGAAAGTTTGGGAATTACTTTTTAACAGGAACTTTAATAACAATGACTCGTAAGAATCTCAGTGTACATGCAAACGCCCCAAATGAAATCATGTGCTGTGCCCTATAAACACAGAGAGAACATTCTTGCCCCAACACGCTTACGTATGTTGAGCACTCAATAAAAAAATAAGATGCCAGTGACCCTGGTATTTCTGGAAGAGTTGCTGGCTGGCAAACAGCAATATTGTGACCTCTTAAGGAACAAGAAGGAGAAATGCAAACAACCAAGAAGAACAGAACAAAACAAAAATATTTTCTTAAGCAGAACTTTTAAAATCCTGAGATCTCTGACTCCAGAACAAACACATGAAGGTGTGTATCTGGCTCTCAGCATCTCCTAACCTTCAATTTGCTAGTCAGCAATACAACAGAAAAAGTTAATTGTCTCAAATTCTTTAGCAAAATTGTGATGGTAGATATAAGTAAACTGACATCTAGGGGTTATCTGTGGACCTCAAAAAAAATCACTTGCAACATTGCTCTCCTGTGCTCCCTTCATATCCAAGGTGATGAGGTGCTGTGAAAACAGAGGGCCTGAGCAATCTTCAAACACACAGCAGTGAGAGACAGGCAAAAAACACTGTATGGTTTCTCTGTTTCAAACACCATCTACTTAATTTCAGAAGTCAGAAACACACAAGAGAACACAGCAGGGCCCCACTTCTTGCAATAAGGAGCCAAGGAGGAAGAAAAGATACTTCCATCCTATGATTTCTGTCAACTGAACAGTTTTAGTTTTGCCTCATCAAGAACAGCACTAGGACAACTCAGGGTACAGCTACATCAGATTTCAAATGGAATGGGGGGTGTGGTTTGGAAGCACTTTTCCCAATTCACTCCTCCACGCCCTGCTTTGGTGCAGAGTGTAGAGCTGTACCTGGGTTCCTCCTGGGTGAACCGTGCCAGGAGGCTCATTTCTGGAGCATGTCTGATGTGCTCCAACCACTGGTCAAAGACCTGGTCCAGAACCAGGCTTAGGTAGAAGTCCTGGAACTTGCATAATGTGGACACCGAGTCCTCAGCATCTCCCATTTCTCTCTCTGAAGGTTACTTGATCACGTTGACTGGGCCTCAGAAAGGCAGATGTGACTGTTGCAGCAGCTCTGACAGAGATAACATACCAGCCATCCAGCATAAAAACCAGGTTATCATTAAGATACCAAAGGTTGAAAAGGAAGCTCAGGAGTGAAGTATTGGTGGGGAAACAAAGCTTATGTCTGTTATCTCCACAGCATTTTCATACTCGAAAAGAATATGACATAATTAAACAACCACAACAAACTTCCTCTTCTTTATCACTACTATCAATGAGTTCTCAGGGAAAATAGTAAAGCAAAGCTTCCTAACAGCACCTCTATTCACAAAACTGAGCAAGTGCTCAGCAAAGGACAATGAATTAAGAGGTGAAATCTCAGTTTACTCCGTTAAATTTCCGAGCTGCTCCTTAACAAAACCCTCCCCTGCTGCAGGCTCTAGACACCAGCCCCTGGCACTGCTTTTATCAGTGCCTCTTTTGTGTTTTGTTTCCCTGATGCCATTTACCTATCAGCCAAGTAATCTGACAGCAGAACAAAGGGCTGAGGAAACAGGAAAAAATGGGAAACTCGTAGCACCCACCATGTGGCCTGAAGGTCTGAACACAAGGGAAAGGGACAACATGTGCCACAGACCTGTGGATAAAGGTGGCCATGGCAGAGGTCTGCTTGGGTCAGAAGTAGACTCACCCCAATTTCTGTAACTATTTAAGATAAGAAATGGAAGCTAATTACAGTTCCACAAGAAAACACAGGAGGAAAAGGGGATAAAAACCAACCCAACCCATATTCCTCGTTAAAGTAATTCTTACCACATGCTCCAGCTGCTTTCCTAGCTAAGTTTCAGTATAAGAAGAAACCATTAAAATGTCAGATCACAAAGCATACTTCACTTTACCTAGACTGCATTTTGGTTTGTTCATCTGTAGTGTCCTAGCTAAAGCAGGACCTGTGAAAGGCATTCAAAGCTGCAAAACCCAAACTGCTGCACTGATGAGAATCAGCAGCCTAGCAAGAAATGCAATCAAGGACAGAACTCAGAAAAAGACTGTGAAAAGCCACTCCTGGCATGGGGTATAATTACTCTACACAGAGCTCTTGTGAGCTCCTAGAAAACATAAACAAATAAATAAAAATATTTAAAAGCAGTACCATCAATCTCCACATGTTCATGTGATTTTGTGATTAATAAATACAGTTACAAACTGGGCAAAAAGACTTAATTTTGTTTGTTGCTACCACACAGCCTTCACACACTGCACCTGGCTGTAGAAGAGGATGGAAGAGGGAAATACCATAGGGTTTGTGGATTTTTCTACAACCTATCCAATTTCTTTTCACCAGAGCAGCAAGATCCAGGTTACAGTAAGGGAGAGATTACATCTGATCCTTTTTTCTTGAAAGCACACTTCCACCAAAAGACATCCGTGTCAACAGTTCTCAAGGAAATGAACTGAACTGGTATTTTTAGAAGCCAAAAAGAAAAACCAAAGCCCAGGGACACACATCTGCTTTCAGTTCCATGGCTTGCAGCCACCAATGTCCCTGTCGATATTTTTCCTCCCCTAAGCCTCTCATTTCAGCCCTGCTGCCCTGTGCACGTGGACAGCCAGCTCACCAAAAATAAGTGTTTGTGTCACATCAAAATAAGCACCTGCCAGAGGCGAGTGACCTGCCCTTCCAGCTTCCACCACTGTTTTGCAATCCTCTGCCCCCAGTCCTTACTCACTGACCTTTCCCCAACCACCCTGGCTGCAACAAATGCCTCCTTCCTCCATCACAACGTCCTGTGACTCCTTCAGTGTCCTCAACTCCATGCTTATTTTATAAAAATGGGCACGTTATAAGCAGAATTAATAAACCCACAGAGCACAGAAGGGTTGGCAAGATATTCCACTCCCATTTTGGGCTCCAAGCACTGCAGACAACCACTCTACCAGCGGGAGACAAAGGCACAGCACAGGAGACACAGCTTTTACTCCAGGGACAATGAAACCCCCAGCATGTACCACCCTGCTGCACACGCTTCCGAGGGCTGCTGGAAAGCAGGCAAGGGCTTCATTTCAATACGAATACTCTGTAGAAAAAGGAAAGTCAGACCCTCAGCCAAGCCATAAGGAGGAACTCAAGGATCCCTCATTTTCTTTTCTGAATGGCAAACGTGCAGTTTCATCCCCAAACCCTTCAAGCTGCAGAAACCAGCGTCCCTGCCAGCTCACTCAACCACCTGAGTAACTTTTTCCAGCCTTTCTTCAAACTGTAACAACTCGCTGTATCAAACTGCCAAATCTTCAGGGCTCATTTCTTTCTGTGAATCCAGCTGTCATTCCTCCCAAATGCCTTCGCAGTCCCAACTCTCCCAATGCCAGGGGAAAAAACCAACCCAACACAAAACACACACAACTTTTCACAGATACACATAATTTTGCAAAACACATATGCTCTATATATGGCACATGAAGTCAATTAACAAGTTTACTTACTGAATTAAAAGGATGACACCACAGCAGTGAAACAAAACTGGCAGGCAGAAAACCCATTCACCTTCTCCTCCCTCCAATGCAACACTCACAAGGAGCACCAAAGAGCTCAGAAATCTAAGGACATTTGGAAGATCCTTCACACTTATCCCCGTGGCATTTTGTATCCTGTAATTCCCGTGACGTTTCCGATCTCTGGCACGTGGATGTTAAACGTAAAACACACACAATTTTCAAGCCAGCAAGCACAAAACATGCACTAGGGAAAATATATTCCCTCAGAAAAAAGGACTGGGCAGAGAATAAAAGAAGGTACCTCTTAACTGCTCGGCCGCGCTCTGCCCGACTCGCTCCATCACGTTCCCATCCTCCATTTCATAACGATCATCCAAGTATTTCTCAGTAGCTTCCGAAATATGGACCTTTCCAGCCACCCCAAGCTGCTCCATCAGATTGGCCAAATTGACATCATTGGACCACACATCGAACTTGAATCTCCTCGTTCCCAAAATGCCACACAGGACTGTCCCGGTGTGAACACCGACTCTCATGTTGACCATTTCGTTTTTCTCCTGGCAGAACTGCTCAATGGCTTTAATCATTCCTAAACCCATCTCGATGCAGCAGTAAGCATGATCTGCCCGGGGCTCCGGGCAACCAGCTACACAGTAGTAACAGTCTCCCAAAGTACTTATCTTCTCACATTTAGTGTCCTCACACAGACGGTCGAAACGCCCAAAGAGGTCGTTCAGGAGACCCACCAGAGCGTGGGCAGATTTGTTGGCGCTCATTTTCGTGAAGCCAACGATGTCTGCAAACAAAATGCTCACTTGCTCTATCTGCCACATCTTAAAAGGACGGAATATTATGGAGTTTTTCTGTATGGAGGGCTTCTTCTTCCTGCTTTTCGGGCTGTAGGTGGAATAGCCCTTCACGGAGTTTTCGCTTTCATCATCCCCCTGCTTCATTAAGTCATCGGCTATTATTCTTGGCATAACAGAATGAATCATCCTCTCTTTCAGAGCTTTTTCCACTTCCAAGTCTTTTCCATGCATGATGGACTGCCCCACTTTCAGGAACGTGCTTCTGGACCTGACTTCGGACAGGATCAGTAAATGGACCCCGATGGCGTGGATGCAGACGTGCAGGAGGGCTTTCATCAACACCTCCCAGTAAACTGCCCCGGCTCCAACAGGTGTAAAGCAGGTCTCATCACGGAAGTGATACCCAAAGGTCTCAAAGAGGACCGAGTAGGACAGCCCCAGAAAAAAGCTGATGTACAAGGGGATGCGCATCACGGCGTAAAGCAACAGAAGCACTTCGATACACATGGAGAAACTGCCCACTGGAGAGAGACAGATATCTGTGGGATCTGCCCGGGAAGTCTGGTTGGACGTGTCACCACTTCCTGAGAGAGGTTTCAGAGCCTGGAACTGCGAAGCCAGAGTCAGAGCAAAAACCAGGAGGGTGAAGCTCAGCGAAGTCCACACGTAATGGCGGGCGTACGCCTTGGTGAAGGTGAACACGAAAAACCCCACACACACCAGAAGGAAGCACAGGGCCGGCACCATGAAGAACATCTTCTTCTCCCTCATGTTGATGCCGAAGTAGGCGCCCCAGAGGAAACAGGCCGTGCTGATGTAGAACAGGGCGTAGCGGAACCGGCGCTGGGTCTGCGGGAAGCACCTCTCCATGCAGGCCTCCTCCAGGTTGGTGGAGTCGAACTTGGGGTTCCACCACTTGGAAGAGGCCCTCTCGAAGAGCTGAGGCAGCTTCTTCTGGCGGCGGAGGACGGAGCGGGTGCTGCCCCTGCCTCCGGCCCGGCGGGTCCCCCCCCATTCGGCCGAGCTGCAGCTGGAGGAGATGCTGTACTTGCAATCCTTGGGCAAGGAGCAGCCCTGCTGAGGCCTGGGGTTGATTCTCACCGCCACGCTGTTGCTGTCCCCGCTGGAGTCGCAGCTCACCTCGGTGCTGTGGTGATGCAGCAGCTGCCGGTGCGGTGGGGAAGCCATGTTGTCACATCCCTCCCCAACAGCCCCGCTCAGGTAGTTGGG